>NC_042620.1:5031157-5331157 GCF_901001135.1 Rhinatrema bivittatum | reverse complement strand
TTGTTGAAACTTTGACAGAAAAGTTTTCCGTACAGGGCTCCATCCTGATGATGTCACCCATATGTGAGGACTACCATCCTGCTTGTCCTGTGAGAAATATCTATCTGGCAGATACTTCCGGTGCCTTATAGTTCTGATATGATGTAAATGTGCAGAAAAACAAATCTGTGAAAGAAAAAAAACTTTGAGCGGATATATCCAAAACAGATGTAGCCCGGGCGGGAGTCTGGACTGATCCGTGGTACTACAGGAACGAAAATTAGCAGGTAAGAACCAATTTTCCTTTCCCTGTACATACCCGGATCAGTCCAGACAGTGGGATGTACAAAAGCTTCCCTAAGTAGGGTGGGACCGAGATAGTCCCGCTCGAAGCAGTTGTCTGCCGAAGGAGCCAAAGACTGGTGCCTGAACATCGAGACGATAATGCTGAGCAAACGTATGCAGAGATTTCCAGGTAGCCGCTCTGCAGATCTCTTGCGGAGAAACCAACTGGCTCTCCGCCCATGAGGTCGCCTGTGAACGCAAAGAATGTGCTTTTAAACCCTCCGGGACCGTCCGACCCCAACAGATATGTGCTGAAGCAATTGCCGCCTTCAGCCATCAAGCGATAGTAGCCTTAGAAGCTTTGTTCCCCTTATTGGGCCCGATCTAAAGAACAAACAGATGATCAGAGACTCAAAACTCGTTAGTAACATGTAAATATTGCAGTAGGACTCTCTTGACATCAAGTCGCCTCAGTTCTCTGTCAGGTGTACTGGCAATGTCTTCTGGAGAAAAAGCCGGGAGCTCTACCAACTGATTTACGTGAAAGGAAGACACCACCTTAGGTAAAAAGGAGGGAACAGTTTTAAGAGAAACCCCTGAATCAGAAACGCGAAGGAAGGGCTCCCTACATGACAACGCTTGGAGCTCAGACACTCTCCTGGCAGAGCAAATAGCGACAAGAAAAACCGTCTTGAGAGTAAAATCCTTAAGAGTAGACCGCTAAAGAGGTTCGAAGGGCGCCTCGCAGAGAACTCACAGAGAACTTAAAGAAATTCATCAACAATACAACCAAGGACTGTTTCTACAAATTACAAATTCTAAAAAGACTTAAACCACTCCTCCATTTTCATGACTTCAGGATGGTCCTCCAGGCCACTCTATTTTCCAACGCCCTCCTATTGGGTCTCCCCGCCTCTACCACCAAACCCCTTCAGATGCTCCAGAATGCTGCTGCCAGAATTCTGACAAACACCAATCGAGGAGATCACATCACACCCATCCTCAGGAATCTACACTGGCTCCCCATAAGCTTCAGAATCCTACATAAGTCCCTCACCATTATTCACAAAACCATACACAATCAGCACTCACTCGACCTTCATATCCCACTAAGACTGCACACTTCTACAAGATCTATAAGAGAGGCTTATAAAGGAACCTTGCACGCCCCCACCACCAAATCTACCACTTGTACATCCACCAGAGAACGAGCCTTCTCAACAGTAGGGCCAGCCATCTGGAATACCATGCCTCCAGACCTCAGACAGGAACCCTGCCTGGTGACCTTTAGGAAAAAACTCAAGACCTGGCTGTTCCAACAAGCCTTCCCATACCTCTTTCCCCTCCTCTCCCTACCCCTTCCCCCCTCCTAACTCCTTGATCCTAGAAAGTCCCCCCTCATCCCCTGCTGATCCTCCCCCCAGTACTGTTACAGCCCCGCATTGTTAGCCAGTTTCATGATTGTATATAAGTTATATATATATATATTTATATATATTTATATTGCCTTATTTCCGACCCAATGCACTTCCAGTATAGCCTTGTTAAGTTTACAACGTTATTCCTATGTCTCCGGCACATTTCTGTTTCCAAGTTCACATAACCTTGTTTTATTGTAATTTTTCTTCCTCTTCAATATTATTGTTACAACCCCCCTGTTCCTTGTGAACCGATATGATATGATTTGTATCATGAATGTCGGTATAGAAAAAAGAGTTAAATAAATAAATAAACCCTAAGAACCAAATTCAGACTCCACGAGTAGCTTGGACAGGCGAATTCAAATGCTTGGCACCTTTGAGGAACAGTGCCACATCCGGATGGGCCGCAACCGAGTAACCATCAACCCGCCCCAAGAGGGAACAGAGTCGAAACCTGTACCCGTAAGGAATTGAAGGAAAAACCTTTGAAGAGGCCATTCTGAAGGAAAAAGAGAACCTGGGACACCGGGGCCTTGCACGCCGGTACACTGGAGGCAGCACACATTTTCTCAAACACTTTCCAAACACGGATGTAAGCAAGAGAGGTGGAAGGTTTACGTGCCCCCAGTAGCGCGGATATCACTTCCTCCTTATAACCCCTCTTCCTCAGTCGCCGCCGCTCAAAAGCCAAGCCGCTAGACAAAAGCGATCCACCTGATCGAAAAATACGGGCCCTTGACGCAGTAGATGAGAGAGGTGAAAGAGCCGAAGAGGACTGTCTGATGCGAGGTTCACCAGGTCCGCAAACCAAGGCCTCCGAGGCCATTCTGGCGTTACAAGAATGACCGGCCCTCTGTGGCGTTCTATTCTCCTGAGCACCATGCCTACCAGGGGCCAGGGCGGAAACACGTAAAGGAGGATGTCGTGAGACCAAGGAAGAACCAGGGCATCCACCCCCTCCGAGCAGTGCTCCCGTCTGCAACTGAAGAATCTGGGAGCTTTCGCATTCCTCAGAGTGCCCATTAGGTCTAAGTGTGAGTTCCCCACCTGCGCACAATCAGTTCCATCGCCGCTTTGGACAACTCCCACTCCCCTGGGTCTAGGTGCTGACGACTGAGAAAGTCGGCGTGAATATTCTCCTTCCCCGCAATGTGAGAGGCCACTAGTCGATCCAGATGACGCTCAGTCCAGGAGAGCAGCTTGCTGGCTTCCAGAGCCACCAGGCGACTCCTGGTGCCTCCCTTGCGATTGATGTAAGAGACCGTGGTGGCGTTGTCGGAGAGAACGCGGACAGCTCTGCGAAGAATCAAGGACAGGAAAATCTTGAGTGCCAGACGGACCCGCTCGGGTCTCCAGCTGATTGATGTGCCATCGAGATTGGATGGGAGACAATTGTCCCTGGGTAGACTGAGTCTGACAAAACGCTCCCCAGCCGGAGAGACTGGCGTCCGTCATAGCAATGACCCACTGAGGGGTTTCCAGGCACATTCCCTTCAACAAGTGGGCGAGAGAGAGCCACCACTGCAAGCTGGCAATGGTAGAGTGGTAAAGGTGTCCGGAACTCCCCCGAAACCGGCTTCCAGTGGGAGAGCAAAGCCTTCTGTAAAGGACGCATATGCGCAAAAGCCCAAGGAACCAAGTCTATAGTGGAAGCCATAGAGCCCAGGAT
Source organism: Rhinatrema bivittatum (assembly GCF_901001135.1). NCBI lineage: Eukaryota > Metazoa > Chordata > Amphibia > Gymnophiona > Rhinatrematidae > Rhinatrema > Rhinatrema bivittatum. The sequence goes on along the minus strand of NC_042620.1, from coordinate 5,327,803 downwards.
TTGAAGGTAGTCCCAGGCCGTGGGCACAGAGAGGGACAACAGATGTTGGACTTGATCCATGAGTTTGAGTGCCCGAGCCTCAGGCAGCAAAGCTTTGCCCACGCGGGTGTTGAAGCATGCTCCTAGGGATTCCAGGACCTGAGAGGGCTTGAGGTGGCTCTTGGAGAAATTGACTATCCACCCAAGGGAAGTGAGGAGTGACAAGACCTTGTTGACTGCTATCGCACAGAGTTTCTACGACTTCGCCCGAATGAGCCAGTCGTCCAAATAAGGATGAACTAGGATGCCCTCTCGGTGGAGGTAGGCTGCTACAACCACCATGACCTTGGTGAAAGTTCAAGGAGCAATGGCGAGACCGAACGGGAGTGCCTGAAACTGGAAGTGCCAACCCAGGATGTTGAAACGAAGATACTTCTGGTGTTCTTGGTGGATCGGGATGTGTAAGTAGGCTTCCGTCAAGTCGAAAGAGGCAAGGAACTCACCTGAGCAAACCACCGCTATTACCGACCTCAGGGTCTCCATCCGGAAATGAGGGACCTTCAGGGCTTTGTTGACCCACTTGAGATCCAGGATAGGCCGGAAGGAAACGTCCTTTTTGGGGACAATGAAGTAGATGGAATACTGGCCGGACCCCTGTCTCTCCAGGGGGACAGGGACTATGCCCCCGAGCTCTTGGAGCCTGTTGAGAGTTTGGCATACCACCGGGCACTTTAGACTGCCACAGGGAGATATTAAGTAGCAGCTCGGGAGATCCCGAGCAAATTCTAATGCGTAGCCTTTTTCGATGACTTCGAGGACCCACTGATCAGAGGTAATTTTGACCCATTTCTCATAAAAGAGGGACAGACGTCCACCTAAGTTGAGAACAGAGGAATGGGCCGGCCGCATCTCATTGTGAAGACTTTGTGGCGGCACCTTGGTGGTTACCATCTCGGAAGGGATGTCGCCCACGAAAGGAATGAGACCACGATTGAGACCTTGTGGAAGTATTTCTTTGAAAACTCCCACGTGGTTTGATGTATCTGCGCTGACCCCTGAAATGAAAGCGCAAAGGAAAGAAGGACTTGGACTGTTTAGGGTGGTCCTCAGGCAGCTTATGAATCTTGTTGTCGCCCAAAGATTTAATAAGCTGGTCCAGGTCCTCTCCAAAAAGCAACTTACCCTTGAAAGATAGAGTACCCAGCTAGGATTTAGAAGAGGAGTCCACTGCCCAATTTCACAGCCAGAGAAGACGCCTGGCCAAAACTGCGGAAACAATGGCTCTGGCCTGAACCCTGAGGAGGTCATAAGAGCATCCGCGCCACAGGCCACCACAGCTTCGAGCCGTTCTGCCTGTTATGCCTCTGCAGATGGGAGGTCCTGGGTGCTAAGTAATTGTTGAACCCACCTGAGACTTGCCTGCTGCATGAGACTGCTACAGACTGTCGCCAGGACTTCAAAAATCATCTTAAGATAGAGTTCCAACTTATGTCCTGAAGATCTTTTAACACGGTTGCCCCCATAACTGGAATGGTGGTCCGTTTAGTGACCGCAGACACTGATGTGCCAACCTTTGGGATCTTGAGCATCTTGAGGATAGAGCTTGTCCATCGCCCTACCCACCCGGAGACCGGAATTGGGGAACTCCCACTCCCAAAGCAGTAGCTGCATTAGCATGAGATGGAATGGGAAAGTACGTGGAGGAGCCCTAAGCCCCGCCAGGACCGGGTCCACTGTCTTTGAAGTGGAGGCACTCGTGGATTCCTCAGGAGGTACCTCTATACCCAGCTCATCCAGAACAAAAGGAATGAGTGGATCAAGCTCTTCCCAGTGGAATAATTACAAGACCCGTGGGTCGTCCCCCTTGACGGGCAGATTAGGGAGCAGCAAGTCGGCATCCTGATCTGGGTCTGGCAGTGGAGAGGGATGAGGCGGATCAGGGGGATCTGGTACGCCTGGCACAGTCCTGACCCTGACTACCTGCGAATCCGGGGCTTGAGGGGCCTGCCCGGTGGATACCAGAGGGATTTTTGCCGGGGGGGCCCGAGGGAGGATCGTCCTGCTCTTCTAAACTGGCTAGAAAAGACTTGTGCAGCAAAAGCACAAACTCTGGGGAAAACCGGTGATGGGCCTTCCCGTGTGGGGGGAGGGGGGGACTTGGTGGGAAGGGTCAGGGTCTGGCCAGGGTCTGGCCAGAAACTAAAATGGCCGCCGTTCCCGCAGTTTTTCGGGGAGGAGGCCAGCCTGGGAGCACGTTTGGTGGTCCGACCACGGACCACTGACTTCTCCGCCGCTGCTGAGGGACCCTCCCCGCCAGGCAGAGGAAACACAGCCCACTGTGGGAGAGCCGCGAAGCAGGCTCCCCGCAGGCTAGGCAAGCAGTTGAGCGCGGCATGAGGAAAAAACTGCCGCGGAGAAAAAAGTAAATCAGCTGAGAAGGTGTGAAGACGAGAGCGGGAGCCGGCAAAAATGGCCCTGCTCCGTCCCTGTTCCCACAGCCCTTCAAATCAATCTCGGTTGCCTGTAAAGTGCTTTTTTTTTTTTTTAATTTAGTCCTTAATTCAAACAGAGCAGAGACATGGAGTCAGCTCTGCACAGAGACCCGAGGCATGAGACTTCTCCGGGGTCACCCAAGCACAAAGGGGGAGTGACTGGACCACCAGTATCAACCCAGACAGGCAGAAGGCACTGGGAATAAGGGGTCCCAGGCTGAACACTCAAGAGGAAATATCCCCCCTGGGACCCAGTAAGAGCAATGAGACAGATCTGTCTTACTTGGTCACAAAACTTTGATTTCCTTTTGATATTTTTTTTTTAATTGAAATAACTAATACTTGCTTGATCTAGGAATCAACCCAGAGGGAAGAAAGGAAAAGAAATCACCACAAGGAGAGACAACAGAAAATGCTAGGGAACCACAGGTTCAACTGCCTTCATCTGCTGGAGACAGAGAAATACAGAAGGGAAGCAGGGTGAGCACTGTCCTAATATAGGATACTCTTTCAGTTTTTCTCTGTCTCCATCTGCTGGACAGGAGGCTCAACCCACTGTCTGGACTGATCCACGTATATACAGGGAATGACCATTTAATCACACTCTTTGTTTCTGTCATTTAACCAGTTTGTAATCCATAAAAGGACAGTGCCTCCTATCCCATGAATTTTTAGTTTTCTTAGAAGCCTCTCATAAGGGACTTTGTCAAACGCCTTCTGAAAATCCAAATAAGCTACATTTACCAGTTCACCTTTATCCACGTTTATTAACCCCTTCAAAAAAAATGAAGCAGATTTGTGAAACAAGACTCCATAAGAACATAAGAACATATCATACTAGGTCAGACCAAGAGTCCATCAAGCCCAGCACCCTGTTTCCAACAGTGGCCAATCCAGGCCATAAAAACCTGGCAAGTACCCAAAAACTTAGTCTATTCCATGCTACTGTTGCTAGTAATAGCAGTGACTATTTTCTAAGTCAACTTAATTAATAGCAGGTAATGGACTTCTCCTCCAAGAACTTATCCAATCCTTTTTTAAACACAGCTACACTAACTGCACTAACCTCACCCTCTGGCAACAAATTCCAGAATTTAATTGTGCGTTGAGTGAAAAAGAACTTTCTCCAATTAGTTTTAAATGTGCCACGTGCTAACTTCATGGAGTGCCCCCTAGTCTTTCTATTATCCGAAAGAGTAAATAACTGATTCACATTAGCCCGCTCTAGACCTCTCATGATTTTAAACACCTCTATCATATCCCCCCTTAGCTGTCTCTTCTCCAAGCTGAAAAGTCCTAACTTCTTTAGTCTTTCCTCATAGGGGAGCTGTTCCATTCCATCATTTTGGTCGCCCCTCTCTGCACCTTCTCCATCACCTTACTCCCTTGAGTAAATCCATGCTGACTGTGTTCCATTAAACTATCTCTTTCTATATGCTCTGTGATTTTGATCTTTAGAATAGTTTCCACCACTTTTCCTGGCACTGAAGTCAGGCTCACTGGTCGATAGTTTCCCAGATCACCCTGGAACCCTTTTTAAATATTGGGGTTACATTGGCCACCCTCCAATCTTCATGGATTGGATGATTTTAATGATAGGTTAAACATTTTAACTAACAGATCTGAAATTTCATTTTTGAGTTCCTTCAGAACCTTGGGGTGCATACCATCCGGTCCGGGTGATTTGCTACGCTTTAGCTTGTCAATCTGGTCTACTACATCTTCAGTTCATCTGACTCATCACCCTTGAAAACCATCTTCGGAACTGGTATCTCCCCAACATCATTAGTAAACATAGAAGTAAAGAATTAATTTAGTCTTTCTGTAATGGCCTTATCTTCTCTAAGAGCCCCTTTAACCCCTCATCTAACGGTCCAACCAACCTCCTTGCAGGTTTCTTGCTTCGGATATATTTTTTTTTTAAGTTTTTATTATAAGTTTTTACCTCTATGGCCAACTTCATTTCAAATTCTCTTAGTCTGCCTTATCAATATTTTACACTTAACTTGACAATGCTTATGCTTTTTCCGATTTTCTTCAAATGGATCTTTTTTCCAATTTTTGAAGCATTTTTTGCTAAAATAGCTTCTTTCACCTCACCTTTTAACCATGTCGGTAAGGTTGTTTTGATTTCCTTTCACCTTTTTTTTTTTTGTTATTGAAATTTTTATTGAAAGCTAGAAAACGGTTGACATAGTAGCATTGATTATAAAATACGAATAACATCCTTCACAGTCAGCAAATTCTAAAGTAACAGATATCAAGGAAATCCTCCTCTAACATTTATGTGCCACTACATCTTCTAGCAATACATCCCCATAACTTTTTAATGAACATAAAATAATCTCCAATTTATACCCCTCAATCCTTCCCCCACCCCAGGAATCCTTATACCCCAAAATTATCTTAACTGAGCTTCACTTTTCCAGCAAAGATAGGGTTCCCTTATTTTCTGAAATGCATTCAATCTGTCATTACGAATAGCTGTAAGATGTCCCATATAATACAGTCTCTCAATCCTTGATATAATGTTGGACAGAGCTGGGTTGTCCTTTCTTTTCACCATGAAGCAATTTCACATCTAGCCACTGTCATGACCTGAATAATCAGACAGTTTGAGATATAGTCCCTCGCCTTGTGCAATATTCAGCAAACATATTTTAGGGTCTTTGGGCACAGAAAAGCCCACCACTTCCCCTGCAAAAGCTAAAACTTCATCCCACAGCTTTCCCATTTTCGGGCAAGACCACCACAAATGATAGAAAGTGCCTTTATCCCCACAACCCTTCCAAAAAACTTCTGTGGAGAGTAGGGACATTTTATATAACCTAGCAGGTATCAAGTACCATCTATACAAAAGTTTGTATCCATCCTTCCACCTTTCTTTTAATGCGTGGAATACATCTGGACTGCGCTTCTAACATTATATTTTTAAACAATGCCTGTTGTACACTTTTAACCTTTGCAGCTGCACCTTTCCGTTTTTTTCTAACTATTTTCCTCATTTTATCAAAGTTTCCCTTTTGAAAATTTAGTGTTGGAGCTGTAGATTTACATATTGTCCCCCTTCCAGTCATTAGTGCAAATCTGATATGTTATGATCACTATTGCTAAGTGGCCCCACCACCGTTACCTCTCTCACCAAATCCTGCGTTCCACTAAGAATTTAATCTAAAATAGCTCCCTCACACAGAAACTTCGAACAAGGAGATCCAGGCTAGAGAAAAAAAGACAGGAAAGCAGAGGAGCTGAGAGAATGAGGACTACACTACCTTTCTGTACTGCTAGAGCCATCAAGGGAAACCTTAGCTCCTGCAGTTACAAAATGGCTACCATTCTGGTGCAGAACTCTCCTCGCCATGAAATGGGCAGCTAAAGAAACCTAGCCACCAAAGTCCGTCCCCGGGGCTTTGAAATCCCATTGACACCTGGATCACAAGGAGCAGCAAGAAACCCCACTACTGCTGCACATCACCATGTTCTAAAATGGCCACCGAAAAACCCATGTGGAAGACAAGGCTCCAACAAGAACAGAACACTCGTCTAGGCTGACCCCGCCCAGAGCAATAGAAGACTCTGCGATTGAGTCTCTGGTGTTCAGCCAACACAGAACTGCCAGTTTGTTCCTCCATCTTTGAGCAGTCCCTTAGTAGTCCATCTGGCGATGGAGGGGGCCCAAAACTGACCCTCTATGCAAAACCGTGCCCCAACGGAAAAAGCAGCCCAGGGCAGGGAAGGGAGTTCACCACAGAGAAAGATAAGCAAGTGGACACAGAAGCAGGAAAAAAATGTGGCATCCTTTAGCACACATTTTTAAATAAGAGGTGGGGGCACACAGAACAGGGAAGGATCACGCAACTCCACTGCATTCTCATTCACCCCCGGAGGATTTGCAGTCAGACTCACATTGCCTTGTGGCTGCAATTTGACCACTGTGACCTTCAGGGATCAACGGCTGAGGGAAGACAGGTGTCTCTGCAACAGAAGCAGGCTGAGATCCAGACTACCCCTTGGGCTCAAAGCATTTGCTCTAGAGTTCTCCCCCACCAAGGAACTTAGTGGCCAATTATATATATATATATATATATATATACCATTAAGGTGGAGTTGCAGAAAGCCACTGCTTATTCTTGGGATAAGCAGCTTGGAAATCTATCTACCCCTTGGGATCCTGCCAGGTACTTGTGACCTGGAGTGGCCACTGTTGGAAACTAGATACTGGGCTTGATGGACCTTTGGTCTGACCCAATAAGGTAAGTCTTATGTTCTTATGTCACTGCTGGAACAAGACCTCTGTCAATTCCAAAGACCTAGCTCAACTGAGGGAGAAACAAAATAGTCACTTCAGGAGCTCCAATGCTTTCTTTTTCAGCCAACAGGCTTGAGTCCACAGCATAAGATGTCCACCATCTGCTGGAGACAGAGAATACTGGCAGGCTGGTGTCAGCATGGAAGTATATAAGGAATGACATCGGCGAACCTGTTGATCTCTATCTCCATCTGCTGATTGGAATGCATAACCCACAGGTCTGGCCTGCTCGGACTGGATGAAGAGGAAATATAAATTAATCTCATGCATATTCACTGTGAATAACCTGAAAACAGACTAGCTGTGAGGTCCCCAGAAAAGGTTTACGAAGCCCTGTCCTATGATATTAAGGAGTTGATCCCTGCAGTTGCCATGCACCTATCTGTGCTTGCATCCTGACAAAAACATCTATAGTTCAACAAAATGCAAGGTCTCAGAAGGACTTAAAATAGTTATAGTAACAAAGTGAATACATCTTAAACACATTTATTTTACCTGCTAACAGAAATTTCTTATCACCTTTGCAAGCTTAGGGATGCATTATTCAAAAACTGAGTGTATTATCTAGGCAGCCACATCTTGGCCACCTACATTTATGCTTTCAGATTTGGGCATATAAACACAGCCAGCTATTGCTGAAAATCAACATCAGCAGGCTTAAGTACTTTCCTTTAACAGAACCCTTCCAAAGGCAGCTATCCCCTTCCCTCCCAATCTGAAATAAACTGTCTCTGATCCCACCAACCTCATTTCCAGAACCCCCTAGAAAACTCACTCTGCCGAGCCAGCTGGAAGACACTATCTTACCTCCTACTGGTTCAGAGTCCAGGATTGCTCTGGCAATGCTTCACATTAAAGCAACACAGGATGCTGACCCAGCAGAAGCTAAACTTGTGTCCTGTTGGCTGGGGGGAATTCTGGGCACAATTCTTTTGAAATCAGGTGGGAGGGAGGAGAGATCGGGAGTGGGATCTAGGTCTGCATTTTGTAGTTTTAGATTAGGTGGAAGGGAGAAGAGATTGAAGCCTACATTCTTTTGAAAACTAGGCTAGTGGGAGAGGAAACTGGGGAGGACTGGGAAGTTTTTCTTTTGGAGCTCTGAGGGAGGGTTGGTGAGTGCTAGGTTAGCCAGATTTAGGCCTGTTATTGGAGCTTCTGATTAAATATAGGAAGCAAGTGTTTCTTTCCCTGTTCCTGGCCCTATTTACTTTCTGGTTGCCTAATTTAAGTGTCTTATGAAACTATGCGCGAAAATTCAGTAGCTCAGTCTGGCTTAATTTTCAGAGAGGGGGATTTAAATGCCCAACTCCCAAATCTGGGTGCCTAAGCTCTTCATGCGGTTCCCACAGCCTGTAGGTGCCATGTAACTAACGCTCTATTCTACAAGGAGGAGGGTTTAAGGGAGACTGCCACATCGCTTTTCTTAAGGTTGTTGCTGTAACTCATTGCTGTAGTTACCACAAGAAGCTGTAATTCTGAAAGCAGCATTTCTTTTAAAAATTAATCCTTTTTAAATTTTAATTGTGGTACTCAAATACTGGAAATGTGGCTTCTGATCTGTGTATACACCGATGCCTCTGCAGGAACGCAGAAAGCCAGGTCTGCTGAGATATAAATTTCTCAGGGGTTATAGATGAACAAAAGGATATTTCTTTTAACTGTAAACCATAAGTCAGGAATAGGTGTATGGTAAACAGATTTTACCACAGGTCCTAGGTCTGTATTAAAGCAACCCATAAAGTGCTTCTTATAAAGGCAGCATGCAGATCCCAAAGATGAAAAATATTTGTGGCCCTCAAGATGACACCGAAAAAGGTAAGACACAATGAGGCCAAAGAGAGGGAAACATTAAAAAAAAGTTTTATTCCAGTGCACTGAAATTTGAAAGAAACGGCTGCTTGTCTGCTCTCCTGCCCTGTCCTCACTGCCTCCCTGGGCTCCTACCAGCAGCCTTCGTGCCTATCGGTGGTCGAGGGACAGTTCCTTACCATTAACCTGGATTGACTTCAGCTGTCCATCCTCTTCCACTTCTATCCGCTCCTGTTCATTCTCAATGATCCTAAAAAGAAAAAGGGCAAGATGGGATTGTATCAAGGGTGCAATAGCCGTTGTATTTCACAAGCATACTGAGAGAGCTTCATTCGAAATGGCATTTCAGAGCAGGTGTGAAATATGCAAGCACAAAATGCCCACATTCCCCCTGTGGGTGCCAATTTTCAAACTCCACCGGGAGGTTCCATTTGAAAATGAGTTTGCAGGCACCTTTCATGCGATCCCCAGAACTAAACCCAGTAATCTGTACAGGGCTAATGGCCCTTCCTACCAGTGTCACTTCTCATTACGTATCAGCTTTCCCATCTCCTTCGTCACCATTATTTATTTATAGATTTTTATATACCGCGGCACGTGATGCACATCACCTCGGTTTACAGCAAACAGTAATTCAGCCAAAGGCTTTACAATGAACATAAGTGGAAAAAGCAAAATGCTTATTTAACAGAAAAACTAGGAGTATACATATCAAATACATATGTGTAACAATATTAACTAGAGTCTGTCTTGAAGAGAGATATTTCTAAGGAAAAAAGCGGGTAGGGAAAAGGGGGAAATCATAGGGGGGGAATGGAGTCAGACCCGCCCCACGGGTCTGACTCCCCTATCCCCCCCCCCCCCCCCATGTCAGATCAGATATGAAGACCCCCAGGGCTCTTAATTTTTCAAAGTAGATTATATTCAGGTACAGGAGGCATTGCCCTACCCCCCACCCCCCCCAGAGGGCTTACAGTCTAAGGACCTGATTTACTACAGCTTTTCTCATGTTCTGCATTTATGGGGAAAGCTTTAGGAAACGATGTCTAAGTTTGTACCAGAGGCAATGAAGGATGAAGTGACTTGCTCAAGCTGACAAGGAAAGACAGTGGGATTTGAAACCTGGCTTCCTTGGTTCTCAGCCTGCTGCTCTAACCACTAAGTTACTTCTCCACAGGTTCTTTCAGTTTAGTGACTGCTGGTTCTTCCACTTCCAAAATATATGTGGCCCTTGGATTTCTGCTCACCAAAATGCACGATAGAAACACAAACATACTGCCTTTTTGTAATTATAGTAATTAATCCCTTGAGCACTCTCTCCAGACATCACTTTTACTTTTCAGTGCTTAGCTTCCATCATGACAACTGCGCAGTAATGATTTTGTGAAGGGACACTGTTCCAGAACCTTTTTAGATCAGCAGCTCGCATGAATGCAAGAAGCAGCATCAGGCAGGCCATTGGAACAGAAGCAGCTTCAGTGGCCTGTGGAGGCCAAGGAAGCAGAAAGTGGCTTCAGGGCCCACAAAAGTCAACAAAGCAGGCAATGATGTCAGCTGAAGGAAGAAGCAGCTGTATCAGCAGCCAGAGGGATCAAAGAAAAGCAGGAGGTAGGGTCAGTGGGCCCAGCATCGGAGAGTAAGCAGGACAGAATGATAAACCACTGAAGGGGGTCAGGGAAGGAGTTCACCCCCATCCATGATACCTTTTTTTAAAAATCACCTCTTAGTATGGGTTTTTCATTTTCTCTAGATGAAAATTCTTGTATACATTCCTCGATCTTGCCAACTCACTAACTACATGAATTCCCCACCACTACTCCCATCCAGTTGCTAAATTACCTCAAATTCTACCCTGTTTCAGTATATGCTCCTGATATACGCAACTCAGGGCAATTTTCAAAATTTTGGCAGGTTAAAGGAGAAATTACTACTTACCTGCTAATTTCTTTACCTCCAAGGAAAGAGGGTTATGCAGCTCTGGCAGCAGATGGAGACGGATATTATAGTACCACCTCGACAACAGCCCGCCAGTATTCTTTGGAAAAGCCAAATTGTGGACAAACTGATTATACTTTAACATGATTATTAACAATCAACCACTCATGCTTCCAACCCATTATAAACACTGAACTCAGCCAAAACAACTAACATTAACTAAACTGAGGGGCCAGATAAGCCACTTACCAGTCTTCAACGAATAGCAGGAACAATACTCTGCAATGTCTGCCCCCCAAAAAAGTGAATCAAAGTTAAACATCAACAGCCGAGGGCATTTCGGGGATTGGCTTGCTCTCAGAGGAAAGGAAATTATCAGGTAAGTAGTAATTTCTCTTTCCACTGCACTCAGAAAGGCCAATCCCCACCAGTGGGATGTACCAAAGCTACTCCCAGAGAGAGGGGCTGCCAGTGGTCCAGTCACTACCACCCGATTGAACGCGGCGTCCTCCCTAGCTAAAACATCCAAGTGGTAATACTCGTAAAAAGCGTGCAAAGATGACCACATAGCCGCTCGGCAAATCTGGACAGGTGACAACAAATGAAGTTTGCCCACAATACCACCTGAATCCTCGTGGAATACAATCTAATCTGTTTCAGCAAAGGAATCTCAGCAGCCACATAGCAGCCATAATGACTTCCTTAACCCAATGGGCTGTGATTTTTATCTGAACAAAGGTATAAAAATACTTTAAATAAATAAAATATAGTTGCCAGAGTCGCCAGTGGTCCCTGTTTACCACCACCTTGGAGCACAAACAGGCAATCAGACTTCCGGACAGATTTAGTAACTTCCAAGTTACCGTAGCAAATGCCAGCTGACATCCAAGGAATGCAAAAGACAATACTCATTTCCATCCCTGTCCCTGTCCAAGGTGGGCAGGGAAATGGATAGATTCAAATGAAAGCTGTACCATTCCTGGAATCATATTCAGAAAAGGCTCACGGCAATTAAAGGTCTGCAGTTCAGAAACACAACGTGCCGAACAGATTGCCACCAGAAATGTAGAGATTACTTACCTGATAATCTCGTTTTCCTTAGTGTATGCAGATGGACTCAAAACAAGTGTGTATAGTGTGCTCGTGCTAGCAGTTGGAGACGGATCTGACATCAGCAGGGGTACATATACCCCCGCAGGAAGTGCAGCAATTCAGTAATCTTCCTTGCAAAAGCTGTAGCTGACCGATCGATTAAATGAACAGGATTACCCTGACCGATTGATAGTAGCTGGAGACCGCCAGTGTTCTCAACCGGAAGGCGTCGACACCCGGCAGGGTGGATGGCCTATTATAAGAAAACATGGCTTACCGTGAGTCAGTGAATCCCCATGTATGCCGGCAGCCAGGCGGGATGCTGAGTCCATCTGCATACACTAAGGAAAAGGAGATTATCAGGTAAGTAATCTCTACATTTCCTAGCGTGTAGCAGATGGACTCAAAACAAGTGGGATGTACAAAAGCTACTCCCGGACTGGGCGGGAGGCTGCTCGAGGTCCATTCAGGATAGCCCTCGCAAATGCTGTGTCCTCCCGGGCCTGGACGTCCAGACGGTAGAATCTGGAGAAGGTATGGAGGGAGGACCACGTCACCGCTTTACATATCTCTGCAGGCGACAGCAGCTTAGCTTCTGCCCAAGAGGCCGATTGTGCTCTGGTAGAATGAGCCTTGACCTGTAGAGGCGGTGGTTTTCCCGCCTCTATGTAGGCTGCCTTGATAACTTCTTTAATCCAGCGGGCGATGGTTGGCCGTGAGGCCGCTTCCCCTTGCTTCTTTCCGCTGTGCAGGACGAACAGGTGGTCCGTCTTTCGTACTGCTTCTGACATTTCCAGGTATCTGGACAGCAGTCTGCCAATGTCAAGATGGTGTAGCATTCGACCTTCCTCCGACTTCTTCAAACCTTCCGTGGTAGGCAAGGATATGGTTTGGTTGAGGTGAAAGTTTTTACTTTGGGTAAAAAGGATGGAACTGTGCGAAGATGGATAGCCTCTGGAGTGATTCTGAGAAATGGATCACAACAGGATAGTGCTTGTAGCTCTGAGATGTGGCGTGCTGAACACACAGCCAGCAAGAACACCATCTTCAAGGTTAACAAACGGAGGGACAGGCCTCGAAGGGGCCTGAAGGCTGATCCCGCCAAAAATTCCAATACTAGGTTGAGGTTCCACAAGGGCACTGGCCACTGCAGTGGCGGGCGAATGTGTTTGACTCCTTTCAGGAAACGTGAGACGTCTGGGTGTTTGGCAATGGTGTTGCCATCACTCCTGGGACCGTAGCAAGACAGCGCTGCTACCTGAACCTTGATGGAGCTGAGGGACAGACCCTTCTGAAGTCCATCTTGTAGGAAGTCCAAAATGATAGGAATCTTAGCGGCATGCGAGTTGGTGCCATGAGAGTCGCACCAGGCTTCAAAAACTCTCCAGATCCTGATATATGTTAGGGATGTGGAGAACTTGCATGCTCGGAGGAGTGTATCTATAACCGGCTCCGAGTATCCCCTTTTCTTCAGTCTAGCCCTCTCAATGGCCAGACCGTAAGAGAGAATTGAGCCGGATCCTCGTGGAGGATGGGACCTTGCTGCAGCAGGTCCCTGTGTGGAGGCAGGCGTAGAGGATTCCCTGCCAGTAGTCTTCTCATGTCTGCGTACCAGGGTCTTCTTGGCCAATCCGGGGCCACTAGAAGAACCAGGCCTCTGTGTCGCTGAATCCTGTGTACAATGGCGCCCAGCAGGGGCCATGGAGGAAAGGCGTATAGCAGGATCCCCTGAGGCCACGGCTGTACCAGGGCATCGATCCCCTGAGCCCGAGGATCCTGCCTGCGGCTGAAATATCTGGGTACTTGAGCGTTGGACCTGTCCGCTAAGAGGTCCATGGCTGGCGTCCCCCATTGATCCACAATTATCTGAAAGGCTGTGGGTGACAGCTGCCACTCCCCCGGGTTTAGGCTTTCTCTGCTGAGGAAGTCTGTCGTCGTGTTGTCCTTCCCGGCAATGTGGACGGCGGAGATGTCCTGGAGATTTGCTTCTGCCCAAATCAGGGGAGTTATTTCCAGGGACACTTGTTGGCTTCTGGTTCCGCCCTGACGATTGATGTATGCCACCGTGGTGGCATTATCTGACATCACTCTGACTGCTCTGTCGCGAAGTCTGTGGGCAAATCGCAGGCACGCTAGCCTGACTGCCCGTGCCTCTAGTCGGTTGATGTTCCACCTCAACTCTTCTCTGGTCCACCGCCCTTGGGCGGTGAGTTCCTCGCAGTGTGCTCCCCATCCGTTCAGGCTGGCATCTGTGGTGAGCAGAATTCCAGGTTGGGGAGGACATTCTTGACCCCCGGTTCATGTGGCCGGGCTGCAACCACCACCGTAGCTGATACCGCACTCTGGCCGGTAGAGGTAGGTGTACGGTGTAGTTCTGTGATCGTGGGCTCCATCGAGATAGAAGGGCGCGTTGCAACGGTCTCATATGAGCCCGCGCCCATGGCACCACCTCCAGAGTGGACGCCATGAGGCCGAGGACCTGTAGGTAATCCCGAGCTGTGGGCCGGCTGGTGCTCAGCAGGGCCTGCAGATGACTCTGGAGTTTTGACTTTCTCTTGGAGGTCAGGCTGACCTTGTCTTCTCGGGTGTCGAATTGGACCCCTAGGTATTCCAGCGACTGGGACAGCTGTAGGGAGCTCTTGTTTATGTTGACTACCCATCCAAGGCTTTCCAGAAGAGCTATAACTCTGTTGGTTGCCCGGTGGCTCTCCTCTGGTGACTTTGCCCTGATCAGCCAATCGTCCAGGTAGGGATGGACGAGAATTCCTTCCTTCCTGAGTGCCGCCGCCACTACTACTATGACCTTGGTAAAGATCCGCGGCGCGGTGGCTAACCCGAAGGGTAAAGCTCGGAACTGGAAGTGCTGATTCAGGACTTTGAAGCGTAAATAGCGCTGGTGATCCCGATGGATTGGGATATGTAAATAGGCTTCCGACAGATCTAGGGAGGTGAGAAACTCCCCTGGCTGTACTGAATTCTTGACCGACCGTAGAGTTTCCATGCGAAAGCTGGGGACCCGTAGGTGTCTGTTGACTGACTTGAGGTCCAGGACGGGCCTGAAAGTGCCCTCCTTCTTGGGTACTATGAAATAAATGGAATAATGCCCAGAATTTCTCTCTCCTGCAGGTACTGTGCTGCTGCCTTGAGCGGTGAACAAGGAGATTCCACAAACTTGTTCGGCAGAGGCCGAAAGAAATCCAGGTAATATCCTTCTACGATGATAGCGAGGACCCCCTGGTCCGAAGTAATCTCGACCCACCTGCGGTAGAAGAGGGTTAACCTGCCCCCTATGGCTGCTACCCCCGGATAGGTCGGCTGATTGTCATTGTGGGGTGCGGCTGGGGCCAGAACCTGAGCCGGTTCTCCTCTTGTTGTGCTTAGTCCGAAAGGACTGGTTCCTGGCCTGCGAACGAGGTGCTCGATAGCGAGTCCTGTAAGGATTGAAGCGCTGCGAATTTCTACCTCTAGATGGTCTAGAAAAAAGAACGCTGGCTCCTCCTCGCCCTGTCTTCTGGTAGACGGGGTAATGGGGAGGCACCCCATTTAGTAGCCCAGTTCTCGAGATCGCTGCCGAACAGTAAGGAACCCTTAAAGGGCATTCTTGTGAGTCGTGTCTTGGAGGACGAGTCGGTCGCTCAATTACGTAGCCAAAGCTGTCTCCTGGCTGCCACTGAGGAGGACACTCCCTTGGCTGCCGTACGGACGAGGTCAGAGGCTGCGTCAGTGAGAAATGCGAGAGCTGATTCCATGTCTGCTCCCTGGGTGTTGTTTCTCGCCTGTGATAAACAGGAGCGCGTCACCACGGTGCAGCAGGTCGCGATTCGAAGGGACATGGCTGCTACCTCAAAAGCTTGTTTCAGAATGGTGTCCATGCGTCGGTCATGTGAATCCTTGAGGGCCGCTCCCCCCTCAACCGGAATGGTGGTGTGCTTCACTATTGCGTTAACTATGGCATATACCTTGGGGCACGCCAGCAGCTCCTTGGACGCCGGATCGAGAGGGTACATGCCTGCCAAGGCCCAACCCCCTTTAAATGAGGCCTCCGGTGCCTTCCATTCCAGATCGATTAGCTGCTGTGCTGCCTGTAGGAGGGGAAAATGGTGAGCCGGTTGGCGCAGGCCCTCTAACAGGGGGTTCATTTTAGGGTCCCCTGGGGTATCCTGGCCCGGAATGGCCAGTTCCGATAGGCATTGGGAGACCAGGCCTGAAAGATCCTCTTTCCGAAAGAAGCGCCTCATGGTCCGATATGGCTCTATCTCCGAGGGAAGTTCACCCTCCTCGGGGCGCTCCTCACTTTCCTGGGAGCAATCCGAATCCCCATAAGCGGGGCTGTCGGGTGGTGAGTGGCTGCACCTAGGTCTCGAGGGTCCAGGGACCGGATCAACCGGGACGGAAAGACCCATTCGAGGAGCAGACTGCATCTGGACAAAGGCCTTTGAATAATTCCACCCAGGAAAGCGAAGCTAGATCTGGCCGTAGGGGCACCAGGTCTCTCGGGTTCCCTGGTTGCTCGCCGCGGCCTGCTAAGTCCGGTGTGCTCGCTGAGGAACCGCTGGGCTGGGGCCGAGCCTGTCCTGGAACTCCCATGGCCTCCTCACATTGGGCACATAGTGAGTCTGCTTCCTCGCTCTGTGTGGCTCTGAGGTTGCATGCTGAGCAGAGGCTTAGAGCTTTCATGCCAGATTCTGGAGCTGCCGGCTCTGCGGCCGCATGGGCTCTCTTATGCTCCATTCGCCTGAAATTCGGTGTCGCCCAATAAAGTGCGCCTAACAAGAGCACTTAATAGCATGCGCCTATGAACGGCGTCTTAGAAATGTGCGCCTATACACGTGCGCCTATACACGGGCGTCTTATAAATGTGCGCCTATACACTGGCGACATAAATGTGCGCCAGAAACGGGCGGCATACAATGTGCGAACGTGCGCCTATCGCGTGCGCTAACAACGTGCACCTATCGCGTGAGCTAACAATGTACGCTAACAACGTGCGCCTATCGCGTGCGCTAACAACGTGCACCTATCGCGTGCGCTAACAACGTGCGCTTAGCAATTATCGGCGAAGGTTAGTAGGCAGGCAAAATGGCGACCTCCTTGGCATGCTGCCTCGTAGGCAGGCCCAGTTAGTCCACACTTCCTCGGAGACCAAGTAAAGATATACGCCTTACCTTGTCTTCGGCGCTTCCCGGCTGCGACCCGGGCGGTCTCCGGCTGCGGGGGGAGAGGGTGAGTACCTTCACCGCCGCGCATAAGGAAGTGCGCCCGCTGCCTCTAGGCCGCTCCCGAACCCGTCTCGCTCGGGGGCCAAGTCCACGCCCGAGCCCTTCTCACTCGGGGGCTAGGTCCCTGCCGCGAACCGGCCACCGGACCAAGGCTCTCGCTTCCGAGGGACCACGGAAGTCAGCTCGGGAAACTCAACTGGGTGAGTGACCGCCTGGTATTACCACAGGAGTGCGGGGCTTGCTTCAATAGGTTTCTTCTAGGAATTTAGTCATTAGAATTCGGAAACACGCTCAGCGAGCGTGAGGTAGCTCCAAACTGCTTTGGAGACGGAAATTACTGAATTGCTGCACTTCCTGCGGGGGTATATGTACCCATGCTGACGTCAGATCCGTCTCCAACTGCTAGCACGAGCACACTATACCCCACTTGTTTTGAGTCCATCTGCTACACGCTAGGAAATATTGTCTTCAAGATATGCAGCCACAAGGAAAGACCACGCAGCGGCCGAAAGGTTATCAGGACTGTAGAAGGGGGTGGAGTAGATGAAACTCCATTTACGGAAGATAATGTATGGGAAGAGCTAAGAAAACAGAAAGTGGACAAAGCCAGAGGGCCTGATGAGGTTCACCCCAGAATACTGAGGGAACTCAGAGATGTGCTGGCAGGTCCACTTTGTGACCTGTTCCAACAGATCCCTGAAAAAGGGTGTAGTGCCTAGTGACTGGAGAAGAGCGGTGGTGCTCTCGCTTCACAAGAGTGGGAGCAGAGAAGAGGCTGGAAACTACAGGCAGGTTAGCATCAACTCGGTGGTGAGAAAATTAATGGAGACTCTGCTGAAGGAAAGGATAGTGAACTATCTACAATCCGGTGGTTTGCTCGATCAGAAGCAGCATGGATTCACCAGGGGAAGGTCCTGTCAGATTAATCTAATTGATTTCTTTGATTGGGTGACTAGAGAACTGGATCAGGGAAGAGCGCTTGATGTAATTTACTTGGATTTTAGTAAAGCTTTTGATACAGTCCCACATAGAAGACTCATCAACAAAATGAGAAGCTTGGGAGTCAGCTCCAAGGTGATGGTGTGGATTACAAACTGGTTGACGGATAGAAGACAACGGATAATGGTAAATGGAACTTACTCTGAAGAGAGAAAGGTGTTAAGTGGAGTGCCACAGGGATCGGTGTTGGGACCGGTTCTGTTGTGAACGACATTGCAGAAGAAATAGAAGGTAAAATTTGTCTATTTGCAGATGATACTAAGATCTGCAACAGAGTGGACACACCGGAAGGAGTAGAGAGAATGAGATGGGATTTAAGGAAGCTGAAAGAGTGGTCGAAGATATGGCAGCTGGGATTCAATGCCAAGACGTGCAGAGTCATGCATCTGGGGTGTGGTAATCCAAAAGAAGTGTATGTTTTGGGGGAGGGGGGGGGGGGGGGTGAAAGGCAGATCTGCATGGAACAGAAGAGAGACCTTGGGGTTATATAATGTCTAAAGACCTGAAGTCGACAAAGCAATGTGACACAGCGATAGCAAAAGCCAGAAGAATGCTAGGCTGCATAAAGAGAGGAATATCTGGTAAGAAAAGGGAAGTGATAACCCCCTTGTACAGATCCTTGGTGAGGCCTCACCTGGAGTACTGTGTTCAGTTCTGGAGACCGTATCTCAAAGGACACAGACACAGGATGGATGCGGTCCAGAGAAAGGCGACCAAAATACACAATTGTGTTTGTTTTGTTGTAAACTGTTTTAATCAAATATTATTTTTGTAAAGGCAGTAAACAAACAATTTTAAAATAAATAAAATAAATAAATAAATAGTGGGTTGTCTCCATCGAAGGACTTATGAGGAGAGATTGAAGAACCTGAATATGTATACCCTGGAGGAGAGGAGGAGCAGGGGTGATATGATACAGACCTTCAGATACATGAAAGGTTTTAATGATCCATGGTTGTCAACAAACCTTTTCCATTGGAAACAATTTAGTAGAACTAGGGGTCATGATTTAAAACTCCAGGGAGGAAGACTTAGAACCAATGTCAGGAAATATTTCTTTACAGAGAGGGTGATGAATGCATGGAATGCCCTTCCGGAGGAAGTGGTGAAGACTAAAACTGTGAAGGATTTCAAAGGGGCATGGGATAAATACTGTGGATCCCTAAATACTAGAGGATGGGAATAAATAAAAAGGTTTGGGGGTAACCTGACACAGAGCACCAGTTACTACCCTTAACAGAAACGTGGGGGTAACCTGCATGGAGTGGCAGTTACTACCTTGGGAAGCCTGCTGGGCAGACTAGATAGACCATTTTGGTCTTTTTTTTTGCCATCATTACTATGTTACTATGTTACCTGCTAAGAATTCCAGGACCAGATTAAGATTCTACAAAGGTACAGGAAGCCACAAAGTATGACAAAGATGCTTAACCCCTTTCAAGATCCAAAACACATCGGAATGGGAAGATAAAGGCCCACCATTTACTTGCCCCC
Source organism: Rhinatrema bivittatum (assembly GCF_901001135.1). Taxonomy (NCBI): domain Eukaryota; kingdom Metazoa; phylum Chordata; class Amphibia; order Gymnophiona; family Rhinatrematidae; genus Rhinatrema; species Rhinatrema bivittatum. Next base: position 5,308,475 of record NC_042620.1, on the reverse strand, counting down.
TATAACAAAGCGAGGGCTGCAAGTTGAACCTTCAAGGCGTTAAGGGCCAAGCCTTTATAGAGACATAGAAACACAGAAATAACGGCAGAAAAAGACCAATCGGCCCATCTAGTTTGCCAAGCAAGCTTCCACACTTATTTTCCCATACTTATCTGTTTCATCAATCAAGTTCAGGGCCCTTGTTGATAACTGCTTGATTCAAATTTCCCACCATCCCCTGTCATTGATGCAGAGAGCAATGTTGGAGCTGCATCAAAGGTGAGCACAAGGCCTATGGTTAAGGGTAGTAACTGCCGCATCAAGCAAGTTACCCCGATGCTTGTTTACCTAGACTGCACAGATCGATGCCTTGTTGGATGTTGCCTGAATGTAAATCCTCTTTTCCACATTTCCCCCTGCCGTAGAAACAGAGAGCAATGCTGTATATGCATTCAAAGTGATGTATCAGGCTTAATTGATTTAGGGTAATAACCGTCGTGTTAAGCAAGCTACCCCCACGCTTTTTTGTTTACCCAGATTATGAAGTTCAGTCCTTGTTAGTTATCGGAATGCAAATCCTCTTTTCTACATTTCACCTTACAGTTGAAGCAGAGAGCAATGTTGGGGTTGCATTAACCATGCGAAAGCTATTTGAGTAAGGGTAGTAATTACCAGGTAGTAGCCAACATTCCAGCAAGCCACCCCCATGGCTCTACTCTTCATTCCCATCCTCTAGCCTTTATGTAATCCATCCTGTAAGAACGCCAAAATTAAGGGAATGTCCATCTTGAGAGGTTGATAACCTAAGAACACAAGGCTTCGAAAACTCTCCAAACTCTAACATAGGCCAGAGATGTAGAAACTTTAGGCCCAAATTAAAGTGGAAAACATGACAGGCGAGTAACCATGCTTCAACAACTGAGCCCTTTCAATGGCCAAACCATAAGACAAAACTGACCCGGATCGTCAAGTAAAATGGGTCCCTGCCACAAAAGATAGTTTTGAAGCGGTATCCTGAGGGGGACTGCCCACCAGCAGTTTCTGCAGATTGGCATACCACAGCCTCCGGACCCAATCTGGAGCCACCAAAAGGATCGCACTTATTTGACTTGCAATCTTCTGGACGATTCTGCCTATCAGAGGCCAAGGCGGGAATGCATACAGCAGGCCACCATGCAGCCACTCCTAAACAAGAGCGATGATGCCCAGCGCTTTCATGTCATGTTTGTGACTAAAAAATCTGCGGAACCTTCGCACTGTCTGATGTCACCAACAAGTCTAGGTACAAGAGGCCTCAATGCTCCACAAGGAACTAAAAGGCTTCATCCATCAGCTCCCATTCTCCTGGGTCCAAGTTTCTCTTGCTGAGGAAGTCAGCTTTTATATTGTCCTTTCCGACAATGTGAGAGGCGGATATGCCTAGAGGATGTTACCCTGCCCATCCCACGAGTGCATCTATCTCTTCCTACACCTGCAGACTCTTGGTGCCATACTAATGATTGATGTATGCCAATGTCTTTGCAATTATCCAGACCACCTGAGCCTCTAGGCACTCAGCGAACTGCAAACATGCTAGACGAACACCCAAGCTTCCAACCAGTTGATGCTCTGCTGCCGCTCTTCAGCATTCCAGCAACTTTGAACCATCAACTCCTCATAGTGAGCCTCCCCAACCCAGGAGGCTCGTATCTGTTGTGAGCTCTAATCAATCCAGCATCTCCAAAGAAACTCCCCTACTGAGATGTTCTGTCTGCAACCACCACTGCAACTGGGCTCTCACCTCCAATGACAGAAGAAGTCTCACCATGTAGTCCTGAGACTGCAGGTTCTGGCAGGAATGCAACACACGTTGAGGAGGTCTCATGAGCTCTTGCCCAGGGAGCTACTTCCAATGAGGCCACCATCAAACCCAGGACCTGTAAATAACATCACACTGTCAGACGAGAGGTGCTTATCAGGGTGCAAACTTGAGCAATCAACTTTTGAATTTGACTCTCCAGCAGAAATACTCTGCCCTGCTTTGCATCGACGTGAACTCCGAGATACTCCAGCGTCTGATATGGCTGTAGGTTGCTCTTGGCTAGGTTCACAACCCAGCCTAGCTCCTGTAGTAAGGAAACTACCTTGCAAGAAGCCCAGAGACTTTCTTCCATGCTCTTGGCATGAATCAATCAGTCGTCCAGATACGGGTGCCCCAGAATACCATCCTTGTGCAAGAAGCTGCTACCACCACCATAACTTTGGAGAAGGTCCTGGGCGCAATGGCCAGATCAAAGGGCAAGGCCTGAAACTGGTAATGGTGACCAGAATGGAAAACTGTACAAACAGTCGATGTTCCCAACGAATGGGAATATGCAGATATGTCTCCATCACATCCAGAGATGTGAGGTATTTCCCTGATTGTACAGGTTCAATTCAGAAATGAGTGACCCGCAAATGACGATCGACTCCCTTGAAATCCAGGATGGATTGAAAGGACCCTTCTTTCTTGGGTACGACAAAATATATGGAATAGTGGCCCGTATTTTGCTGTAATTCGGAAAAAGGAATCGTGTCCTTCAGGGATAATTCTTAATGTAGCATCCACTGCTATCATAGAAACATAGAAATGAAACATAGAAATGACGGCAGAAGAAGACCAAACGGCCCATCAAGTCTGCCCGGCAAGCTACGCACTTTATCCATTTTTTTTCCCTTTTTCTCTCTTCCACCTGTTACTATTGGCTTCCAGTACCCTCCAGCTCTAATTCCCCTCCACCCTACCACCAATTTAGAGAGCAGCTCCGTATCTGCTTCCAGTACCCTCCAGCCCTATTTCCCCTCCACCCTACCACCAATTTAGAGAGCAGCTCCGTATCTGCATCCAAGTGACATCCAGCTCAATAGGGGTAGCAACCGCTGTAACAAGCAGGCCACCCCCTTGCCCCATACTCTTACCCACCCCTGTTTTTATTTTTTTGTTTGTTTATTTATTTATTTATTTATTTATTTTTTGGAGATAGCAGCCCTCCATCCTTCCGCTCCGTTAAGGTGGAACACCAACTACTGGCCACTGGCATCCCGCTCCGTGAATGCCTCTGTGGCTACTGCCGCTCCGTGCAGTGTTTGAATGCCGCTGTGGCTACTGCCGCTCCGTGCAGTGTTTTGCTGCCTCCACTTTATTCACGCCCTCTAGACTTGATGGATCCACAGTGTTTATCGCCCCTTTGAAGTCATTCACAGTTTTAGACTTCACCACTTCCTCCGGAAGGGCACTCCAGGCATCCACCACCCTTTCCGTGAAGAAATACTTCCTGACATTGGTTCTTAGTCTTCCTCCCTGGAGCCTCAGCTCGTGACCTCTGGTTCTGCTGATTTTTTTCTGACAGAAAAGGTTTGTCGTTGTCTTTGGATCATTAAAGTTTTTCAAGTATCTGAAAGTCTGAATCATATCACCCCTGCTCCTCCTTTCCTCCAGGGAGTACATATTTAGATTCTTCAATCTCTCCTCGTATGTCATCCTATGAAGACCCTCCACCTTCCTGGTCGCCCTTCTCTGTACCGCTTCCATCTTGTCCTTGTCTCTTTGTAGATACGGTCTCCAGAACTGAACACGGTACTCCAGGTGAGGCCTCACCAAGGACCTGTACAAGGGGATAATCACTTCCCTTTTCTTACTCGATATTCCTCTCTCTATGCATCCCAGCATTCTTCTGGCTTTTGCTATCGCCTTGTCGCATTGTTTCGCAGACTTCATATCGTTAGACACTATCACCCCAAGGTCTCTCTCCTGCTCCGTGCACATCAGGCTCCCTCCCCCCCCCCCATCGAATACAGTTCATTCGGATTTCCACTCCCCATATGCATGACTTTGCACTTCTTGGCATTGAATCTCAGCTGCCATATCTTTGACCACTCTTCCAGTTTCCTTAAATCCCGTCTCATTCTCTCCACTCCTTCCGGCGTGTCCACTCTGTTGCAGATCTTAGTGTCATCCGCAAAAAGACAAACCTTACCTTCTATCCCGTCCGCAATGTCGCTCACAAAGATATTGAACAGGACCGGTCCCAACACCGATCCTTGCGGTACACCATTTAAAACCGCTCTCTCTTCAGAGAAAGTTCCATTTACCATCACGCATTGTCTTCTGTCTGTCAACCAGTTTTCAATCCAGGTCACCACCTCGGCACTCACTCCTAAGCTTCTCGTTTTATTCACCAGTCTCCTGTGTGGAACCGTATCAAAAGCTTTGCTGAAATCCAAGTAGATGACATCGAGCGCTCTTCCTCGATCCAATTCCTTGGTTACCCAGTCAAAAAAGTCAATCAGATTTGTCTGACAGGATCTTCCTCTGATGAATCCATGCTGTCTCTGGTCCATCAATTCTCCGGACTGTAGATAGTTCACTATTCTCTCTTTCAACAGTGACTCCATTACTTTTCCCACCACCAAAGTGAGGCTAACCTCACTTTTATCCTCTTTTGAGGGGAGTTGCAAGGAAACATCATAAAGGCATCTGGATGAATGCAAAGAAATTCTAGAGCAAATCCATTCCGAATCACTTTGAGAACCCATTGATCCAAGGTGATCTGGACCCACCTGTAATAAAAGCAAGACAGGCATTGCACCAATAGGAGAGCCTGCAAATCTTCACTGAGCAGATCAAGAGGCTCCACTCCCAGAGCCCTCATCTTTATGAAGCCTTCTGGAGTGAAAGGACTGAGACCTACCAAAAGAACGGAATCTCCGAGAAGAAGCTCCCCTATAAGGACAAAATCGCCTATAGTCATGAGAGCGGCCACATGCCGAAAGGGTTAAGAAGTCGGCTTCTTATCCTCCAGCAAACGAAGGATCTGGGGTTCCCCCCATCTTTTCTAACTCACTTGGCAACTTGGTGAGATTGGATTTAGACAGTGACAGCTGAACAATTTCACAGCCATGGCTGCCATCTAGCCACTATTATGGAAGCAATTCCTCTGGAGGCTGTGCGAACCAGGTCACGTCCCGTATCAGCCAAGAAGGCAGCCCCTGGTTTTATCACCCAAAAGGGCCCATTAGAGTCTTGTGAAAGACGCAAGGTAGCTCCAGTCACCAAGGCACAACAAGAAGCAATCTACAAATTCATCAGCAAGGCCTCAAAGGCTTGCTCAAGGACAGCCTAAATCCTCCTATCCTGAGCATCCTTTAGAGTTGCCCCTCCTTCCTCTGGGATGGTGGTTCGCTTAGTAACCAAACACACCAATGCATCAACTTTTGGGAAACGCAACTACTCTCTGCCCTGCAGATCCAAGGGTTATAATCCCACCAAGGCTTGCCTGTCTTTAAAGGTTGTCTCTGGTGCACTCTATTCAAGGTCAATCAACTCCTGAAAAGCATCCAGGAGGGGAAAGAAATATGAAGCCTTTCATAGGGTGACCAATATGGGGTCCTTCTTCTGCACATCTGAAAAGTCACTCCCAGCGTCTTCAAAGTCTGAAAGATCACTCCAGGCACCTCATTTCTATGAAAGAAAGAAACAAAGAAGAGCTCTATGTGGCTCTAAATCTGGAGAAAACACTCAAATTATCATCAGTGTCATCTTGATCTACATCAACCTGAACATCGTAAAGTTGTGCAGTGCCACGGCATTTGCCCATGGTGGCAGTCGTAAGGAATTTCGAGCATGTGATCCTGATTTAGACTGTACTGCCGACTCAGGACACCCCTGTAGAAAGGTCTGTAATCTCTGGAAGAAATCCACCCAGGAAAAGGAAGATAGCTCCATACCAAGCTCCATAGGCCCAAACCAGACATCCTAAGGGCAAGACTCCTCTGAAGACGACTCAGCCAGTGGATCAACCAAAAGAAGGGGACACCGTTGTGTTGCCCTCAGCCACACTCCCTTCAGACCAATAGGATGGACCATCATCGGCAAAATCAGGAGGAGGCAAATCTCTGAGTTTCCAGGCAGTGCTGACACAGGCTTGTAGAAAACTCCGGCTGTATTGCCCTTATATAGCATGCAGCACAAATAGCTACTCGCTTTGACTTCTTTGGCACCGGCACCATGGTTAATATGCGCTCAAAACGCATGCAATAGAGGAGGTCCGAAAGGCTCATCTGCATACTGCTCCCAGCATCCCCCAGGAGAGGAGTCCAGAGGTCACCGCAAGCAATCCAGGGATTGAATTCCACAGCCCCAGCTTCCAGAGGCCCCACACCCTTTGCAGTAGAGGAGGTCCGGAAGTGCGCGCAAATCTCAAACCTTTCCATTAACTCAGTGAAGATTAATTTAGTGGTAGTTAAAGAGAATTGGTAAGTATAACTTTCAGAAATCTTTGGGCTTATAAAAGTTTGGTGAAAGGTGAAATTCTTTAGAGTTTGCGTGTGTCTGAGGTAACAAGTAAGCCAGAGATAGTTAATTCTAGTGTCTGTCTTCCCCACCTACTCAACCCTTGATTTTTAGGCACGAGACACTTTCTCATTAAAAATCAATCAGGGTCTTATCTAAATCATACTATTGTACCAGCCCTTATTGAAAGTTTAATCATCCCTTTGTAAGACACTAGCTGATTAATTAGTAAATTCACCTGTAAATTTAAAGTACTCTCATTCCAACTCCCTTAGTCTCCTAAACTTAACTAGGAACTCAATAAAACTAAGATAAAGGCAGCAGTCCAGCAGCAAGAGGGGGGCTTTCCAGTCTTTTGCATTGAGTGTCACATGTATGATTTTTTACCCGCCGGTGAGAGATTGTATGTGTGCACTCGGTGCAAAGAGCTCCTGGCTCTCAGGGAATGAGTTCGATCTCTGGAGGCTCGAGTAGCAGACTTGGAGTTGCTGAGGCAGACAGAGAGGTACATTGATGAGACCTTCAGGGACATAGTAGCCAAATCCCAAATCCAGTCCAGCAGCCCCAGTGCTGCCTGGTATCAGAAAGGTCTCCCAGTAGGAGAACATCACCTGGTGTAGCAGAAAATGATCCTGTAGCAAGGACCTATTCTCCAGGTGATGTATTGTCCTCTCGCACTGAGGACATGTCTCCCAGGGCTACTGCCCAGGAGGGAAGAGAAGGGTTAGGCTTGCCATCATAATTGGTGATACGATTATTAGAAATGTAGATAGCAGGGTGGCTGGTGGACGTGAGGACCGCCTGGTAACTTGTCTGCCTGGTGCGAAGGTGGCAGACCTCACGTGTCACCTAGATAGGATTATAGACAGTGCTGGGGAGGAGCCGGCTATCGTGGTACATGTGGGCACCAACGACATAGGAAAATGTGGGAGAGAGGTTCTGGAAGCCGATTTTAGGTAGGAAGCTGAAATCCAGAACCTACAGGGTGGCATTCTCTGAAATGCTTCCTGTTCCACGTGCAGGTCCCCAGAGGCAGGCAGAGCTCCAGAGTTTCAAATCGTGGGTGAGACGATGGTGCAGGGAAGAGGGATTCAGCTTTGTAAGAAACTAGGGAACCTTTTGGGGAAAGGGGAGACTTTTCCGAAAGGATGGGTTCGACCTTAACCAGAGTGCAACCAAGCTGCTGGCACTAACTTTCAAAAAGGAGATAGAGCAACTTTTATACTAGAAAAAGGGGGAAAGCAGAGAGTCACTCAGCAGTGCATGGTTCAGAGAAATGTATCCTTGAAGGATAATAATGAAATAGGATAGTTAGGGCATCCCAACAGAGAGATTCCATTAAAAGCAAACAGTCTATGTGCCTATATGTAAAAAATCACCAAAGCTAATGATTTCCAAATTATCCCTAACAACTGAAAAGCAGGTTGTTAATACAAACAAAAAACACACTTTGAAATGTCTGTATGCCAATGCCAGAAGTCTAAAAAGTAAGATGGGAGAGTTAGAGTGTATAGCAGCAAATGATGAGATTGACATAATTGGCATCACAGAGACTTGGTGGAAGGAGGATAACCAATGGGACAGTGCTATATCAGGGTACAAATTATATTGCAATAATAGGGAGGATCATCTTGGTGGGGGTGTGGCACTTTATGTCCGGGACGGTACAGAGTCCAACAGGATAAAGATCATACAAGAGACTAAATGCTCAGTAGAATCTATATGGGTAGAAATCTCATGTGTGTTGGGTAAGAGTAGTGATAGGAGTATACTACCATCCACCTGGACAAAATGGTCAGACAGATGATGAAATGCTAAGAGAAATCAGGGAAGCTAACCAATTTGGCAGTGCAATAATAATGGGAGATTTAATTACCCCAATATTGGCTGGGTAAATGTAACATCAGGACGTGCTAGAGACAAAGTTCCTGGATGTAATAAATGACTGCTTCATGGAGCAATTGGTTCAGGAACCAACAAGAGAAGGAGCTATTTTAGATTTAATTCTTAGTGGAATGCAGGATTTGGTGAGAGAGGTAACGGTGGTGGGGCCACTTGACAACAGTGATCATAACATGATCAAATTTAAACTAATAACTGAAGGGGGACAATAAGTAAATCTGCAGCTCTAACACTAAACTTTCAAATGGGAAACTTTGACAAAATGAGGAAAATAGTTAGAAAAAAACTGAAAGGTGCAGCTGCAAAGGTTAAAAGTGTTCAACAGGCATGGACATTGTTTAAAAATACAATCCTAGAGGCGCAGTCCATATGTATTTCACACATTAAGAAAGGTGGAAGGAAGGCAAAACGATTGCCATCATGGTTAAAAGGTGAGGTGAAAGAGGCTATTTTAGCCAAAAACCATCTTTCAAAAACTGGAAGAAGGATCCATCTGAAGAAAATAGGATAAAACATAAGCATTGCCAAGTTAAGTGTAAAACATTGATAAGACAGGCGAAGAGAGAATTTGAAATTAAGTTGGCCATAGAGGCAAAAACTCATAATAAAAACTTTTTAAAATACATCCGAAGCAAGAAATCTGTGAGGGAGTCGGTTGGACCATTAGATGACCGAGGGGTAAAAGGGGCTCTTAGGGAAGATAAGGCCATTGCAGAAAGACTAAATGAATTCTTTGCTTCTTTGTTTACTAATGAGGATGTTGGAGAGATACTAGTTCCTGAGATGGTTTTCAGGGTGATGAGTCAGATAAACTGAACGAAATCACTGTGAACCTGGAAGATGTAGTAGGCCAGATTGACAAACCAAAGAGTGGCAAATCACCTGGACCGGATGGTATGCATCCTAGGGTACTGAAGGAACTAAAAAATTAAATTTCTGATCTATTAGTTAAAATTTGTAGTTAAAATTTGTAACCTATCATTAAAATCATCCATTGTACCTGAAGACTGGAGGGTGGCCAATGTAACCCCAATATTTAAAAAAGGCACCAGGGGCAATCCGGGTAACTATAGACCAGTGAGCCTGACTTCAGTGCCGGGAAAAATAGTGGAAACTATTCTCAAGATCAGAATAGTAGAGCATATAGAAAGACATGGTTTAATGGAACACAGTCAACATGGATTTACCCAAGGGAAGTCTTGCCTAACAAATCTGCTTCATTTCTTTGAAGGGGTTAATAAACATGTGGATAAAGGTGAACCGGTAGATGTAGTGTATTTGGATTTTCAGAAGGCGTCTGACAAAGTCCCTCATGAGAGGCTTCTAAGAAAACTAAAAAGTCATGGGATAGGAGACAATGTCCTTTCGTGGATTACAAACTGGTTAAAAGACAAGAAACAGAGTAGGATGAAATGGTCAATTTTCTCAGTGGAAAAGGGTAAACAGTGGAGTGCCTCAGGGATCAGTACTTGGACCGGTGCTTTTCAATATATATATCTATAGCAAATGTTGCTTACCTGTAACAGGTGTTCTCACAGGACAGCAGGATGTTAGTCCTCACATATGGGTGACATCATCAGGATGGAGCCCAATCACGGAAAATTTCTGTCAAAGTTTCCAGAACTTTGATTGGCCCCTACTGGGCATGCCCAGCATGGCACAACCCTGCAGCCAGCAGGGGTCCCCCTTCAGTCTTCTTTTTTCTGCGCAGCAGTAGCCTCGCAGTTTAGGAGCTCTGAAGAGATTCCTGACAGGAATTTTCCTCACGGAGTTAATTAAACTTAAATTGCCCCACAGGGGTCCCTCCTGTAACTTTTCTCAGGCCGCAGTACTCCAGTAAGTTTTTTAACCATCTTTCGTCGATTACCGTCAAGTTTGGCCCTCGCGGCCTACTGGCCGTCGACCGTACCGCGGCTCAATTTTTTCTATGGCCATGGTGTTGGGGTTTCGTCGGTGCCCGGACTGTACTTGTACCATGTCTATCACAGACCCTCATGGAGTCTGTGTAATGTGTTTAGGCCGTGAGCATGATGTCCTGCCTTGCACCAAATGTGCCCTTATGACACCAAAAGGTCGCATAGCCAGAATGGAGAAGATGGGACTCCTCTTCCGTGCTCACACCCCGACGCCGTCCATCGCATCGACGTCATCGGAACCGGCACCGAAGTCGCATCAGCATCGACCACCGCCCGGTGACCGTCCGCCATCGACTCCCGTTACTCCCCCTCAAGATTGAGGGGATCATGGGGAAAAACATTAAAACATTGCCATCGGCATCGTAAGTCTCGGACCGTCGAGGAAGCGAAATCATTGACCTCGCCACCGTCCAAGCCACCATCAAAAAAGCCCCATCCAGAAATGGCACCGACCATTCCTGTGACCGGGACATCGAGGCCACCCTCACCCGATCGGGGTTTGGGAGTCGCAATTCCGCCTGTAAAGGTGGTCCCTCCGACTGTGCCTCCGCCTCTCTCTTCCGTCACGAAGCCGGGGCTGCTTGCTCCAGTTCTCCGGGAAGAACTGGACCGGCTGGTCTAGGAGGCCATTGACAAGGCGATGCAACGGCTCCAGGTTCCTCCGGCACAGACACTGGCACCGACAGTGGAACCGGTCACCGACCCGATTGCAGCAGCGCTGGCACCACTGCTATCCCGGATGGAGGCGCTCATGACCGCCCTTCCACTGGTGATTCCCGAGTCTCCGATGGCTGTGGTGCGCTCCCCATTGACAGCTTCATCGGGAGGAGAAACACCGTTCCGCATTCCTCCTTCGGGAGAATTGCCTCAGCCATCGATGCCAATTCGTCCCTCGCCACCGATTCATTCATCGGAGGCGATACGCACATCGGCGCCATCGATGCCTTCGATACCGGCACCAATGCCTTCCAGGCCGTCCACGGTGACCCCGGCTTTTCTCGGAGCCTCAGCCGGGGCCTTCGGGTATCCAACCCCCTTCTAGTCCTACAAGTCAGTCTGCTGATCCTTATGACACCTGGGGTGATGATACTTCCACAGACACCGATGACTTACCTTCACCTCCCTCTCCTACTGAAAGTAGAAAGCGTTCTCCTCCAGAGGACCTTTCTTTCATTAATTTTGTGAAGGAAATGTCTGAGTTGGTCCCTTTTCAGCTTCAGACGGAGCAGGATGATAGGCACCAGATGATGGAGCTCCTCCAATTCCTGGATGCTCCTAAAGTGATCACTTCTATTCCCATTCATCAAGTTCTTCTTGACCTCCTCAAAAAGAACTGGGAAAATCCTGGATCCATTGCCCCAGTCCATAGGAAAGCTGACACTACCTATTTAGTAGTCAGCCCTCGGCTTTCAAAAATCTCAGCTCGACCACCACTCAGTTGTGTAGAATCGGCTCAAAAGAAAGATAAAAGGATGAAGCCTCACTCATCTACCCCTCCTGTTAAGGAACACAAGATCCTAGACAATATTGGTCGACGAGTTTTCCAAGGGGCCATGCTCATCTCCAGAATTGCAGCTTACCATCTGTATATGACCCATTACAATAGGGTCATTTTCAAGCAGATACAGGACTTCTCTGAAACCCTGCCTGACCAATTCGAAGAACAGGTTCAAATCCTTGTCAAAAGGGGTTTGAGGCAGGAAAGCATGAGATAAGAACAGCTTACGATATCTTGAACACCTCTACTAGAGTATCTGCAGCTGCCATTTCGGCAAGACGATGGGCCTGGCTCAAATCTTCTGACTTTCGCCCAGAAGTACAAGACAGGCTGTCTGACCTACCATGTGAACAGATCCAGCAAATAGTGGCTGAATTAAAAGACCATCATGAGACCCTTAAACAGCTCTCATCGATACCTTCTGACTTTCCCTCAAGACAGCCCTTTAGGAAGGTCTCTAAGAAGTCATTCTTCCATGATCTCCAAAATTTATGCCTTATTAGCTCTTACCAATGAGAGCCCATTCCCGCATGTGGGCCAGTGGGAGCGTGATTTGGGATTGACGCTCACAACAAAGGACTGGTCACGTATCTACCAACAGGCACACCGATGTTCCGTGTCGGCACTATATCAGGAAAATTGTTACAAAATGATAACTCGCTGGTACCTCACACCTCAACTTTTGCAGCGCAGATATCCCCACCTGGACCCACACTGTTGGAGGGGTTGTGGACAGCTTGGCACCTTTTTTCATATTTGGTGGCAGTGCACCAAAGTGCAGGACTTGTGGGCTGCAGTGGCGAAATGGGTGGAGAACCTATTGGGAATTTCAGGGGTACTCGAGGCTAGTTTCATGCTTCTTCATCACCCACCCTTACATATCAGACAAACTCAAATATTATTTTGCCATCAAGTCTTTATTGCAACCAGATTGGTCATAGCCCACTCTTGGAAACTTGCGGATGTACCCTCACTACGGCTGGTACAGCATAAGATCCACTACTCCTGCCAGATGGCTGCGATCACGGCGGAACTTCATGCGGACACCTCCAAATTTCAAGCAGTATGGTCCCCTTATTTGCAATGGGAGAAACAACAAACATTGTCACAGACTGGCTAAGATTCTAAGCCTTGTCGATTCTGCTTAATTGGTAACATTTATTTCTTGTTCGCTTAAGATGATTTCTCACATCTTCCTGAGCCAATGTTCCTGGATTTCGAACTCTATATCATTGAGCACATGGTAGTAGGGAGGGAGGGGAGGGATAATGGGGTGGGGGGGGTACACGATGCAGATTTTTCTTCTTGTTTCTGATGTGTTGACTTGTTGAGCTTTGCTGCGTTGTATACTTTGTTGTGTATTTCATAACCTAATAAAAATTGTCAGTAAAAAAAAAAAAGAAGTCATTCTTCCGTCCAAGGAAGTACTATCCTCCACCAGCAAGGTCCCGAACTATGTGGCCTTTTCAAAAACCTCAGCCTCGCCAGGCCCGAAAGCAAAAGCCGCAAGCAGCTCCCCAGCCGGGGCCTGCTTCAGGTTTTTGACTTTCACTTGGAGAGCAGCAGCCTGATTCCTCTGCCAAGCATACCAGTGGGAGGTCGATTGTGCCACTTTCACGGCATGTGGCAATCAATCACAACCGACCAATGGGTGCTAGCAATCATTGCTCAGGGTTACCACCTAAACTTTCTTGCTCTTCCACCGGACTCACCACCTCTACAAGCATGGAGAGTATCCAACCATTCTGTCCTTCTGGAGCAGGAGGTTTCCCTTCTTCTCCAGTTAAGAGCAATAGAACCCGTCCCACTCTCGCAAGGCCTAGGGTTCTATTCCCGGTACTTTTTGATACTCAAAAAATCCGGGGGAGTTCGTCCAATTCTGGACCTACGTGCTCTCAACAAGTACCTACAGCGAGAAAAGTTCAAGATGGTAACCTTGGGCTCGCTTCTACCTCTTCTGCAAAGAGGAGACTGGCTCTGCTCTCTGGACCTTCAGGACGCATACACACATTGCGATAACTCCAGCTCATTGCAAGTACCTCAGGTTTTTAGTAGGCCCAAAGCACTATCAATACCGCGTGCTTCCGTTCGGCCTAGCATCAGCACCACGAGTCTTTACCAAATGTCTCGTGGTTGTCGCAGCTTTTTTCAGGAAAGAAGGTGTTCACGTGTACCCCTATCTGGACGACTGGTTAATCAAGGCTCCAACCCAGCAAGCCACTCAGTCGTCCCTGGATTTGACCCTACACACTCTAATTTTTCTAGGATTTCTCGTCAATTACGAAAAATCCTATTTAGTCCCATCTCAAACCTTGTCGTTCATTGGGGCAGACTTGGACAACTTGCAGGCAAAAGCCTTTCTACCTCAACAACGAGCGCTAACCCTCGTGTCTCTCGCTCACCAGTTGCAGTCTCAGCATACAGCAACAGCTCGCTAATTCCTTGTCCTTTTAGGACACATGGCGTCCTCAGTCCATGTCACACCAATGGCCCGCCTCGCCATGAGGCTCATGCATTGGACTCTGAGGTCACAATGGATCCAAGCTGTTCAGCCTCTGTCAACCACTGTCCACATCACCGACTCACTCCGTCTGTCGTTCGCCTGGTGGAAAGATCACAACAATCTCAAGGGACTGCCCTTCAAGTGCCAGATCCTCAACTCATTCTCACCACAAACGCTTCCAACCTTGGGTGGGGAGCCCATGTGGACAATCTACAGACACAAGGGTCTTGGTCTCCAGGGGAAGCCAAACATCAAATAAACTTCCTAGAACTTTGAGCAATGCGATATGCTCTCAGGGCTTTCCAGGAACGCCTGTCAAATCACGTCATCCTGATCCAGACAGACAACCAGGTGGCCATGTGGTACATCAACAAGCAGGGAGGCACAGGCTCCTTCCTTCTGTGTCAAGAAGCTGCGCAGATTTGGACGGAAGCGCTCTCCCACTCGATGTGCCTCAGGGCCGCCTACTTGCCGGGAGTGGACAATGTCTTGGCAGACAACCTGAATCGTGTCTTCCAACCGCACGAGTGGTCTCTCAACCCCTCGGTAGCGAAGTTCATCTTCCAACAATGGGGTTATCCCCAGACAGACCTCTTTGCGTCCCCTCAGAACCACAAAGTGGACAATTACTGCTCCCTCATTCGCAGCAAACACTCTCAGCCCAGAGATGCATTCTCCCTCTCATGGGCAACCGGTCTGCTTTATGCATGCCCTCCACTTCCTCTTCTCTCGAAGACTCTCGTGAAGTTACGTCAGGAGAAGGGAACCATGATCCTGATAGCACCTCACTGGCTACGCCAAGTGTGGTTTCCAATACTTCGGGATCTCTCCATCCGCAGGCACATTCCCTTGGGAAAGGACCCGCATCTGATCACTCAAAACAACTGATGCCTACGCCATCCCAATCTTCAGGCCTTGTCTCTGACGGCATGGATGTTGAAAGGTTAATCCTTCAACCACTTAACCTTTCAGATTCGGTTTCTCGTGTCCTGATTGCTTCACGGAAGCCTTCCACGAGAAAATCTTATTCCTATAAATGGAAAAGGTACTCATCATGGTGCACCTCGCAGTCCCTTGATCCCTTTTCCTGTCCTATCCCAAGGTTTTTGGACTATCTCTGGCATTTCTCGGAGTCAGGTCTAAAGACCTCTTCCATCAGAATGCATGTCAGTGCGATAGCCGCCTTCCATAAAGGTGTCGGGGATGTTCCTATATCAGTACAACCCCTCGTAACACGCTTTTTAAAGGGCTTGTTCCATATTAAGCCACCTTTACGTCCTCCGGCCCCTTCTTGGGACCTTAATCTGGTTCTTGGTCGGCTCATTAAACCATCATTCGTGCCTCTTCACTCCTGTGACCTAAAATATCTCACATGGATTTTCCTTTTGGCTATCACTTCAGCTCGCAGGGTTAGTGAGTTACAGGCCCTAGTTACCTATCCGCCTTACACTAAACTCCTGCCGGACCGGGCGGTACTCCGCACTCACCCTAAATTTTTACCCAAGGTAGTTTCGGAGTTTCACATTAATCAATCCATCATACTACCTACCTTCTTTCCCAGGCCCCATTCCAATCCAGGGGAACAGGCTCTGCATACCCTTGACTGTAAACGGGCTCTAGCGTTCTACCTAGACCTACAGTTGCCCACAGGAAGAGCACTCAGTTATTAGTCTCTTTCCATCCCAACAAATTAGGGCAACCTGTGGGTAAGCAGACTCTCTCCTCCTGGTTGGCAGACTGCATATCATTTTGCTATCAGCAAGCAGGCATTCCTTTTCAAGACCGTGTTAAAGCACACTCTGTAAGGGCCATGGCGACTTCAGTAG
Organism: Rhinatrema bivittatum; assembly: GCF_901001135.1. Taxonomy (NCBI): domain Eukaryota; kingdom Metazoa; phylum Chordata; class Amphibia; order Gymnophiona; family Rhinatrematidae; genus Rhinatrema; species Rhinatrema bivittatum. The sequence goes on along the minus strand of NC_042620.1, from coordinate 5,292,541 downwards.
CACGCCTACGGTCGGTGCCGCTTCCTGACATTTGCAGGGCTGCCACCTGGTGTTCTCTCCACACTTTCGCAGCCCACTATTGCTTGGACAAAGCCGGAAGACAAGATTCCATCTTCGGCCAGTCTGTCCTGCGTAACTTATTACCAACGTGACGTACCTACACCCTTCCGCCTGCCTGGTGGGGTTCAGGATGCCCTCTACCAAATTCCACCCCAGTTGTTGTGCCTGTTGCATGCCGTTGGGTACATTTGGTGCATGTTCGGACATCCTCAGCTCGGTACTCACCCATATGTGAGGACTACCATCCTGCTTGTCCTGTGAGAAAGCAAATGTTGCTTACCTGTAACAGGTGTTCTCACAGGACAGCAGGATGTTATTTATTTATTTTTATTTATTTATTTATACCAACATTCATCTCAATTGAGATATCACACCGGTTTACATTCAGGTACTGTAGGTATTTCTCTATCCCCAGAGGGCTTACAATCTAAATTTTTGTACCTGAGGCAATGTAGGGTAAAGTGACTTGCCCAAGGTCACAAGGAGTGACAGCGAGACTTGGGTTCGTAATGTTTTGTTATTTTATTTTTCGGCACTGCCTGTAGCTTTCAAATAAGACTGAAGGGGGACCCCTGCTGGCTGCAGGGTTGGTGCCTTGCTGGGCATGCCCAGTAGGGGCCAGTCAAAGTTCTGGAAACTTTGACAGAAGTTTTCCGTGATTGGGCTCCATCCTGATGATGTCACCCATATGTCTCAATATGAATAAAACCGAATGCACCTCATAGGTAAACTCAACCCAGGGTTGACAACCTCCTCACACTTCCTACAAATCGACAACACCTGCATCCAACTGAAAAACACTACAAAAGACCTCGGAATCTGGATCGACAATGAACTCAACTTAAAAAAGAACATGGCAGCGAAAATGAAAGAAGGATTTCAGAAACTCCACATTCTGAAACACCTAAAACCACTCATACACCATCAAGAATTCCAAACTGTGCTCCAATCCCTCATCTTTAACAGCCTCGACAACTGCAACTCCCTCATGATTGGCATCCCAAAATCCACCATAAAGCCACTCCAAATGTTGCAAAATGCTGCCGCCAGAATCCTCACTGGCAAGAAGAAATCAGATCATATCACCCCCATTCTGAAAAGTCTCCACTGGCTACCAATAGCACAAAGAATTGAATTCAAAACTCTGACAACTGTCCATAACACAATATTCAAAGAAGCCAAACCTGCCCTCAATGACATGATTCACCTTCACAAAGCGCAACGATCGACCAGAACAGCAAGTAAACTGAATCTAGACATACCTTCCCCCAGCATTGCCAAACTGACCACCACGAGGAACAGAGCCTTCACTATCGCAGGACCCAAATTATGGAACACCCTTCCTCACTACCTAAGTTCACTCAGTGACATCAAATCATTTAAAAAGGAACTCAAAACCTGGTATTTCAATCTAACTTTCCGTGATGGCGTCGGTTAAGTCGTCCACAACTTCCTTCCTCACTCCTCTCCTACGCACATCACGCTCGAACCCCCTCGAATGTCCTCCCCTTCCCCCTTCCACACTGCCTCTCCCCCCCTCTCTTCTCCGATCCTCCTCCACCCCTGTCCCTCCCCTCATCTTCCTCCCCGCCTCATCTATTCCTCCTGCAACCCTCACCTATCTAGGAGCTCTGCCCTACGCCCCCCCGACTTTACGATTTTAATGTTTGTTGTAAAATGTTCCCTTCAAGTTTGTATTCGTTGCTCCCTCTCTCCTATATCCCTTTCTCAGTTACAGGTATATTAAGTTGTGCCAGTGTTATAAAATTGTATTAAGTTGTTATCTTGTAAACCGGAGTGAAGGCATCCCACTATACTTCGGTATAAAAAAGCCTCGAAATAAATAAATAAATAAATAAATATGTGAGGACTACCATCCTGCTTGTCCTGTGAGAAATATATATATGATCTTAAAAGGAATATGACGAGTGAGGTTATCAAATTTGCAGATGATACAAAATTATTCAGAATAGTTAAATCACAAGCGGATTGTGATACATTACAGAAGGACCTTGCAAGACTGGAAGATTGGGTATCCAAATGGCAGATGAAATTTAATGTGGACAAGTGCAAGGTGTTGCAAATAGGGAAAAATAACCCTTGCTGTAGTTACACGATGTTAGGTTCCAGGAAAAAGATCTAGGCATCATAGTGGATAATACTTTAAAATAGTCGGCTCAGTGTGCTGCAGCAGTCAAAAAAGCAAACAATGTTAGGAATTATTAGGAAGGGAATGGTTAATAAAACGGAAAATATCATAATGCCTCTATATCGCTCCATGGTGAGACCGCACCTTAAATACTGTGTACAATTCTGGTTGCCGCATCTCAAAAAAGATATAGTTGCGATGGAGAAGGTACAGAGAAGGTCAACCAAAATGATAAAGGGGATGGAACAGCTCCCCTATGAGGAAAGGCTAAAGAGGTTAGGGCTGTTCAGCTTGGAGAAGAGACGGCTGAGGGGGGTATGATAGAGGTCTTTAAGATCATGAGAGGTCTTGAATGAGTAGATGTGAATCGGTTATTTACACTTTCAAATAATAGGACTAGGGTGCATTCCATGAAGTTAGCAAGTAACACATTTAAGACTAATCTGAGAAAATTCTTTTTCACTCAACGCACAATAAAGCTCTGGAATTTGTTGCCAGAGGATGTGGTTAGTGCAGTTAGTGTAGCTGGGTTCAAAAAAGGTTTGGATAAGTTCTTGGAGGAGAAGTTCATTAACTGCTTTAATTGCATCAGTAGCATGGGATCTTCTTAGTGTTTGGGTAATTGGCAGGTTCTTATGGCCTGGCTTGGCCTCTGTTGGAAACAGGATGCTGGGCTTCATGGACCCTTGGGTCTGACCCAGCTCCATCACTGCTCTCTACATTAATGGTGGGGGTGGAAGGGAAATAGAACCAAGCTAAGAGAAACAGATAAGTATGAGAGAAAAAATGTGTGAAGCTTGCTGGGCAGACTGGATGAGCCGTTTGGTCTTCTTCTGCCGTCATTTCTATGTTTCTATGTTTCTTAATGCCGTTCACAGTTTTGCGCATTACAATTGCACAAAAACGTGGAGAAACGCGCACAGAAAACACACAGGCAAGTATACGCTTATCTACGTGCACAATTATGTGCACTAGGAAAACACGCTGAAATATGTGCACAGAAAGTGCACGAGTACATGCGTGCAAAACGCACGCAGCGAAGCGCTTATCTACATGCACAATATAAGCACAAAGGGCCGGATTTTCAAACACTACGCGCGCGGGTACTTTTGTTCGCGCCACTGGCGCGAACAAAAGTACACCAGATTTTATAAGATACGCGCGTAGCCGCGCGTATCTTATAAAATCCGGGGTCGGCGCGCGCAAGGGGGTGCACATTTGTGCAACCTGCGCGCGCCGAGCCCAGCGTGGCCTGCCTGTTCCCTCCGAGGCCGCTCCGATTTCGGAGCGGCCTCGGAGGGAACTTTTCTTCGCCCTCCCCCCACCTTCCCCTCCCTTCCCCTACCTAACCCACCCCCCCGGCCCTATCTAAACCCCCCGCTTACCTTTGTCGGCAAAGTTACGCCTGCTGAAAGCAGGCGTAACTTTGCACGCATCGCCGGCAGCCCCACTCCGTCCTCCGGTCCCGGGGGCGTGGTCCGGAGGCCTCGACCACGCCCCCGGGCCGGCACCACGCCCCCGGACACGCCCCCTCCCTCCCCGTTTCGAAAGCCCTGGGACTTGCGCGCCGGCGCGCAGGGGTTTTAAAATCTGCCCCAAAGTACGCACACAACAGGGGATGCAGATTTAGGTGCAGACGTCATGCAGGCGCACGCCAATGTCACATATAAAAATGCACGAAGGAACCGCCGCAACCTGCCAGGTGGCCCAGGAAGGGAACCTAAGAGCGAGGCCTAGCCAAAAACCTGCTCAACTCACCGTGCCTGAACTGCCCCCACACTCACAAAACTCTCCAGAGACATGAGCATGAGAAGTCGAACGCTGAGGAGAAGGACCTAGTAGGAAGTAACCTCACTAACTGCACTCTCTGGCTGAAAGCAGGAACAGGCTCCCAGCCACGGGGGGAAAAGAGTGAAAAGCCTTCACCACCGAGCCTCTCTCGGCCTGCAACCACAAATTTTTTTTTTTTTAAACAGGCAGTCCCGAGTAGGGAAGTGCATGTCCACCATCTGCTGGAGTCTGAGAACAGTGGCAGGCTGATGTCAGGCGAGAACTATATATCCAGGATGTCAGTTTCTTACTCTGTCTCCATCTGCTGGCAGAGGTGCATAACCCACTGATGAGGATTAGCCTGCCTGAATGCAGAGGAATACAATTTTCCACGTCAAATACGTCAGCTCACAAAAAAGTCTATAGACTCAAAGGGAGATTTCATCAGCTGAGTCAATATTATATGAGGTCCCATGACACAGTGAGCTTGAGGGGAGGCTTCAAGTGAAGCAAGCCCCACATGAAATAACTAAAGTCTATACAGAGATGGGTCTACCTTCTATATGCTGGTGATAAGCACAGACAGCTCTCTTAGGTGAACTCGAGTTGGTCTTACGACGCAACACAAAGAGACAGTCACCATTGTCATCGTTTATATTACGCCTTTCCAACTGGAGAGATCAAAGCATATTAGCTGGCTAAATGGCAGACGCTGAATGTGGCTGAATATTCAAACTGCAACACTTAGCTGGATAATCGAACTTATAGTTAAGTGATGCTGAATATTGATATCATGAATAATTTATATATATGGATATGTAATATCCAAAATTGATATATATTAATATACACGTTATTTTAGCAAAGACCTGACTGAGAAAGATAACCAGATCTCAATAGTGGGGTTTATTGTGAGATTCAGATTCTTTCTGTGAAGGTGGCTTTCATAAGGGCTTAAGGTATTTATGGCAGTTTTAAGGTTTTTGTTCCAATCATCCACCAGTAAGGTTTTGGTAGAAATGGTGGCAGAAAAGGACCAAAGTCATCCATCCAGTCTGTCCAGCAAGTTTATGATAGTATCTGCCACGCTGTGCGGATTACCCCCATATTTCTCTTTTACTGGGCAATGAGTCTTCTTGAAAATTCACACAGCGCTGCTGGACATGCTTTGCTTATGGGCTTGGCTGAAGCAGTCCTATGCTTTTTCCCTTATGTTTGCACATCAGTACCCCAGACCATAAAGTCAGGGCCCATGTTGGTAGTCTGAATCTAATACATCTCTCCATCCCCCCACTCCCACACACCCTACGCACATTCCTCTCTAAGGTAATGTTAAGACTTCCACTGTGACCAGATAGTTGTCCTTCCAACATTATTGCCCAAGCCACATATTCACATTCAGTTTGGACTGCAAAAGAATCTAGGCGTTCTACATAGAGTGGATTAAAGCTCTTAGAGTTTGTGCTTTTTTCAAGAAGACAGTGTACCGTGAGAAGACATCTGGTGTTAGATATGCTATTGATTTGACTAGTTTAAGAGTTTTTCCTTTATGATTCACTGGGATAGAGGTGGGCAGAAATAGGGAAATTGGTTCTTAAACACAGATCAGTCCAGACAAGTGGGTTTATGCATTCCTACCAGCAGATGGAGGCAGAGAACAAAACATTGAGGCACTGCTACATAACCAAGAGTGCCACCTGCAGTCCCTCAGTATTGACCAGTACCCAAACCAAGATTTGAACAAGAAAAAACCATAACCCCAAAAATGGGGTGAACGAAAACCTCAGGGTTGAAAACCTGGAAAATACTGCTAACAAACCCTTAGCAACTGCTGGGCTTGAAAGGACCAATATGTTCTATTGAAAGAACTCTTCAGAAAGCATTCCAGCGAACACTAGGACAGTCAGTCTTTCAGAAGTACCAACAGGACGGGCCTCTGGATTGATCTATGGTATTACAGGAACGGAAATTAGCAAGTAAGAACCAATTTCCCTTTCCTGAACATAACCAGATCAGTCCAGACAAGTGGGATATACCCAAAGTACCCCTATACTAGGCAGAACCCGAAAGACCTGTTCTCAGCAGCCTCAGTCTCGCGCACATCCAAACGGTAATGCTTAGCAAAAGTGTGATGTAACGACCAAACCGCGGCCTTACATATCTCCTGAGGAGAGACCAACTGACACTCAGCCCACGCCGCCGCCTGCGCGCGCGTAGAATGAGTTTTAAGACCCGCTGGCACAGCGCGGCCCTTAGAAACATAGGCCGAGGAAACAGTTTCCATCAACCAGCAGGCTAAGGAAGCTTCAGACGCTTTCTCTCCCGTCTTAGTTCCACCGAAGACCACAAATAGATGATCCAATTGTCAGAAAGAATTGGTGACCTTCAAATAGCACAAAGGGTGTGCTGTACATTCAAGAAATGGAGATCTCTACACACAGAGGAATCCCAAGCCCAGTCTGGAAACCTCAGCAACTCCACCGTCTGATTCACATGAAAAGCAGAGATCACCTTAGGAAGGAATGAAGGCACCGTCTGTAAAGAAACCTTGTCAGAAAAGATCTGCAGGAAAGGATCACGGCAAGAAAGTACTTGTAATTCGGAAATCCACCTGGCCGAGCAAATAGCAACCAAAAAGACAGTCTTCAAGGTAAGAACCTTTAAAGATGCTCGACTCAAAGGCTCAAAGGGGGCCTCACAGAGGATCCACAACACCAGATTTGAGATTCCAGTTAAGACACACCTTCTGGACCGGAGGCTTCAAATGCTTTAGCCCTTTTGAGAAATGGATGATGTCGGGATGAGAGGCCAACGGCTTGCCCTGAACCTTACGCCTAAGGCAATTAAGGGCCAACACTTGAACTCTTAGTGAAATATAGCAAAATTGCTTACCTTGTAATAGGTGTTATCCCAGGACAGCAGGATGTAGTCCTCACATATGGGTGACGTCATTCACGGAGCCCTTAAGCGGGAAAAACTTCTGGCAAGTTTCTAGAAGCTTTTAACTGGCTGCCTGAGGCTACTGAGCATGCCCGGCATGCCATGATATTCCCTGCCACAGGGGTCTCACTTCAGTCTTGTATGTAGCAATAAGCGCTAGCAAAATTAAATTAATAAAGTCAGAGGCCCAACTCCGCAGGGTGGCGGGTGGGTTCCGTGAGGACTACATCCTGCTGTCCTGGGATAACACCTATTACAAGGTAAGCAATTTTGCTTTATCCCAGGACAAGCAGGATGCTAGTCCTCACATATGGGTGATTAGCAAGCTAGAGGCTGAGTCATTGTATATGCAGGTAGCAGTAATGCATTGTTGAGGAAATGATGCAGCCGAAGATCACAGCAGGTTGGTTGTAGAAGGAGTTGGGTTTAAACTGGAAACAAGTTCTTTAAGACAGATTGTCCATAGGCTGAATCTTGTCGCCCTTCTTTGTCCAAACAGTAATGAGCTGCAAAGGTGTGAAGAGAACTCCATGTTGCTGCTTTACAAATGTCAATGATTGGCACTGAACGAAAATGTGCTACTGAGGTTGACATTGCTCTTACTGAATGAGCCTTTACTCGCCCTTGGAGAGGAAGGCCTGCTTTTTCATAGCAAAATTGTATGCAAACTGCTAACCAATTGGATAGAGTATGTTTACCCACTGCTTTACCTGGCTTATTTGGGTCATAAGAGACAAAAAGCTGATTGGATTTTCTTAGGGACGTAGTGCGATTCAAATAAAAAGACAATGCACGTTTACAGTCCAAAGTGTGTAGAGCTCTTTCGTCTTGGTGAGAGTGAGGCCTTGGAAAGAATGTGGGTAGAACTATTGTTTGATTTAAGTGGAATTCCGTAACTACCTTAGGAAGGAATTTTGGGTGTGTTCGGAGAACCACTCTGTCATGGAGAAACTTTGTATAAGGTTCATATGTGACAAGTGCTTGTAACTCACTAACCCTTCTAGCTGATGTAATGGCTATGAGGAAAATAGTTTTCCATGTTAGAAATTTCAGTTCACAGGAATCTATGGGTTCGAAAGGAGAACGCATTAATCCTGTTAAAACCAGATTCAGGTCCCATTGCGTGACTGGAGGCCGAATTGGTGGTTTAAGGTGAGTTAGCCCTCTCATGAATCTACTGACGAGAGGATGAGTGGATATAGGTGCATCTCCTATCTTGTTATGATAAGCTGAGATTGTGCTCAAATGCACTCTGATTGACGATGTCTGCAGACCAGAGTCTGAGAGATAGTACAAATAATCTAGAAGAGAAGTTGTGGGGCAAGTGAAAGGATCAATATTGTTTTGCTTGCACCAGAAAGTAAACCATTTCCATTTGAAAGAGTAATTCCTTCGTGTGGAAGGCTTGCGTGAAGCTATAAGCACTTGAGAAACATTAGTTGAAAGATTAAGTGATTGTTGGATTAAGCTTTCAACATCCATGCAGTCAGGGATAGGGATTGAAGGTTGGGATGCGCAACCGACCCTGATCCTGAGTGATGAGATTGGGAGCTACTCCCAGGCGTATTGGATCCCTGACTGACAGGTCTAGCAGTGTGGGAAACCATACTTGTCGAGGCCAATATGGGGCTATGAGTATCATAGACCCCTTGTCCTGTTGTAGCTTCACCAACGTCTTGGTGATAAGCGGTATTGGAGGATATGCATATAGTAGGCCCGAGTTCCAAGGGCGAGCAAAAGCGTCCTTGGCTGGCTGGTTCTTCTGTTTGTGCAGAGAACAGAAGTTGTTCACTTTGTGGTTCAGATGCGACGCAAAGAGGTCTATTGTTGGTTGTCCCCAACGTTGGAATATTTTGGTCGCTATCGAGGGATTCAGAGACCACTCGTGTGGTTGGAACTGGTGACTGAGTCGGTCTGCTAGTACATTTTGAATCCCTGCTAGATAAGTGGCCTGTAGGAACATTGAGTGGTTCAAGGCCCAGTCCCAAATTTGTGCAGCTTCCTGACAAAGGAGATACGAGCCCGTACCTCCCTGTTTGTTGATGTACCACATGGCTACAGTATTGTCTGTCTGGATTAGTACAGTCTTATGTGAAAGGCAGTCTTTGAATGCATGCAGCGCATAACGTATAGCTCGAAGTTCCAGAAAATTGATTTGATATGTGGCTTCGAGTTTTGTCCAAGTTCCTTGAGTTTGAAGAGAGTTTACATGAGCTCCCCATCCCAAGGTGGATGCATCTGTAGTTAATGTTATCTGAGGGATCGGTTTTTGGAAGGGTAGGCCCTTGCGCAAATTGTCCTTGCTTGTCCACCATTGTAGCGAGGAGCATAGTTGGTGGGTTACTTGGATTTGATAATGCAGTGGTTGAATGGCTTGGATCCACTGTGATCGAAGAGTCCATTGGGTGAGTCTCATGGCAAGTCTTGCCATTGGAGTGACGTGAACCGTTGAAGCCATGTGGCCTAGTAAAATTAGAAACTGATGAGCTGTCACTTGTGGTTGTATGGATATGGAATAAGCCAACTGGGACAGTGTGAGCGCGCGGTCTTCTGGAAGAAAAGCTTGTGCAAGGTTTGTGTTTAATTCTGCTCCTATGAATTGGAGTAGATGAGACGGTTGCAGGTGGGATTTTTGATAATTGATGAGAAATCCCAGTTTGTGAAGTAACTGTATTGTGTAATGTAGAGAAGTTATTGCTCCTTGTTGTGACTGACTTTTTATTAGCCAATCGTCGAGATAAGGAAAGACATGATCACCTTGTTTGTGCAAATGTCCTGCTATGACTGCTAGGCATTTGGTGAATACTCTGGGAGCTGAGGCTAGGCCGAATGGCAAGACTCTGTATTGGAAATGTTGACGTCCTACCGTGAATCGGAGGTACTTGCGATGAGGGGGGAATATTGGAATGTGAGTGTATGCATCTTGAAGATCCAGAGAACAAAGCCAATCCCCTTTTTGTATGAGTGGAAGCATGGTGCCTAGGGACACCATCCTGAATTTTTCTTTTCTTAGAAATTTGTTGAGATTTCTGAGATCTAGAATGGGACGTAAGCCTCCGGTTTTCTTTGGAATGAGGAAATACCGGGAATAGAATCCTCTTCCCTTCTGAGTGTGTGGTACGTGTTCCACCGCTTTTGATTTCAGAAGAGCAGATAATTCTATTTGTAATTGAGGTATGTTGAGTTGGGAGTTTTGTGGTGGAAACTCCTGAGGGAGAGATGTGAAGTCTAGGCGGTAGCCGTGATGAACAATGGACAGTACCCAATGATCTGTTGTAATGTTTGTCCATTCTGTGTAAAAATGGGAAATTCTCCCTCCAACTGGCAATTCGGGATAAGGGTTGGGTAGTTGGCTCTGAACTCTGGGATGTTTTTCAAAAACCAGAGGTTGCACCTGTCTGAGGAGGCGGCTGTGGCCTTGCCGCTCGCTGTTGCCTTTGTTGTGGGCGTTGTTGAGACCTTGGAGGTCTTGACCTAGAGGTTTGAGGATAGTACCTCTTTGGCCTGTAGAAGGGACGTTTGGGTTCCCTGCGTTGTGGTCTGCGAGTGGTATGAGTCGCAGTGTCATGAGGTAAGGTTGATAGTTGCTTTAGGGTTTCAGAATGTTCTCTGAGCTGGGCAACGGCATCTTGCACCTTTGTGCCAAATAAGTTATCTCCCTGGCAAGGTAGGTCGACTAACTTGTCTTGTACCTCCGGGCGTAAATCCGAAGCCTTTAGCCAGGCCCACCGTCTTGCAGTAATGCCTGATGCAGCTGTTCTAGACGATGTTTCGAAAGCATCATAGGCTGCCCTTACCTCGTGCTTTCCTGCATCTAGGCCCTTTTGCACAATTTGCTGAGCTGCCTCCTATTGTAGTTGAGGCAGAGATGGTAAAATCTCTTCTATTTGCTTCCAGAGATTTCTCTGGTGCTGCGTCATATAAAGCTGATATGCAGCAATCTTTGAGTTCAGCATAGCTCCTTGGTAGATTTTTCTTCCCATTAAATCTAGAAATCTGCTATCTTTTCCAGGAGGGATGGATGCATGTGTTTTGGATCTGCGAGATTTCTTCTGTGCAGATTCTACTACTAGGGAGCTGTGAGGAAGTTGAGGCTTTTCGAAACCTGGGGCAGCTTGCACCAGATAAGTAGAGTCTACTCTTCTGTTTACTCCAGGAGTTGTGCAAGGGTGTTCCCATATTCTTTGCTGAAGTTGTAAAAGTACTTCATGCACTGGGATTGCTAAGTTGTGCTTAGGAGGATTCACAAATTGCAGTATCTGAAGAGTTTGTTGCCTGTCATCCTTTTCAGATTGTAGCTGAAATGGTATGGACTCTGACATTTCCTGTATAAAAGAGGAAAATGAAAGATCCTCTGGAGGAGACTGTTTTTTAGTTTGGGGCGGAGTATTCTCGGATAAAAAATCCTCTGAGGAATGCTCTGATCCTGTGTCTGACCATGTGTCTGACATGTGTTGGTATTGAGGAGTTTCCAGTGTTATAGCAGGAGGAATCCCTGAAGGTCCCTGTAGGGGATCTTGAGGGTCTAATGTAGTATGTTCCTCCTCATCCTCTAGTTCATCTTCTTCTTGACCAGGTGCTATGGGCAAGGATGCTAAGAGGTCTTGGTACCTTTTAGTAAGCAAGGTATGTAATCTTGCTTCAGATGTGGAAGTATCAGGAGCAGGAATGGAAGTATGCCTAAATTTTCCTGATGCCTTTTTTGGTACAGTTGGTCTTTCTTGTACAGGCGGTCTAGTTGGAGCTAGAGTGTACAAGGACATCGATGGTGCAGGAGTTGGCATCGATGAAGTTTGAAAAGTAAACATAGAGATTGGAACCATCGATGAGATGGGTTTAGATGGTATCGTAGTCATCGAACTTCTGGTAGGTATCGATGTATCTAGTAAAGTTGATGGTACTGTCATCGAAGAGGTAGTGTATGGCATCGATGAAGTCATCGTTGTCCTCGGCGTTGATGGGATTCGCCGGCATCGGCTGAGCAGCCGGTATGGTAGTTGGAAGCATCATTACATCTTCCGGCATCGACACCGTAGTCGGCATCGGCATCGACAGGGTTGTCGGCATCGACACTGTAGACGGTATCGGCATCGACACGGATGTCGGCATCGACTTGGCGGTCGGCATCGACTGTAAAGTCGGCATCGACCCGGTGGCCGGCATCGGTGATGACCCCGGTAGTTTATCTTTGAGAGCATCGGTGACTATCCGTGTTATCAACGCAGTTAAGTCTGTAACCGATGTCGATGGTATCGATTCCTGTCCGGATGTTACGGAGGTCGATATAAGTTTTTGTTTCTTAGGGACCGGTTCCCCCGGCGGTGGCAACGGAGGAATGGAATGGTGCCGTCGGTGCTTATGTTTGGTACGCAGTTCAGATACCGACCTTGTCGAAGACGCGGAGGGTGTTGGAGAGGAGGCATCCCCGTAACCCTCCGGAATCCGTTTCTTTATCAAGATCTTTTTTGTGAGGCCTACTGGTGACGATTTTGTTGAAGTCGTCGGCGATGGCGCTGTCTGAATTTGGAAGAGTTGCGCCATTTTTTCCTGGCGGAGTTTCCTGCCTTTCACAGTCATCTCTTGGCATTGTGAACAGGCGGCGATGTTATGTTCTCCCCCTAAGCAACGAACGCATTCCACATGCGGGTCCGTGATGGACATCGTTCTGTTGCAGGCCGGGCATTTTTTGAAGCCCGAAGTCTTCTCTGTCGACATCCGTCGATGAATACGAGGTTTTTTCTAGCGAAAAAAGTATGGTTTTGTCACCAGCCGGTGACAAAACAAGTGAGACCCGTAACGGGCGAAAATTCTTTTATTTTTTTGTAGTTGTGAGGTAACTCACAGGGCTCCTATGTAAACCGCGATGCCGTTAGCAGCGCGGAAATAATAAGACTGAAGTGAGACCCCTGTGGCAGGGAATATCATGGCATGCCGGGCATGCTCAGTAGCCTCAGGCAGCCAGTTAAAAGCTTCTAGAAACTTGCCAGAAGTTTTTCCCGCTTAAGGGCTCCGTGAATGACGTCACCCATATGTGAGGACTAGCATCCTGCTTGTCCTGGGATAAAAGCCAAACCCTTTGGACAAGCCCTGCTGCAGAAAGGGCAAAATATGCGGAACGGAGAACACCAGCGGATCTACCTGTTGCTGAACATACCAGATCTCAAACACCTTCCAAACTCGGACATACGCCATGGAGGTCATCAAACGCCTGGCCTGAAGAAGGGTAGTAATTGACAGACTCAGAATAGCCCTTCAGTCGTAACCACTGCCTCTCAAAAGCCAGGCCGCGAGACAAAAGTGATCCTCCTGATCCGAGAAGTTGGGGCCTTGACGCAACAACCCCCACAGATGAGCTAGTCGAAGGGGTCCGTCCTCAGCCAGATGAATCAAATCCGCGAACCACGGACACCGCAGCCACGCGGGAGCCACCAGAACCACTGAGCTGGGGTGGGTCTCTATGTGCCGTAGCACGCGCCCTATGAGGGGCCACAGGGTGGGGGGAGACAAAGAAGGATCCCCCTTGGCCACTGGCACACCAGAGCGTCAACTGAACAGACGTCTGATCTGCAACTGAAGAACCAAACCGTCTTTGCATTGAGCTGCATCGCCATGCGGTCCAGTTGAGGGACCCCCCACCAGGCACAAATGAGGTTCCAGGCTTCCAGGGACAGCTCCCACTCCCCTGGATCCAGCTGCTGACGGATGAGGAAATCCACTTGCATATTGTCTATTCTGGCAACGTGGAAAGCTGCGATCCCTTCTAGGTGTTGTTCTGCCCACGCAAACAGCAAGTGAGCTTCCCGAGCCACCGCTTGACTCCTGGGCCATCTTGATGGTTGATGTATGCCACCATCATTGCATATTACGTGAAAACCCGAACCATATGACCTTGCACCAGTGGCAGAAATTCTTCCAAGGCTCGGCACACAGCCCTCGTCGCCAATCAGTTGATGGCCACAATTTCTCCTCCAGTGACCAATGTCCCTGAGCTGAACGACCCAGGCACACCACTCCTCAGGCCCTGAGACTGGCATCCATGGTCACCACCACCCAATCCAGGATTTTGAAACTCACTCCCTTCTCCAAATGGGGTCGGGATAGCCACCACGACAGGCTGGCTCTGGTTTTCTTCCCTAGCAGCAGCAGCAGATGGTATTCCTCCAACACTGGATCCCATCAGGACAACAGGAATCTCTGCAGTGGATGCATGTGGGCAAAGGCCCGTGGGATCAGCTCCAATGTCAAGGCCATGGAGCCTAGGACTTGTAAGTAATCCCAGACCTTTGGAACTTGAAGATGTAACAGCCGCTTTACCTGCCGATGCAACTTGGCCAACCTGTCCGCCGTCAGGAACACCCAGCTGGACACCAAATCGGGCCCCTAGGTACTCCAGGGATTGAGATGGTATCAGCTGACTCTTTGCCAGGTTCATCGCCCAACTCAGAGAGCATAACGTCTGGAGAACGCGTTTCACTGCTCGAACACATGCCCCGGATGAGCCAATTGTCGAGGTATGGGTGCACCAGCACCCCTCCCTTCCTTGAGGCTGCCGCTACCACCATCATCACCTTGGTGAAGGTCTGCAGAGCCGTGGCGAATCCGAATGGAAGAGCCCGGAACTGGAACCACAGCACCTTGAACCACAGAAACCTTTGATGACCCTGCCTTATGGAGATATGCAAGTAGGTCTCGGTGAGATCCCACGATGCCAGAAATTCCCCCTTGCGGATTGCCACGATCACTGTGCATAATGTCTCCAACCGGAAATGTGGGACCTTCAAGCTCCTGTTCATCCTGTGGCCTGGTTTGGCCTCTGTTGGAAACAGGATGCTGGGCTTGATGGACCCTTGGTCTGACCCAGCATGGCAATTTCTTATGTTCTTATCTGGAGATCCAAGATGTGACGGAAGGCGCCCTCCTTCTTTGGAACCATGAAGTAGACTGAATACTGTCCTTAACCCTGTTCGTTCTTTGGCACCAGGAAAATAGCCTCCAGGCTTAACCTCTGCAGGGTTCCTTCCATGGCCTCCCGCTTGCTGTGAGAAACACAGCGCGACTCCAGAAAGGCGTCTTTAAGCTGTCGAGAAAACTATAAGGCGTAGCCGTCCCTGATCACCTCAAGCACTCACTGATCGGATGTAATCTTCACCCACTCCTCGAAAAAAAGGCCAAGCACCCCCCGACCGCTACTGGAGAGGAGTGGGTGGGCCGGATCTCACTGTGTTAGTTACTGCCTCCGACCCCCTGGCCGAAGTCATGCCTGGAGGGTTGTCCGGAGGGTCAAAAGGACTGCTGGTAAGAACATAAGAACATAAGAACATAAGAAAATGCCATACTGGGTCAGACCAAGGGTCCATCAAGCCCAGCATCCTGTTTCCAACAGTGGCCAATCCAGGCCATAAGAACCTGGCAAGTACCCAAAAACTAAGTCTATTCCATGTAACCATTGCTAATGGCAGTGGCTATTCTCTAAGTGAACTTAATAGCAGGTAATGGACTTCTCCTCCAAGAACTTATCCAATCCTTTTTTAAACACAGCTATACTAACTGCACGAACCACATTCTCTGGCAACAAATTCCAGAGTTTAATTGTGCGTTGAGTAAAAAAGAACTTTCTCCGATTAGTTTTAAATGTGCCCCATGCTAACTTCATGGAGTGCCCCCTAGTCTTTCTACTATCCGAAAGAGTAAATAACCGATTCACATCTACCCGTTCTAGACCTCTCATGATTTTAAACACCTCTATCATATCCCCCCTCAGTCGTCTCTTCTCCAAGCTAAAAAGTCCTAACCTCTTTAGTCTTTCCTCATAGGGGAGTTGTTCCATTCCCCTTATCATTTTGGTAGCCCTTCTCTGTACCTTCTCCATCGCAATTATATCTTTTTTGAGATGCGGCGACCAGAATTGTACACAGTATTCAAGGTGCGGTCTCACCATGGAGCGATACAGAGGCATTATGACATTTTCCGTTTTATTCATCATTCCTTTTCTAATAATTCCCAACATTCTGTTTGCTTTTTTGACTGCCGCAGCACACTGCACCGACGATTTCAATGTGTTATCCACTATGACACCTAGATCTCTTTCTTGGGTTGTAGCAGCTAATATGGAACCTAACATTGTGTAATTATAGCATGGGTTATTTTTCCCTATATGCATCACCTTGCACTTATCCACATTAAATTTCATCTGCCATTTGGATGCCCAATTTTCCAGTCTCACAAGGTCTTCCTGCAATTTATCACAATCTGCTTGTGATTTAACTACTCTGAACAATTTTGTGTCATCTGCAAATTTGATTATCTCACTCGTCGTATTTCTTTCCAGATCATTTATAAATATATTGAACAGTAAGGGTCCCAATACAGATCCCTGAGGCACTCCACTGTCCACTCCCTTCCACTGAGAAAATTGCCCATTCAATCCTACTCTCTGTTTCCTGTCTTTTAGCCAGTTTGCAATCCACGGCCGGTTGCTTAGATCCTGAGGAAGCCGCTCCTCTTCCAGAGTGAAAACACATTGACTCCCGAAAATGAGGGCGACCAGAGAAAGAATTAACATTCTTCCTGTCTTCTGGCAATTTATTGCCCTTAGTCTCTCCCAAGGACTTGATAAGTTGATCCAGATCCTCCCTGAAGACAAGCTTCCCTTTAAAGGTGAGATAACTGGGTCTTGGACCACGTGTCCGCCGACCAATTGTCTTGCTACCACCGCCGAAACCATACTGCGAACCACTGTGCACACCAAATCATATAAAGCTTCTGCCACATAGGCCACTCCCACCTCCAGATGGGCAGCCTGAATAGGAGAGAGTACTCCCAAAGCCTCTGGCTCCTGAGGCTTCTGAATCCAAGATAGGCAGGCACGCTGGATATTAGCATAAACCACAGCACAGAAGTCCAATGCGGAGACCTCGAACATCCATTTGAAATGAATCTCCAGCTTGCAATCCTGCACATCCTTCAGAGCGGCAGCCCCTGCCACCAGAATTGTGGTCTTCTTGATAACCACCGAGACTTCTACACCCACCTCAGGAGTCTTAAGGCGGTCCAAATGCTCTTCCAACAGGGGGCAGAGCTTCGTCATTGCCCTCCCCACTTTCAAGCCTGCCTCCCCACTTTCAAGCCACTCTCGGCTAATCAGCTTTTGTATCTTTTTTGGAATAGGGAAAGTGCTCGGCGGACCTCTGAGACCATCCAGGACCGGATTAACTCCTTTGCTATCTGACTCTTCCTGAGCCAGCCTCACTCCCAATTCCTCCAGAACCTAGGGAATAAGAGGTCTCAGTTCCTCTCTCTTAAATAGGCGGACCACCCAGGTTCATCTCAGTCAGGCCTGGCACCTTCAATGAGGGTCTGATCGTCTTTACTGGTGACCGGACCGAGGGTGAGATCCCCGACTGGCTCATCCGGGTCCACTACTGGAGGAGTCTTCCTCCCCATGCGAATCTTCAGAGTCCATCCCTTCCTCCCTGTCCACATCTGGACGTCCATGATGAGACCCCCACATCTTCAGAGAGACCCCAAAGGAACGACGAGGCCTCTTGGAGGAACCCAAGCCTGTCTTCCTGGGGCTACACTTGGCTGCCTTCATAGCCAAGATGGTCTCATGTAGGAGAAGAACAAATTCGGGCAAAACCCCCTCAGTGCCTAGAAGCACACCCTCAGAATTCACTGGAAGTCGAGCTACAGCCTACATCATCCCCCTGCTTGATACCCTGGACCGCAGGAGAGAAGGGGGGAGGCCATCAGCAGAAGCCCTGTCGGTCAGAGCGTTGTGGTCCGTAGCCCCTTCGGAGGGCTCAGGTACGGAAGCCCTCACCTTGGGTCATGCCCCAGCCCCTGAGGACCGAGAAGCCTTCCTGGGCTTCTGAGGCCTAGAAGAGGATTCCTCTCCTCCCAGAGCACAAGAAGTGCAAAGGGAGAGAGAGTTTAGGTAGGCAGACCACACTCCTCAGGCTTTGCAAGCTGCAATCTGCAGCTTGTCCGCCATCTTGCAGCCCCCGCGGGAAAAATCTGTGCCAAAATGGCTGGCCCATGTGGGCTGAAGACTGCCAGAGGTGCTGCTGCACTAAAACTGTAGGCACACGGGAAAAGTGGCAGAGGAGAGAGTCGTGCGCCAAAAATATCCTTGCTGAATGCAGCGCAGGCAGGCGCGCCTCACTGCTCCTGAAGAAAAGAAAACCTTTTTTTAAAGAAACTTTACAGCTCAAAAGCCAGCAGTAAAGAACTACAGAGAACGAAGAGCCCCACAGGGGGATACTTTCCTGAGCGAGTCAGCAGCAGCTAGAAGGGGACCTCAGGGCACAGAGAGGGAGCCAGTCCTCTGGCTATCAGGGGCCCCAGGATTCACGGGTTAACACAGGCAGGGGTATCCAACCACCCGTTCGCCTGGCTTGACCCGAGGGATGGCCCAAAGAAAAGGAACTTGCCACCTCGGGAAGCCCTTTCCAGTCTTCAACACTAAACTAGTCAGGACTGCAGGGATGCACTTCTACCATCTACTGGAGACAGAGAAATACTGAGGGACTATAGGTGGCTCTCTCGGTTATACATCAGTGCCTTAAGGTTTTGTTCTCTGCCTCCATCTGCTGGTAGGAATGCATAAACGCACTTGTCTAGACTGATCTGGGTATGTTCAGGAACAAAAAGTATAATGTGATAGTCTGACCCAGAGAATTTGGTAGCGTTATAAATTTCCTATTGTTAGTTCTGGGAGCAACCGATCTAGAGCAAGTACTAGATCTAATGTGTGACCAATCATGTGTAAGATCACTGACTAATTGGGATAAGTCCATTGCTTCTAATAAAGTCAGAAAATGATGTTTGGACTCTTGATGTGGTTCGTCTACATGCATGGTGAAATAACAAAAGACAAATGACTTGGGTTTCTCAAGTGTTCTCAGAGATGTAAAAGATAATCAAGCAGTTTTTGTGTGAACAGAAGAAAGGATTTTTGGTCTCATATCAAATGGCAAACCTCCTCTACTTCAATCCATAGGACTTGTGGCATCCTTCCTGGAAGCAAGAACACAAGATGTATCCTCAGAAAGGTTTAGGTCTTGTACAGCTACCTTCTCAACATCCAAGCTGTGAGGACCAGGGATCCAATGTAGGGACGGCACAACAGTCCCCGATTTTGAGTGATTAGAGCTGGAGAACCTGATTGGATTCCTGATGGATGAGGAACCAAAATCTGTTTTGGCCAAAAGTGTGCTGTGAGAATCATAGTTCCCCAGTCTCTTCTGGGGAACTATGATTCAATAAGATCTTTACAATTAGAACAGCTGAAGAATATGAGTACAGTAGATTATGGCCCCAATCCAGGGTAAAGATGTCCAAGGTTAGTTTGCCTAGAATCCCCTTTCTGGAATAGAAGAATGGGAATCTTTCTGTTCAGAAGGGATGCAAACAGATCCACCATGAATGCTCCCCATGAATGGAATACCTGGTTTGCAACTCTTCTATTCAGGAATTATTTGTTGGGTTCTAGAATCCAACAATCTATCCACTGGGATATTCTCCACAACTACAATTTTGTGTTTTTAAGAACCATTCCCTGAGAAATTGCTCAGTCCCAGATCTGGACAGACTGACACAGGTTGGTACAATTCCATGCCTCCTGTTGCGATCCCCCCTGCTGCTGCGCTGCAGGAGGTCTCTTACCTTCCTCCAGAGGCCGCTCTGAAGCCAGGGCCTCGCCTGCGCATCATCCAGGACTTGCTCCAGGGCCTGAGAGGCCTAGCTGCTCCTGAGGCATGCTGGTGGCTTGCAGCCTCAGTGTTTGGACTTCCTGTTGGGCGACGCCCTTCCCTAGGGGCTGGCCCGCAGCTCTCTACCCTAGTTATAGGACCAGCGGTGGGCGGTCCTGGCAAGCTCCTCCCAGGGAGTTGCCTTCTACCTCCAGTATTTAAGGACTTTCTGTTCACTGTGTCTTCGCCTTGGATCTGAGCATTACAGTCGCCTGTAACCTAGCCGATCCAGGTCCTCCATGTTTGATGGCGCCTTGTCCTGTCTCTGCTTGATGTTCCTGATGTCCAGTGTCTCTGCCTTGATGCCTGTCTCTGACCCTGCCTAGATGTTTGTTCCTGTACCTGCCAGCCGTAAGGGCTTCGGATGTGAGTTTCCCAGCATCGGAGTCCTGTTCGCCTGGGTCTTCCCCGCGCCCTCCTTCTCAGCGTGGTCCGCGACCAGCCTCCCAGGGCTGTGTAGGGCGCGTCTGGGACAGGGTGGTCCGTGACTCAGTCCCACGGGTGGGCTGAGTAGGGCGCCCTGATGGACAGTGCAATGTTCCCGTCCAGCCTTGTCTACAGTGTCTGCTTCAGCCCGTACCCTGATGTCTTCCTCTGCCAGCCGAGGGGGCTTCGGATGTGAGTATCCCAGCATCGGAGTTCCTACTCGCCTGGATCCTTCTAGTGTCTCGCTTCAGCCCTTGTCCTGATGTCTCCGTCTGCTTCAGCCTGCTTCTGCCCTGTCTGATGTCGTCTGTTTAAGGACTCTGTCTGCCCTCGCCTCTGTCCGGCCTGCTGCCCATTGCGGCGGGTCCGAAAGGGCCGGGAACAGTCGGAGGACCGTTCACTTGTCAACTTCCCCGTGTTGGCTACCATGGGCATGCAGGTCCGGCTGAGGGCCGGACTTCCTGCTTCTGTTCCTGCCTGCCTGGCTCACCATGCCTGCTCAGCTCACCTCCCACGGTGTGGCCTTGGGCTCCTCCTGGGGTCCTGCCGTGGCCCAAGGGCTCACCACCCGCCCGAGACGACCGCGCCCGTGCGCGCTCGTAACACCTCCCTCCTTGTTGATATGGAATATACCCACTTGGTTGCTGGCCAACCAATCTTTGACAGCCTCTAGAGCTTATGGAACTACCCTTAGC
Source organism: Rhinatrema bivittatum (assembly GCF_901001135.1). Classification (NCBI taxonomy): domain Eukaryota; kingdom Metazoa; phylum Chordata; class Amphibia; order Gymnophiona; family Rhinatrematidae; genus Rhinatrema; species Rhinatrema bivittatum. Next base: position 5,271,749 of record NC_042620.1, on the reverse strand, counting down.
TCTAGCAAGTTTATCCAATGAAACTTTTCCTGAGAAGACTGAAGGGCTTAAATGCAGAGCCCCTCTACATGAGCTCCCCAACCCAGAATGGACACATCCACGGTTAGGAAAATCTGAATTTGATGAACTTGGAAGAGTACACCCTTGGCCAGACTGAAATGGATCAGCCACCAAGGCAGGAAGTGCTTGTGAGACTGTGTGATCCAGATGCTATCCCACAGATCCTGAGTAGCCTGTTCACACAGCGATTTGATTGTAAGCTGTTCTAATACTTCTGTTCATTTCAATTTATTGTAATCTGCCTTTAGACCAACTGTGTGAAAAGGCAGAATATCAAATGTACAAAAATATATGAAGATATGCAAAGGGAGTAACATGGATTGTTGATGCCATGAGGTCCAACAATCTCAACATGTTCAAGGTCTACTGACCAATTTGTATCTGTACATCGATGTGAATTCTTTCCTGTGGGAGGAAGGCTCTTGCACTAGTCACGTCTAGCAGTGCTCCTATAAATTGCAACTTAGATGACAGACTCAAATGGGCTTTGGGATAGTTAATGAACCCTGGCAATTTCAACACCCAGATGGTTCTGCTCATTGATTTTATGGCACCTCCCTGAGATGTGCTCTTGACCCACCAATTATCCAGGTAGGGGAACACATGTGCCGCCACTATTGCAAAACATTCTGTGAAAACATGTGGGGCAGATGCCAAGCTGAAGGGCAGTACGCAATACTGGAGGTCAGAGATGGAAATCGCATCCTTTAGAGCTCGAGGGAATTAAGGTGCCTGTGTAGTGCTTACAATTCACATAGAAAATAGATATACTGCAAGGGCTAAAATGTTTGCTCACAGAGAACAGAAGGAATGCAAAGTCTGAGAAAAATGTGATATTTCTCCAGTTTTGTTTCCTGCTGTGAGAGGCTCTGTAAACAGATAGCAAATGTTGCTTACCTGTAACAGGTGTTCTCACAGGACAGCAGGATGTTAGTCCTCACATATGGGTGACATCACAGGATGGAGCCCAATCACGGAAAACTTCTGTCAAGGTTTCCAGAACTTTGACTGGCCCCTAAGGGCATGCCCAGCATGGCACTAACCCTGCAGCCAGCAGGGGTCCCCCTTCAGTCTTATTTGAAAGCTACAGGCAGTGCCGAAAAATAAAATAACAAAATGTTACGAACCCAACACCGCAGGGCGGCGGGCGGGTTTTGTGAAGACTAACATCCTGCGGCCTGTGAGAACACCTGTTACAGGTAAGCAACATTTGCTTTCTCACAGGACAAGCAGGATGGTAGTTCTCACATATGGGTGAGAACCGAGCTGAGGATGTCCAAACATGCACCAAATGTACCCAACAGCATGCAATAGGCACAGCAACTGGGGTGGAATTTGGTAGAGGGCATCCTGAACCCCACCGGGCAGGCGGAAGGGTGTTGGTACGTTACGCTGGTAATAGGTTACGAAGGACAGACTGGCCGAAGATGGAATCTTGTCTTCCGGCTTTGTCCAAGCAATATCGGGCTGTAAAAGTATGGAGAGAACTCCAGGTGGCAGCCCTGCAAATGTCAGGAAGCGACACCGATTGTAGGTGTGCTACTGAAGCCGCCATGGCCCTCACAGAGTGTGCTTTAACACGGTCGTGAAAAGGAATGCCTGCTTGCTGATAGCAAAAGGATATGCAGTCCGCTAACCAGGAGGAGAGAGTCTGATTACCCACAGGTTGCCCTAATTTGTTGGGGTGGAACGAGACGAATAACTGAGTGCTCGTCCTGTGGGCAACTGTATGGTCTAGATAAAAAGCTAGAGCCCGTTTGCAGTCAAGGGTATGCAGAGCCTGTTCCCCTGGATTGGAATGGGGCCTGGGAAAGAAGGTAGGTAGTATGATGGATTGATTAATGTGAAACTCTGAAACTACCTTAGGTAAAAACTTAAGGTGAATGCGGAGTACCGCCCGGTCCTGCAGGAGTTTAGTGTAAGGCGGATAGGTAACTAGGGCCTGTAACTCACTAACTCTGCGAGCTGAAGTGAGAGCCAAAAGGAAAATCACTTTCCATGTGAGATATTTTAGGTCACAGGAGTGAAGAGGCTCGAATGGTGGTTTCATGAGCCGACCCAAAACCAGATTAAGGTCCCAAGAAGGGGCCGGAGGACGTAAAGGTGGCTTGATGTGGAGCAAGCCCTTCAGAAAGCGTGTTACAAGGGGTTGTACTGATATAGGGACATCCCAGACACCTTTATGGAAGGCGGCTACCGCACTGTCATGCATTCTGATGGACGATGTCTTGAGACCAGACTCTGACAGATGCCAGAGATAGTCAAAAAACCTTGGGATTGGACAGGAAAGGGGGTCAAGGGACTGAGAAGCGCACCATGATGTGAACCTTTTCCATTTATAGGAGTAAGATTTTTCTCACAGGGCAGCAGGATGTTAGACCTCACATATGGGTGACATCACAGGATGGAGCCCAATCACGGAATACTTTTCTCAAAGCTTCCAGAACTTTGACTGGCCCCTACTGGGCATGCCCAGCATGGCTCTAACCCTGCAGCCACAGGGGTCCCCCTTCAGTCTTGTTTAAAAGCTACAGGCAGTGCCGAAAAATAAAATAAGAAAACAATACAAACCCAACACCACGGGGCGGCGGGGCGGTTTTGGGAGGACTAACATCCTGCTGTCCTGTTGCAGGTAAGCAACATTTGCTTTCTCACAGGACAAGCAGGATGGTAGTCTTCACATATGGGTGAGTAGCGAGCTAAGGATGTCCGAACATGCAAATGTGCCCAAAGGCGTGCAACAGGCATAACAACTGTGGTGGAATTTGGTAGAGGGCATCGGGAACCCCAGCGGGCAGGCGGAAGGGTATTGGTGCGTCACGTTGTAAACAGGTTACGAAGGACAAACTGGCCGAAGATGGAATCTTGTCTTCCGGCTTTGTCCAAGCAATAGTGGGCTGCAAATGTATGGAGAGAACTCCAGGTGGCAGCCCTGCAAGTGTCAGGAAGCGGCACCGATCTTAGGTGTGCTACTCAAGTTGCCATGGCCCTCACAGTGTGTGCTTTAACACGGTCTTGAAAAGGAATGCCCGTTTGCTGATAACAAAAGTATATGCAGTCCCCCAACCAGGAGGAGAGAGTCTACTTACACACAGGCTGCCCTAATTTGTGAGGATGGAAAGAGACAAACAGTTGAGTGTTTTTCCTGTGGGCAGCTGTACGGTCTAGGTAGAACACTAGAGCCCGTTTACATTCAAGGGTATGCAGAGCCTGTTCCCCTGGAATGGAATGGGGCCTGGGGAAAAAGGTAGGTAGTATGATGGATTGATTTAGGTGAAAATCCGAAACTACCTTAGGTAAGAATTTAGGGTGAGTGCGGAGTACCGTCCGGTCCTGCAAAAGTTTAGTGTAAGGCGGATACGTAACTAGGGCCTGTAATTCACTAACTCTGCAAGCTGTGATTGCCAAAAGGAAAATCACTTTCCAAGTGAGATATCAAAGTTCACAAGAGTGAAGAGGTTCGAATGGTGGTTTCATAAGCCAACCCAAAAACACATTAAGGTCCCAAGAAGGGGCCGGAGGGCGCAGTGGAGGCTTGAGGTGAAGCAAGCCCTTCAAGAAAAGTGTTACAAGGGGTTGTACTGATATAGGAACATCCCCGAAACCTTTATGGAAGGTGGCTACTGCACTGACATGCATTCTGATGGAAGAAGTCTTTAGACCTGACTCTGATAAATGCCAGAGATAGTCCAAAAACTTCGTGATGGGACAGGAAAAGGGTTCAAGGGACTGAGAAGAGCAAATGTTGCTTACCTGATGTAACAGGTGTTCTCACAGGACAGCAGGATGTTAGTCCTCACAAATGGGTGACATCGAGGATGGAGCCCACCACGGAAAACTTCTGTCAAAGTTTAACAGAACTTTGACTGGCCCCTACTGGGCATGCCCAGCAAGGCACTGACCCTGCAGCCAGCAGGGGTCTCCCTTCAGTCTGATTTTCAAAGCTACAGGCAGTGCCTAAAAAAGTAAAAACTAAAACGAACCCAACACCGCGGGGTGGCGGGCGGGTTTCGTGAGGACTAACATCCTGCTGTCCTGTGAGAACACCTGTTACATCAGGTAAGCAACATTTGCTTTCTCACAGGACAAGCAGGATGGTAGTCCTCACAAATGGGTGAGTACCGAGCTGAGGATGTCCTGACCTGCAACAAATGTACCCAACGATGTGCAACAGGCACAACAACTGGGGTGGAATTTGGGAAAGGGCATCCGCACCCTACCGGGAAGGTGGAAGGGTGTTGGTACATCATGTTGGAAAAAGGTTACACAAGACAGATTGGCCGAAGATGGAGTCCTGTCTTCCAGCTTTGTCCAAACAATAATGGGCTGCAAAGGTATGGAGAGAACTCCAGGTTGCAGCTTTACAGATGTCAGGAAGCGGCACCGATCGAAGGTGTGCCACTGAAGTCGCCATGGCCCTCACAGAGTGTGCTTTTACACGGTCTTGAAAAGGAATGCCAGCTTGCTGATAGCAAAAAGAAATGCAGTCCGCCAACCAGGAGGAAAGAGCCTGCTTACCCACAGGTTGTCCCAACTTGTTAGGATGGAAGGAGACAAACAATTGAGTGCTCTTCCTGTGAGCAACTGTACGGTCTAGATAAAACGCTAGAGCTCGTTTATAGTCTAGGGTATGCAGAGTCTGTTCCCCGGAGTTGGAATGGGGCCTGGGAAAAAAGATAGGTAGTATGATGGATTGATTGATATGAAATTCAGAAACTACCTTAGGTAAAAATTTAGGGTGAGTGCGGAGCACCGCCCTGTCTTGCAGGAGTTTAGTGTAAGGCGGATAGGTGACTAAGGCCTGTAACTCACTAACCCTGCGAGCTGAAGTGACAGCCAACAGGAATAATACTTTCCATGTGAGATACTTCAATTCACAAGAGTGCAGAGGTTCGAAAGGTGGTTTCATTAGACGACCAAGAACCAGATTAAGGTCCCAAGATGGGGCCGGAGGACGTAAGGGTGGCTTCAGATGTAGCAAGCCTTTAAGAAAGCGTGTCACCAGGGGTTGTACGGAAATAGGGACACCTTCTATATCTTTATGGAAGGCGGCTACCGCACTGACATGCATCCTAATGGAAGAGGTCTTTAGACCGGATTCTGATAGGTGCCATAAATAGTCCAAGAACTTAGAGATTGGGCAGGAAAGGGGATCAAGGGACTGAGAAGTGCACCATGATGTGTACCTTTTCCATTTATATGAATAGGATCTTCTGGTGGAGGGCTTTCGTGAAGCTATCAGGACACGAGAAACCGAATCCGAAAGGTTAAAAGGCTGAAGGACTAACCTTTCAACATCCATGCCGTCAGGGACAAGGCTTGGAGGTTGGGATGGAGGAGGCATCCGTCGTTTTGAGTGAGCAGATGCGGATCCGTTCCCAGAGGGATGTGCCTGCGGATGGAGAGATCCTGGAGTATGGGAAACCACACTTGGCGTGGCCAGTGGGGTACTATCAGGATCATGGTTCCTCCGTCCTGGCGAAGCTTCACGAGAGTCCTTGACAGAAGAGGAAGTGGAGGGAATGCATAAAGCAGACCTGTCGTCCACTTGAGGGAGAAGGCATCCCTCGGCTGAGAGTGTTGGCTCCGAATGAGAGAGCAGTAATCGTCCACTTTGTGGTTCTGAGGGGACGCAAAGAGGTCTATGCGGGGAAAACCCCACTTGTGAAACAGAGAGGTCACTACCAGAGGATCGAGTGACCACTCGTGTGGTTTGAAGACACGGCTCAGCTGGTCTGCCAATACATTGTCTACTCCCGGCAAGTAAGTGGCCTTGAGGTACATGGAATGGGAGAGGGCTTCTGCCCAAATCTGCGCAGCTTCCTGACACAGAAGGAAGGAGCCTGTGCCTCCCTGCTTGTTTATGTACCACATGGCCACTTGGTTGTCTGTCTGGATTAAGATTATCTGATCCGATAGATGATCTTTGAAAGTTCTGAGCGCGTAGCGAATTGCTCGAAGTTCCAAGAAATTTATCTGGTGTTCAGCTTCCTCTGGCGACCATAACCCTTGGGTTTGTAAGTCGTCCACATGGGCCCCCCAAGCGATATGGGAAGCATCGGTGGTTAGGATTACCTGTGGATCTGGTAGGAGAAAGGGTAAGCCCTGAAGGAGATTGACTTGAGTCGTCCACCAGGTTAAAGACAGGCGTAGCGCTTGTGTAACTGTGACGATGTAGGACAGAGGCTGAAAAGCTTGAATCCATTGGTGTCGCAGAGTCCATTGCGTTACTCTCATGGCTAGTCGGGTCAAGGGAGTGACTTGAACCGAGGATGCCATGTGTCCTAGGAGGATGAGGAATTGGCGAGCTGTGGCAGTGTTTTGAGACTGGAGCTGGCGAGCTAGGGACATGAGAGTTTGGACTCGTTGAAGTGGAAGGTAGGCTTTTGCCTGTAAGGTGTCCAAGTCTGCTCCAATGAAGGATAAGGTCTGAGATGGGACCAAGCAAGATTTCTCGTAATTGACAAGAAACCCTAAGGAGAGGAGTGTGTGAATTGTCAACTTTAGGGAGGATTGCGCAATTTGAGGGGTGGAGGCCCTGATTAGCCAATCGTCTAGATAGGGGTAGACGTGGACACCTTCCTTCCTGAGAAATGCTGCTACTACTACGAGACATTTGGTAAAGACTCGTGGAGCAGATGCCAGCCCGAAAGGTAGTACCCGGTATTGATAATGGTCGTGGCCTATCAGAAAACGCAGATACTTGCGATGAGATTGTGTTATCGCAATGTGGGTATAAGCGTCCTTGAGGTCGAGAGAGCACAGCCAATCCCCCTTTTGCAACAGAGGGAGCAAGGCGCCCAGGGTTACCATCTTGAACTTTTCTTTTTGCAGATACTTGTTGAGGGCCCGAAGGTCCAGAATTGGACGTAGCCCCCCTGATTTCTTTGGTATTAGGAAGTATCTGGAATAGAATCCTTTCCCTTGTTGACAAGGAGGGACGGGTTCTATAGCATTTGATTGTAGAAGAAGGAATACTTCTTGTTGTAATTGAGTCAAATGGCTGGTTAGACTCCATGCCTGAAGGGGCGGGGAGTCTGGCGGAAGTGTTATGAAGTTGAGGTGGTAACCCTGTGCGATAATTGCTAGCACCCACTGATCTGAGGTGATCTGTTTCCAATGGTGTAAGAAGTGGTACAGCCGACCTCCCACAGGGATGTGTGGAAGAGGGAGTTGGCATGTGCTCAATACAGGGAAGTCAAAGGCCCGCCGCAGGCCCAGGAGGTGGGGCTACAGTAGGTCTTTGCTTTCTCGGCTGACGAGGCTGAGGCCTGTTAGAGGACCGTGCAGGACGAGCCCTAGTTGACGGAGGGTAGTAGCGACGTGGTCGAAAGAATGACTTCTTAGAGTCCTTCTTTTGCGGTTGCTTGGAGGTCACCTCAGGTGGGACAGATGAGAGTTGTTTTAACGTCTCATGGTGGTCTTTTAACTCCGCCACAATCTGTTGAATTTGCTCTCCAAACAAATTGTCGCCTAAGCAGGGTAAATCAGCAAGACGATCTTGGACCTCTGGGCGAAGGTTGGATGACTTTAACCAAGCCCAACGTCTGGCTGAGATGGCTGTGGCTGAAACCTTCGTGGAAGCATCGAATATGTCGTAGGCAGTCCTAATCTCGTGCTTCCCTGCCTCAAATCCCTTGTGAAGAAGGGCTTGAAGCTGCGGTTGGTATTGGTCCGGCAACGTGTCAGCATAGTCTTGCACCTGCTTAAGGATGGCTCTGTTGTATTGAGTAATGTAGAGTTGATATGAAGCTATGCGTGAAATCAACATAGCTCCATGATACACTTTCCGTCCCACACTATCTAGGAACTTGTTGTCCCTGGTAGGTGGGGTAGAAGAGTGCGGCTTAAGACGCTTGGCCTTCTTTTGCGCGGACTCAACCACAACAGAGCGATGATCCAGTTGAGGTTTTTTGAAACCTGGTGCTGACTGGACAAGGTATGTGGAGTCAGCTTTCTTGTTAACTGGTGACACGAATGAAGGAGATTCCCAGTTTTTCTTGAGCAGATCCAAAAACACCTGGTGTATAGGGATGGAAGCGATGATTTTTGGAGCATCCAGAAATTGAAGTAGTTCCATCATCTGGTGTCTGTCATCAGCTTCAGATTGTAGTTGAAAAGGTACAACTTCTGACATCTCTTTCACAAAATTAATGAAAGATAGATCCTCAGGAGGAGATCTTTTTCTACTCTCTGTAGGAGATGGTGGCGAAGGCAAATCTGTGTCAGAAGAGGAATCATCATCATCACCCCAGGTATCGTAGGGATCATGTGGGGCTTGTAGCCCTGATGGACCTGGCTGAGGCTCTGAAGGCATCGATGGAAACCGAGGTGGAATCGGTGTGGTAGGTGGAACCAGAAATGGCATCGATGGCTTCGGTGCTGCCGATGGAATCGGTGCCTGGCGCGGAATCGATGGAGCCGAAGGATAAATCGGTGGAGATATACCAGAAGGTACCGATGGAACTACCCCGGAAGGGGGAATTCGAAACGGTGTTTCTCCTGCCGATGAGAAACCAGTCGGAGACGGTGGTGTTGTCGATGGCACTGGAATCACCGATGGAAGGGCCGTCATGAGTGCCTCCATGCGGCTCAGTAGCGGTGCTAGCGCTTGTATCAACGGCTCGGTAGTCGGTTCCCTCCTCGGTGGCGAAGCTGGTGCCGGCGTCGGTGCCGGGGGCGGCACTGGAACCGGTGCCGGAGACGGTGCCGATGGAGGTTGTAATTTCTTCATCGCTTTCTCGATGGCCTCCTGGACCAGCCGGTCCAGTTCTGCCCGGAGACCAGGGGTAACCATACCCGGCTCGACGGGAGAGGGAGGCTGAGGCAGGGCCGGAGGGACCACCGTAACCGGTGGGATCACGGCCCCCACACCCCGAGAGGGTGAGGGTTTCCTCGATGCCGGCGAACGAGACGTGGAGGGTGTCTGGTCTGTTCGCGGCTTCTTTGTCGGTGGCTCGGCTTGAGCAGAGGTCGATGGCTGTGGATCCTCGACAGGCCGAGACTTGTGCCGTCGATGGCGATGCTTTTCTTTCCGATCCCCTCGCCCATCCGGGGAAGGGACGGGAGTCGACGGCCGAGAAGCGATCGATGGCGGACGGTCACCGGAGGGTTGACGATGATGGTACAACTTCGACGGTGCCGGTTCCGATGACGTCGATGCTATCGATGGCGTTGGGGTGGGTGCATGGAAGAGGAGCCCCATCTTCTCCATCCTGGCTTTGCGACCCTTGGGTGTCATTAAGGCACATTTGGTGCAAGTCAGGACATCATGCTCACTACCCAAACACATTACACAAACCCTGTGGGGGTCTGTGATGGACATAGTCCGGGTACAATCCGGACAACGATGGAACCCCGTTGCCATGGCTGGAAGCCAAAATTCAGGCTGGGGATCGGTAAGTGCCAACAGGCCTCGAGGGCCAAAATCGACGGCAGTCGATGGAAGAAGGCAAAAAACTTACCGGGTTCCGTAAGATGACTAAAAAATTCGTCGAAGGGAGAACCCTGAGGGGCAAATTTTCTTAGGAAATTAATTTCCAAATTCCTGTCAGGAACGTGGTTAGAGAGCTCCTTTCACCGCGTGGCAACTGCTGCGCGGAAAAAAGAAGACTGAAGGGAGACCCCTGCTGGCTGCAGGGTCAGTGCCTTGCTGGGCATGCCCAGTAGGGGCCAGTCAAAGTTCTGTTAAACTTTGACAGAAGTTTTCCGTGGTGGGCTCCATCCTCGATGTCACCCATTTGTGAGGACTACCATCCTGCTTGTCCTGTGAGAAGAGCACCATGACTTGAACCTTTTCCATTTGTAAGAGTAAGATTTTCTTGTGGAAGGCTTTCGTGAAGCAATCAAGACACGGGAAACTGGTTCAGAAAGGTTAAGTGGCTGAAGGATTAACCTTTGAACATTCATGCCATCAGGGACAAGGCGTGAAGATTGGGATAGCGGAGGCACCCGTCGTTTTGAGTGCAGAAGTAGGTCCGTCCCTAAGGGAATGCGCCTGTGAATGGAGAGATCGTGCAATATTGGAAACCACGCTTCGCTTGGCCAGTGAGGTGCTATCAGGAACATAGTTCCCTTGTCCTGACGTAACTTCACGACAGTCTTCAAGAGAAGAGGAAGTGGAGGGAATGCATAGAGCAGACCGGTTGTCCACGAGAGGGAGAATGCGCCTCTGGGCTGAGAGTGTTTGCTGTAAATGAGAGAGCAGAAGTTCTCTAATTTGCGGTTTTGAGGAGACACAAAGAGGTCTAACTGAGGATATCCCCATTGCTGGAAGATGGAGTTCACCACCGAGGGGTTGAAAGACGCCAACACATTGTCGACTCCCGGCAACCAGGTGACCCTGAGGCACATTGAATGGGAGAGAGCTTCCGTCCATATCTGTGCAGCTTCCTGACACAGAAGGAAGGAGCCTGCGCCTCCCTATTTGTTGATGTACCACATGGCCACCTGGTTGTCCGTCTGGATCAGGATTTGAGAGGAGATCCTGAAATGCCCTGAGAGCATTTCTGATTGCTTGAAGCTCCAGGAAATTTATTTGGTGTTTTGCTTCCTCTGGAGACCAAAATCCTTGTGTCTGCAGATTGGCCACATGGGCTCCCCAGCCGAGATTGGAAGCATCGGTGGTGAGAGTTATTTGAGGGTCCCGAGCCTGAAAGAGCAAGCCTTGGAGGAGATTGGTCTGATGCCTCCACGAGGCAAGAGACTGACGGAGTGAGACGGTTACGTGCACCATGGTCGACAGGGGCTGAACGCTTTGAGTCCATTGTGACCGTAGAGTCCACTGCATGACTCTCATGGCCAATCGTGCCATTGGTGTGACTTGCACTGAGGACGCCATGTGTCCCAGAAGGATGAGAAAGTGACGAGCAATCACGGATTGCTGAGACTGCAGCTGGTGTGCAAGAGACACGAGAGCGAGCACTCGCTGTCGAGGCAGAAAAGCCTTTGCCTGCAGGGTGTCCAAGACTGCCCCAATGAACGACAAGGTTTGAGGTGGGACTAAGTAAGATTTGTCGTAGTTGACGAGAAATCCTAATGAAATTAGAGTGTGTAAGGTTAGACTGAGGGATGACAGAGCAGCTTGCTGAGTGGGAGCCCTGATTAACCAATCGTCTAGATAGGGGTAGACGTGAACACCTTGGGTCCTGAGGAAGGCTGCAACTACTACGAGGCATTTTGTGAACACTCGTGGCGTGACGCTAGGCCGAATGGAAGCACTCGGTATTGATAGTGCTTGGGGCCTACTAGAAACCTCAGGTATTTGTGATGAGATGGAGTTAATGCAATATGAGTGTATGCGTCCTGGAGGTCCAGAGAGCAGAGCCAGTATCCTCTTTGTAGAAGAGGAAGAAGCGAGCCTAAGGTTAGCATCTTGAACTTCTCTCGCTGAAGGTACTTGTTGAGGGCCCGTAGGTCCAGGATAGGATGAATGCCTCCCGATTTTTGGGGGATTAGAAAGTACCGGGAATAGAACCCTAGGCTGTGCTGAGAGTAGGGTACGGGTTCTACTGCCTTGGACTGGAGAAGGAGGGAGACCTCTTGATCCAGAAGGCTGGAATGATCGGATGTTCTCCACATCGGTAGAGGTGGGGAGTCTGGTGGCACGGAAAGAAAGTTCAGATGCTAACCCTGATCAATTATCCCCAGTACCCATTGGTCTGAGGTGATTGAGTGCCATATGTAGTTGAAGTGGCACAATCGACCTCCCACTGGTATGTGAGGCAGTGGAATCTGGCTGCTGCTCTCTAGGTGGAAGTCAAAAACCTGAAGCAGGCCCTGGTTGAGGAGCTGCTTGTGGGTTTTGTTTACGTGTTTGACGAGACTGTGCTTTTTGAAAAGGTCTCGTGGCACAGGATCTGGTTGGTGGCAGGTAGGACTTCTTCGGGCGGAAGAATGACTTTTTAGAGTCCTTTCTGAAGGGCTGATTAGAAGAATAGTCAGAAGGCATCAGAGAGAGCTGTCTTAGGGTCTCATGAAGGTCCTTATGTTCCACCACCGTTCACTGAATCTGTTCAAACAGATTGTCCCCCACACAGGGCAGGTCGGATAGCCTGTCTTGTACTTAAGGGCGAAGGTCAGAAGACTTGAGTCAGGCCCATCTTCTTGCCGAAATAGCGGCTGCAGATACCCTAGTGGCAGTGTCAAAGATATCATAAGATGATCTGATCTCATGCTTGCCTGCCTCAAAACCCTTGTTTACTAGGGTTTGAAGCTGATCTTGGAATTGTTGAGGCAGGGTATCTGGTCACCGCATCTTAAAAAAGATAAAGTTGCGATGGAGAAGGTACAAAGAAGGGCAACCAAAATGATAAAGGGGATGGAACAGCTCCCCTATGAGGAAAGACTGTAGAGGTTAGGGCTGTTCAGCTTGGAGAAGAAACAGCTGAGGGGCGATATGATAGAGGTCTTTAAGATCATGAGAGGTCTTGAACGAGTAGATGTGAATCGGTTATTTACATTTTCGAATAATAGAAGGACTAGGGGGCATTCCATGAAGTTAGCAAGTAGCACATTTAAGACTAATTGGAGAAAATTCTTTTTCACTCAACTCATAATAAAGCTCTGGAATTTATTGTCAGAGGATGTTGTTAGTGCAGTTAGTTTAGCTGTGTTTAAAAAAGGATTGGATAAGTTCTTGGAGGAGAAGTCCATTACCTGTTATTAATTAAGTTGACTTAGAAAATAGCCACTGTTATTAATTGCATCAGTAGCATGGGATCTCCTTAGTGTTTGGGTAATTGCCAGGTTTGGCCTCTGTTGGAAACAGGATGCTGGGCTTGATGGACCCTTGGTCTGACCCAGCATGGCAATTTCTTATGTTCTTGTATCTGCTTAAAAATGACCCTATTATATTGGGTCATATAGAACTGATAGGCGGCAATCCGGGAGATGAGCATTGAGCCTTGGAATACCCTGCGGCCAATGGCATCTAAAAACTTCTTATCCTTGCCCGGGGGAAAAGAGGTATGAGGCTTTGATCTCTTTGCTCTTTTTTCTGCAGATTCAACAACTACAGATTGGTGATCCAATTGAGTTTTCTGAAAGCCTGGAGCTGACTGCACCAAATAGGCAGTGTCAGCTTTTCTGTGCACTGGAGCAATGGAGCCAGGATGTTCCCAGCTCTTCTTGAGGAGGTCCAGAAGAACTTGGTGGATAGGGATGGAGGTTATTTCCTTGGGAGCATCCAGGAATTGGAGCAACTCCATCATCTGATGTCTGTCATCCTGTTCAGTCTGTAATTGGAAGGGAACCAATTCAGACATTTCCTTCACAAAATTTACAAAGGAGAGGTCCTCTGGAGGAGAACGCTTCCTACTTTCAGTGGGTGAAGGTGGTGAAGGTAAATCATCAGTGTCTGGCGAGGAATCATCAGTCCAGGTATCATAAGGATCAGCACCTGTCCCTCTAGGAACTAGAGAGGGACGGGGTGGTGGGATACCTGAAGGTCCTGGTCTAGGCTCTGAAGGAATCAGAGGAATTATCGGAGGCACCGATGAAGGCATTGAAGGCACCGGCACAGGCATCGAGGGCATTGATGGATGGCTCGGTGGCGCCGATGGATGGATCGGCGGCAAGGATGTATCGGCATCGATGGCTGAGGCAGGACTCTGGATGGAAGGAAGCGGAATGGTGTTTCTCCTCCCGATGACAGAGTAAGTGGAGAGGGCAACGGAGCCATCGGTGACCCGGGGTCCATCGGTGGAAAAACGGCAATGAGTGCTTCCATTCTGGATAGCAGCGGTGCCAACACTGCTGGAATTGGGTCGGTGCTTGGTTCCACAATCGGTGCCGGTGTAGGAGGAACCTGGAGTCGTTGCATCGCCTTGTCGATGGCCTCCTGAACCATCCGGTCCAGTTCTTCTCGGAGACCTGGAGCAAGCAGCCCCGGCTCCGGAACAGACGAAGGAGGCAGAGGCATAGCCAGAGGGACCACTGTTAAAAGGTGGAGTCGCAGCTCCCAATCCCTTGTCGGTTGAGGGTTGCCTCGGTGACCCAGTCGCCAAAAAGGTCGGTGCTTTTTCTGGACCGGGTTTTTTCGACGGCGGCTCGGACGATGGTGAGGTCGATGACTTTGCTCCCTCGATGGTCTGAGATTTACGATGTCGATGTTTCTCTCTGCGATCCCCTCGGTCCTGAGGGGGAGTAGAAGGTATCGAAGGCCGAGATGTCGTCGATGCCGGACAGTCACCGGCTGGTGGTCGATACTGGCACGAAGTTGACAGTGCTGGTTCAGACGACGTCGATGCAATTGACGGAGTCAGGGTTTTAGCGCGGAAGAGAAGCTCCATCTTCTCCATTCTGGCCTTGCGACCTTTTGGTGTCATTAAGGCACATTTGGTGCAGGTTAGGACATCGTGCTTTCGTCCAAGACACTTTACACAGACTTTATGAGGGTCTGTGATAGACATGGTGCGATTACAGTCCGGGCACTGACGGAACCCCGACGCCATGTCCATGGAAAAAATTGAGCAGTGGTACGGTCAACGGCCAGTAGGCCGCGAGGGCCAAACTCGACGGTAATAGACCTAAAAACAGGTAAAAACTTACCGGAGTACCGCGAACTGAGAAAAGTTAGAGGAGGGTCCTCTATGGGGAAAATAATCTTTTAGTAATTCCGTGAGGAAAATTCCTGTCAGTAATCTCTGCAGAGCTCCTTTACTGCTGCACGGAAAAAAGAAGACTGAAGGGGGAACCCTGCTAGCTGCAGGGTTAGTGCCATGCTGGGCTTGCCCAGTAGGGACCAGTCAAAGTTCTGGAAACTTTGACAAAAGTGTTCCGTGATTGGGCTCCATCCTGTGATGTCACCCATAAGTGAGGACTACCATCCTGCTTGTCCTGTGAGAAGGAGACATATCATTGCATGTCACAACCAATAAGAGAGGAAGACCAGGGATAGTGGCAGGAAACAATTGTACTGTGCGATGAACAGTTTTAAAGATAAGAGTGACACGCCTATGAGACATAAAAGACTGGCAAGAAATCGGACACCCGAGAGCCAGCAAGGGACAGCCAGATGTGAAGCCTCCCAGCACACTGTATCCACAATTTCCCACCCTTGAGCAGTGACAACTTCCTGGTGACCCTGCCTGCAGTGACAGCTTTCGTGTGTCCGATTACCTGATTCCTGCCTGCCTGACTAGGAGCCTGATTGACCGGACAATCAATTCAGATTCAGGAGCTCTCTCAGTGAAGGAACTGCCACCGATTTAAGAACATAAGAACATGCCTATTCTGGGTCAGACCAAGGGTCCATCAAACCCAGCATCCTGTTTCCAACAGTGGCCAATCCAGGCCATAAGAACCTGGCAAGTACCCAAAAACTAAGTCTATTCCATGCTACTGCTGCTAGTAATAGCAGTGGCTATTTTCTAAGTCAACTTAATTAATAGCAGGTAATGGACTTCTCCTCCAAGAACTTATCCAATCCTTTTATAAACACAGCTACACTAAGTGCACTAACCACATCCTCTGGCAACAAACAGATTTGTTTATAGCTCAGCTTAGCCTCTTAAATGCTTATCATTTGTACCTATTATATTCTATTTTTATTATTGCTAAAGAAATATTTTATCTTATTATAGCTAAGAAAAATATAACAACTTTTTAACTATAATTGCAATCTCTGAATATTATTGCTATTTATATAGGAATATAACAGACAGGAAACGGGGGGAGGGTAGATGAATGCTTGGTCAGTTCTTATAATTTATTTATTTATTTATTTTTAATTTTTATATACCGATGTTCCTGTAAAGAATACATATCGCACCGGTTTACAAGGAACTGAACAGTCGCCTCCAGGGCGGAAATACATTAAAACAGTCGCCTCAAGGCAGAATACATTAACACAAGTATACAGGAAAACTATTAAAAGAGAACTTTCATAAACTCAATTAAATGTAACTGTGAACCATAAATCAGGAACCATAAATCAGGAACATATGTACAGAGGTAGGTATATCGTCTGTCGCTTCACCAGATTTTAGCTCTCAGGGAAAGCTTGAGTGAATAGCCAAGTCTTTAGCTTCTTTTTGAATGTCGGAAGGCATGGTTCTTGGCGGAGGTCCGGTGGGAGCAGGTTCCAAAGATGGGGACCTGCAGTGGACAGAGCTCGTTTCCTCAATGAGGTTTTTGTTGGCTGGGTGTGAAGCATGTTCTGGTATGCACTTCTGATCGGTCTATTGGAGACGTGTTGCTGTAAGTGTCAGCTTCTTATAAGTAAGTGTTGCTGTAAGTGTCAGCTTCTGACACTTACAGCAACACTTGCAATTGGGCCGCTCAAGGCGTGACGTCACAACGTTTGGCGTCACGGCATGTGACGTCACGTCTTGAGCAGCCCAATTGCACGAACAGGGGCCGCTTTCGCCCGTGCAGGCGTCCAACTTCGCGGGCAGCTGGAGGCAGGAGAGGGAAGCTGCGGTCGTCCTCGCCGATGTCCGGAGGGGGGCTGCATAAAGTAAGTTGCTTCGTCGCTTTACACTGCCAGTCCCCCCTCCCCTCCTCCCGGAGCAAGGCTGCTTTTCGCGCCCTGCTTCGGGAGGAGGGGAGGGGGGACTGGCAATCCTGAGCGTAGGATTGCCTGTCCTCTCTCCCCTCACTCTCTTGCTACTTTTTTTTTTTTTTTTCGTTTTTTCCGCTTTGGTTGCTTGCTTCGGGAGGAGGGGAGAGGGCTGACAATCCCGAGCGTCGGAGAACTGGCCACTTCCTGGTACCTGTCATTTCAAATGACATTTGAAATGACAGATACCAGCGTGGCCATGAAGCGTTAGGCCCGCGCACCCAGGTTACTGTATAGGCGCTCTATACAGTAAAATGGGTTGCGCGGGCCTAACGCTTCATGGACGCTTCTTAGACGCAGCTTGCATTTGCAAGCTATTTACATACAGGATCGAGCGGTAGGTGAGCTGCACTGTGCATGCGGCAACCGCGGGTGCGCCGGGCACTAACGCAGCTCTTCCTACCGCTCGGTACTGGATTGACCTGTCAGTTTGTTAGCAAATGAACAGCAGGCTAAATACCCAGATGACGTGACGTCACTCGAGGGGGACGCCCCCGAGGTTCCCGCCATGACATGGATAAAGTTGTGGGTGGCGTGCATGTGCACCCTAGGAGGCCCTCAGGAGAAACATGGCGAATACCTTCGCCGTTGCCGTCCTAGGGACGCCGGGCATGAAGACGCGGCAGCAGCCATCATCCCAAGGTTTGAGGAGAGAGAAGGAAGAAAGGTGAGGCACAGAGGTCGAAGCCGTCTGAGACCGACGGACACAACACTGACACAGGGATCTCGACTATGATCTCTAGGAGTCAAAACCTCATCCCAGGTTTTGGCTGGGGTTCTGACTGTGACTTTGGGGTTTGTCTGCTGCCAAAAGCAAGCACAAGGACTCCTTTACTGCTAGGACCAAGGGGGTGGAGGAAACGTCTCCTCAGCACTCCACTTGGGTACCCCCAAGATTGAGGAGGGCATGTTTTGAGTGGCAGTGCACAAAATCCTAAGCATTACAAAGTACTCTTTAATCTGAGTCAGCACTTCTAATCTTATCCCCAAAATGATTCTCCTCATTGCATGGCACGTCAGCGAGTCTTTCCTGGCAACCTGTTGCATGTCATCAGCACTCCTCGATGCCAAAACCAAAGAGGCTGAACCATTCTGTTTTCTTTGGGTGAAAGGGTAGAATATTCCCAGGTCCTTTCTAATGCTGGATGTCAAGGAAGAATGATGCTCAAACAATGTAAAACATCCACCAGTGGTTGATGCGGCACCCGGATCCCTGTCTTTGCCAATGATTTGGTCTTACGCAATTCAAATGCTTTTCCATGAGGCCAAACTTATCAAAGCACTGGTCACCTTCTCCAGTAAGGGCATCAAGCAAAAAAACCAGATACAGCGAAATCAAACAGCTCAGTGACAAAAACACAGCTGGTGGTCACTTTAGTGCACTGGTACCCATATACCACATGGCTGCCGAAAAAGCTTATAAAATAAACTGAAAAAGCTACCTAGGTGACCGCAGGGAAAAAAGATAAAGACTGTGGGGCCCCATGAACGAAGAGTCCTGCCTTTTCAGGGAGCTTCCTTCACAGCAAGAGATACAAAAATCCATAATCTGTGGACTCTGTGAAAAGATGAGACTGAAGGGGCACCCGACAGCGAGGAACCTGACCGGGAAGACAAAGAACATGCCCGATTCCCCGCTCCCATCTCGGGACTGGGGAATGGTTTTTTATTTTATTTTTATTTTAAAACTTTTCTATACCGTCGCTAAGTTAAATACCGTCGCAACGGTTTACATGTAGGCACATATTTAATGTAAGTAAAAGTGTACTATAGTACATTCTAACAGGTGCCATCAAAGGTTCGGATACAATATATATCATTAGACAGTCATTTAGCGAAGTAGTTCATGACCAATTGTACCAAGGTACTTACACCGGTAGTTTTATTACACATAGTATTATAGTTATGTTTTATTGTGGTGTAGAGTTCATAGACTAATCTACTGTATAGTCCTAAGGACTATATGTCGGTGCCTTTCTGTCTTTTCCTGAAATATTGGTTGTGGGGGCGACCCCAAAAGAGTCGAGATTGGAACCTCCTTCCCAAGCAGGGTAGAGGTCCCGGAAGCCGATGACGGATCTGATTGTTTGGGTCCGAAAAAATTCTCTATCTTATCAAAATGTGCCCAATAGCCCTTGGTGGTTATCTGGGCACAGAGATCACAATCATGGACATCGTGGGACGCCCCCAGGCAGAGGACACAGACCTCGTGGGGGCTGTGATGGACATAGTCCGAGGGCACTGGCGAAAGCCGGTCGATGCCATTGCAAAAAGTACATGGCTCACGGTCGAAGGTCGGCAGAGAGGACATGAAAAAAAACACGAGGGACCCTATGCGACGCAGGAGAGCAAAAAACTGCAGAAACAGAAATAAGCGTGAGCTCCACTACCATGAGGCACCCTGCATGGACGCATGGTGCTCAGTGCCAGACTCCATCTGATCATCTCACCCATGTGAGGGGGTCTGCCATCCTGCTTGCCCTTGGTGAAAAGTACTCACATACGTGTACGAGTGTAATTTTACATGCGGATTGGTTGCACAGTTTTCTAAAGGGCATTTCTATGGAGAAAGCACAACTTTCCTCGCAGAAATCCTTTTGAAAAATAATTTTGTTACATCTTTTAAAATTCTCCACATTGTAAAGACTTGTGACATTTCTTATGGGTTCTCACGTTTATGTAAAATTGCTTTTATATTCTAAGAAATCTTTCATTGACCTTTACTCTGTCAAAGCTGCTAGGATCCCAGACAATCTATAATCATCTCTCTCTCTAAACTCATTCAACAAAACCATTCCCAGAAGATTGTTCTTCACCTCCTCCAGGTTTCTTCCTTCCCTCTCCCTTTACTTCCCCTCAACAACTATCTTGACCTTCTGCTTTTACCTTTTAGTTGTGATCCGTTTGCCGTTGATAAACTTAGTAGAAGTAGAAACAGATCGAAAGTTGCTGCCAATACCCATGCCACCAGTGTTCCCAAATGAGATAAAGGAAGAGAAGCCTGAAATAGAGCAGACGAGTCACGATTCCGCCAGGAAAATGGAATCCTCAGAAACCGGCAATTTAAACTTTACAGAATTGTTAGAAATTCCAAAATAAATAAGTTTCATTAGTCCTTACTCAATATTTTTGTGTCCTGTGCAACTTTTATTTTTAAACTTAAATCAAGAATATTATCATACAGACATTAAGGGGGATAATTTTCTAACTGACCACAATAGTGCAAAATCTAGAAATACTTTGCACAAACGTTTACTTTCAAAATTGGGGCAAATTTTTGCTTTGAAAAGTAACTCGGGAAAACTGTTTTAGGCAGGTAGTTTCCCCTCCCTACCCCCAAAAAACCCCACACATACTTTTAAAATTTCAAAGTACTTATGTAAGAGGAAGCCTCACATTCTCTTCTCACTCTAGGTAAAATTACACAGGGAAGACAAATAGCTTTCAAAAAATCGTCCCCTAAATACCAATTAATCCATGTAAGGAGCTGGTCAGAAAGCTATTGCCAATCCTTTGTGCTCAGACACAGCTCCCAGAGAACTAGCCCCAAACTTGCTTGAACTCTGTGAAGGCCCTGTTCCAACTCATATGGACAGACCCTTTCCGACCTCCCCACTTACTACTAAGCATAGTGAAATCTGACTAGATAGCATTTACTGTATAAATCCTTATTTTCCCTGCTATTTGCAAGTTAATTTTTTTCAGTTCAAACACCTTAGTCTATTCTAGACTGATTATTGACTCCAGTATTTTCTCTATTTGGTCTGTAGGTGCATTTCTAGCAACTTTGACCCTTAGTTGTGTGGGGTCTCTGTGAGGATAGCTTGTGGGCGGGGGGACTTGCTCAGAAGCAAGAAGGATCCCAGTTGGCAGGTTGCCAGGGTAGAAGCAAATGCACAGGCCTGAGCAGTGCTTGCCAGGATCCTCTGCGTGTCCACAGAGTTAATAACTGAGGGAGCATTAAGGTTAGTGCTAAGGCATTTTGTGACAGTGTATTCGTAGAACTAGGAATACAAACAGCTAAAGAGTAATACAGAAAGGGATTTTTTTTTTTATGATAGGCATTGCCATAGTAGAAAGTAGCCAACATTTTTTTGCTTAACGTATAATGTAACAAATTAAATCTATTAGTTGCAAAAAAGACCATCATGAAATAAGATCAAAAGAAGAAGCACTAATGCCAACAAGAACACAAGAGAGTGTTATTTCATTCAAGCTGAAACGGTAACATGTTATGAGGACGTTTAGCTAGTGCACTTTAAATAGAAGGGAATGAGGCCCCTTCTGATAACACATAGTATAGAAAGAACATGAGCCTTTTATTTCAAAGAGGTTGGAAAAAGAAGATTATACTGATAAAAAGGTGGTTCTCAGCACCCTGGTCTATATAACTCATGTGATAGATGCCACCTCAAAATGTTAGTGCACTTCAAATTTTATACATTCACTAATAAGAAACAATTAATCAGTCTGCCAGGACAGGACTGTTTCTCAGCTAATCTGCTTACAAATGATAAAGTCTTAAAATGCTCAATATGTGGTAATGGCCAAGAAAGCAAACAGAATGCTAGGGGGATTATTAGGAAGGGAATGGAGAATAAAACAGAGATCATCATAATGTCTCTCTATCTCTCCATGGTGCAACCTCATCTTGAGTACTGGTGCAGTTCTGATCTCTGCATCTCAAAAAAGACATAGCAGAATTAGAAAAGGTACAGAGAAGGGCAACTAAGGTGATAAAGGAGATGGAACAATTCCCCTATGACGAAAGGTTAAAGAGGTTAGGACTCTTCAGCTTGGAGAAGAGTTGGCTGAGGGGAGATATGACAGAGATCTATAAAACAATGAGTGGAGTGGAACAAGTAAATGTTAAATCGGTTGTTTACTCTTTCAAAAAGTACAAAAACAAAGGAACATTCAATGATGTTAATAGGTAATACATCTAAGAGGGAAACATTTTTTTTTATTTTTTTTTACACTCAAAGCATAATTAAACTCAAATTTGTTGAAAGAGGTATAGTGAAAGTGAATAATGCAATAGAGCTTAAAATAAGGTTTGGAAAAGTTCCTGAAGAAAAGTTCATAAACCATTAAGGGGAAATCATCTGCTTAATCCTGGAATAAGCAGCTGGAAACTATTGAACCCTTGGGACCCTTCCAGGTACCTGTGAGCTGGAACTCTTGCCAGAGAATCTATATCAGCCAGAGAGCCTCCCAAGGAATAAGAGGCACTTTTACTGATATAGCTGGGACAATTTTCTAAACCGCGAACCCAGGTGAAAGTGCCAGGACTGCGAAAATTCAAATAGAAGAAAAAAAGCAAATGTTAACCTGTAACAGATGTTCTCACAGGACAGCAGGATGTTAGTCCTCACATATGGGTGACATCACAGGATGGAGCTCAATCACGGAAAACTTCTGTCAAAGTTTCCAGAACTTTGACTGGCCCCTACTGGACATGCCCAGCATGGCACCACCCCTGCAGCCAGCAGGGGTCCCCTTCAGTCTTATTTACAAGCTACAGGCAGTGCCGAAAAATAAAATAATAAACGTTACGAACCCTACATCGCGGGGCGGCGGGCAAGTTTCGTGAGGACTAACATCCAGCTGTCCTGTGAGAATATCTGTTACAGGTAAGCAACATTTGCTTTCTCACAGGACAAGCAGGATGGTAGTCCTCAAATATGGGTGAGTAGTGAACTGAGGATGTCCGAACATGCACCAAATGTACCCAAAGGCATGCAACATGCACAACAACTGGGGTGGAATTTGGTAGAGGGCATCCTGAACCCCACCGGGCAGGCGGAAGGGAGTTGGTACGTTACGCTGGTAATAGGTTACGAAAGACAGACTGGCCGAAGATGGAATCTTGTCTTCCAGCTTTGTCCAAGCAATAGTGGGCTGCGAAAGTGTGGAGAGAGCTCCAGGTGGCAGCCCTGCAAGTGTCAGGAAGCGGCCCCGATCTTAGGTGTGCTACTGAAGCCGCCATGGCCCTCACAGAGTGTGCTTTAACACGGTCTTCAAAAGGAATGCCTGCTTGCTGATAGCAAAAGGATATGGAGTCCGCCAACCAAGAGGAGAGAGTCTGATTACCCACAGGCTGCCCTAATTTGTTAGGGTGGAAAGACACAAACAATTGAGTGCTTTCCCTGTGGGTAGCTGTACAATCTAGGTAAAACGCTAGAGCCTGTTTACAGTCAAGGGTATGCAGAGCCTGTTCTCCTGGGTTGGCATGGGGCCTGGGAAAAAGGTAGGTAGTATGATGGATTGATTAAGATGAAAATCCAAAACCACCTTAGGTAAGAATTTCGGGTGGGTGCGGAGTACCGCCCGGTCCTGCAGAAGTTTAGTGTAAGGCGGATAGGTAACTAGAGCCCGTAATTCACTAACTCTGCGAGCTGAAGTGATAGCCAAAAGGAAAATCACTTTCCATGTGAGATATCGAAGTTCACAAGAGTGAAGAGGCTCGAATGGTGGTTTCTTGAGCCGACCCAGAACTAGATTAAGGTCCCAAGAAGGGGCCAGAGGACGTAGTGGAGGCTTGATGTGGAGCAAGCCCTTCAAAAAATGTGTTACAAGGGGCTGTACTGATATAGAGACATCAGACACCTTTATGGAAGGAGGGTACCGCACTGACATCCATTCTTAGGTCTTAAGACCTGACTCTGATAGATGCCAGAGATAGTCCAGAAATTTCAGGATTGGACAGGAAAAGGGGTCAAGGGACTGAGAAGAGCACCATGACGTGAACCTTTTCCATTTATAAGAGTAAGCTTTTTTCATGGAAGGCGTCCATGAAGCAACCAAGACACAGGAAACTGGCTCAGAAAGGTTAAGTGGTTGAAGGATTAACCTTTCAACATCCATGCCGTCAGGGACAAGGCTTGAAGATTGGGATGTCATAGGCACCCGTCGTTTTGAGTGATCAGAAGCAGGTCCTTTCCCAAGGGAATGTGCCAGCAGATGGAGAGGTCCTGAAGTACTGGAAAACACACTTGCATGGCCAGTGAGGTGCTATCAGGATCATGATTCTCTTGTCCTGACGTAACTTCATGAGAGTCTTCGAGAGAAGAGGAAGTGGAGGGAATGCGTAGAGGAGACCGGTTGCCCAAGAGAGGGAGAATGCTTCTCTGGGCTGAAAGTATTTGCTGCGAATGAGAGAGCAGTAGTTCTCCACTTTGTGGTTTAGTGGGGATGGGATGAGGTCTATTCGAGGAAATGCCCACTGTTGGAAGATGGAGATCGCTTTCGAGGGGTTGAGAGACCACTTGTGTGGTTGAAAGACGCAACTCAGTTTGTTTGCCAACACATTGTCCACTCCTGGCAAGTAGGTGGCCCTGAGGTACATCAAATGGGAGACAGCTTCCGCCCATATCTGCGCAGCTTCCTGACACAGAAGGAAGAAGCCTGTACCTCCCTGTTGTTGATGTACCACATGGCCACCTGGTTGTCCGTCTGAATCAGGATGACCTGATTTGAGAGGCGATCCTGAAAGGCCCTGAGAGCATATCTGATTGCTCAAAGTTACAGGAAATTTATTTGATGTTTGGCTTCCTCTGGAGACCAAGAGCCCTGTGTCTGCAGATCGGCTACATGGGCTCCCCACCAGAGGTTGGAAGCGTCGGCGGTGAGAATGATTTGAGGATTTGGAACCTGGAAGGGCAATCCCTGGAGGAGATTGGTCTGATTTTTCCACCAGGCGAGAGAGAGACGGAGTGAGTCGGTGATGCGGACAATGGCTGACAGAGGCTGAATAGCTTGAGTCCATTGAGACCTCAGAGTCCAGTGCATGAGTCTCATAGCCAAGCTGGCCATTGGTGTGACATGGACTGAGGACCCCATGTGTCCGAGGAAGACGAGAAATTGGCGTGCAGTCGCAGAGTGCTGAGACTGCAGCTGGTGAGCAAGAGATGCAAGAGTCAGTGCTCCTTGTCAAGGTAGGAAAGCCTTTGCTTGTAAGGTGTCCAAGTCTGCCCCAATGAACGATAAGGTTTGAGATGGGACTAAGTAGGATTTGTCATAATTGACAAGAAATCCTAGCGAAATTAGAGTGTGTAAGGTTAGATTGAGGGACGACAGAGCAGCTTGCTGAGTGGGAGCCCTGATTATCCAATCGTACAGGTAGGGGTAGACGTGAACACCTTGGGTTCTGAGGAAGGCTGCGACAACTACGAGGCATTTGGTAAAGACTCGTGGCGCACACGCTAGGCCGAATGGGAGCACTCGATATTGATAGCATTTGGGGCCTACTAGAAACCACAGGTATTTGCGATGAGCTGGAGTTATCACAATGTGGGTGTATGCGTCCTGGAGGTCCAGAAAGCAGAGCCAGTCTCCTGTTTGTAGAAGAGGTAGAAGCGATCCCAAGGTGTCCATCTTGAACTTTTCTTGCTGAAGGTACTTGTTGAGGGCCCTTAGATCTAGAATAGGACGGACACCTCCTGATTTTTTGGGGATTTGGAAGTACCGGGAATAGAACCCTAGGCATTGCTGAGAGTATGGAACGGGTTCTATTGCTCTTGACTGGAGAAGGAGGGAAACCTCTTGATCCAGAAGAATGGAGTGTTCGGATGTTCTCCACGTCTGTAGAGATGGGGAGTCCGGTGGCAGGGCGAGAAAGTTCAGATGGTAACCCTGAGCAATGATTGCCACAACCCATTGGTCGGATGTGATTGAATGCCACATGTTGTGGAAGTGGCACAATCGACCTCCCACTGGTATGTGCGATAGAGAGCCACAGCCAGATTCCTCTAAGTGGAAGTCAAAAACCTGAAGCAGGTCCTAGTTGA
This sequence comes from Rhinatrema bivittatum, assembly GCF_901001135.1. Taxonomy (NCBI): domain Eukaryota; kingdom Metazoa; phylum Chordata; class Amphibia; order Gymnophiona; family Rhinatrematidae; genus Rhinatrema; species Rhinatrema bivittatum. The sequence goes on along the minus strand of NC_042620.1, from coordinate 5,246,339 downwards.
GGAGCTGCTTGTGGTTTTTGTTTACGGGCTTGACGAGACTGCGGTTTTTGATAAGGTCTCGCGGCACAGGATCTGGTTGGTGGCGGGTAGGACTTCTTCGGGCAGAAGAATGACTTCTTAGAGTCCTTTCTGAAAGGCTGTTTTAAGGAGAAGTCGGAAGGCATCTTAGGGTCTCATGATAATCTTTTAATTCTGCTACCATCCGTTGAATCTGCTCGCCAAACAGATTATCTCCGACACAAGGCAGGTCAGATAACCGGTCTTGTACTTCTGGGCGAAGGTCAGAAGACTTCAGCCAGGCCCACCGCCTCGCCGAAATGGCAGCTGCAGACACTCTGGTAGAAGTGTCAAAAATGTCATAAGATGTCCTAATCTCATGCTTGCCTGCCTCAAAACCCTTGTTGATAAGATTTGTAATTGCTGAGGCAGGGAGTCTGAGAAGTCCTGTATCTGCTTAAAAATGACCCTATTATATTGGGTCATATAAAGCTGATAGGTGGCAATTTGGGAGATGAGCATGGCCCCTTGGAATACTCGGCGACCAATGTTATCTAGGAACTTCTGTTCCTTTCCAGGAGGAACAGATTAGTGAAGCTTTGACCTCTTCGCCCTTTTTTGTGCAGACTCTACAACGACCGAGTGGTGATCAAGCTGTGATTTTTGAAAACCTGGGGCTGACTGTACCAAATAGGCAGTGTCAGCTTTCCTATGTACTGGAGCAATTGATCCAAGATGTTCCCAGTTCTTTTTGAGAAGATCGAGAAGGACCTGATGGATGGGAATAGAGGTGATTACCTTGGGGGCATCCAGGAATTAGAGCAATTCCATCATCTGGTGCCTATCATCCTGTTCAGTCTGCAACTGGAAGGGAACCAATTCAGACATTTCCTTCACAAAGTTTATAAAGGAGAGGTCCCCTGGAGGAGAACGCTTCCTTCGCTCAGTGGGTGAAGGTGGTGAGGGTAAGTCATCAGTGTCTGTTGAAGTGTCATCACCCCAGGTGTCGTAAGGATCAGCACCTGCTCCTCTAGGAACTAGAGGGGGACAGGGTGGTTGAAGACCTGAAGGTCCCAGTCTAGGCTCCGAAGGAATCGGAGGCACCGATGATGGCATCAAAGGCATCAATGGATGACTCGGTGGCGCCAATGGACGTATCGGCACCGATGGATGGATCAGTGGCGAGGGATGGATCGGTGGCGAGGGACATATCGGCATCGATGGCTGAGGTAGAACTCCCAATGGTGTTTCTCCTCCCGATGATGCAGTCAATGGGGAGGGCATCGGAGCCATCGGAGACCCGGGAACCATCGGAGGAAAGGTGGTCATAAGCACTTCCATCCTAGATAGCAGCGGTGCCAGCCCTGCCGGAATTGGGTCAATGATCAGTTCCACAGACGGTGCCTGTGTCGGAGGAACTTGAAGACGTTGCATCACCTTGTCGATGGCCTCCTGAACCATCCGGTCCAGTTCTTCTCGGAGACCTGGAGCAAGCAGCCCCAGCTCTGGAACAGAAGAAGGAGGCAGAGGCATAGCCAGAGGGATCACCGTTAAAGGCGAAGTCACGGCTCGCGATCCCTGATCGGGTGAGGGTTGCCTCGGGGACCCAGTCGCAGGAATGGTTGGTGCCTTTCCTGGACGGGGTCTCTTCGACAGCGGCTCGGATGATGGCGAGGTCGATGATTTCGCTCCCTCGATGGTCCGAGTCTTACGGTGTCGATGGAGATGTTTCTCCCTTCGATCCCCTCAATCCTGAGGGTGAGTGGAGGGTGTTGATGGCCGAGAAATCGTCGATGGCGGTCGGTCACCGATGCTGGCACGAAGTGGACAGTGCCGGTTCTGACGACGTCAAAGCGATGGACGGAGTCGGGGTTTGAGCACGGAAGAGAAGTTCCATCTTCTCCATTCTGGCCTTGCGACCCTTCGATGTCATTAGGGCACATTTGGTGCAGGTCAAGACATCGTGCTCGCGTCCTAGGCACATTACACAGACTTTATGAGGGTCTGTGATAGACATGGTGCGGGTACAGTTCGGGCAGCGACAAAACCCCGACACCATGGCCATGGAAAAAAATCGAGTCGTGGTACGGTTGACGGCCAGTAGGCCGCGAGGGCCAAACTAAACGGTAATAGACATAAAAACAGGTAAAAACTTACCGGAGTACAGCGGACTGAGAAAAGTTAGAGGAGGGACCCCTGTGGGGCAATTAAACATTTAGTAATTCCGTGAGGAAAATTCCTGTCAGGAATCTCTTCAGAGCTCCTTTACCGCGAGGCTACTGCTGCGTGGAAAAAAGAAGACTGAAGGAGGACCCCTGCTGGCTGCAGGGTTGGTGCCATGCTGGGCATGCCCAGTAGGGGCCAGTCAAAGTTCTAGAAACTTTGACAGACGTTTTCCGTGATTGGGCTCCATCCTGTGATGTCACCCATATGTGAGGACTACCATCCTGCTTGTCCTGTGAGAATAACAAATACGGTAAAAAAGGTGGACAGGATGGGGTTTTTTGTTTTGGTTTTTTTAAAATACATTACTGATAGAAGGAAGTGCAAAGTAGCATTGTTAGACTCAAAGGTGAAGAACATCACTGTTCACAGTAGAAAGGCCTGGAGCAGGACCACATAAAACAAACACAAATAAGATAGGAAGGGAGGTAAAACTCAAATCAATTTTCAGAAGTTTGCTCATGAGAGCTAACTAAACTTAAAGTAAATAAGGTGATGGGGCCAGATAGGATACATCTGAGGGTTCTAAGGAACTTAGGGATGTCTTGGTAGCTCCGCTGGTGACCTTTTCGATGCTTCTTTTTTAGAGTCTGGAGTAGTTCTGGTGAATTGGAAAAGGACGGATGTGGTTCCTATTCATACAAGTGGAAGTAGGGAGGAGGCTGGAATCTATAGGCCAGTTAGTCTGACTTCTGTAGTGAGCAAGCTAAATGAATTGCTGCTAAAACAAAAGGAAGGTCCATATTCAGTAGGCCAATTAGTGGACAAGTTATACAGCTAAAGTTAGCCAGACAACTTGCTGCATATATTCAGCAGGATAAATGTATCACTGAATATACCAGCCTAAAGTTATCAAACTACAATATCCAGACAATTCAAAAGTTATCCTTCTAACTGGCAAATGTGGCATATTCAGCCACTTAATCATTCTAAAGAATATGGGGATAGACTTAAAGATCTAAATATGCATACTCTAGAGCAGTGGTTCTCAACCAGTGTGTGCCAAGCACCGGCAGGTGTGTCGCAGCTCCCAGTCGCTTGTGCTTCCCTTCTCCCCAGGGGCAGGACCGAAGAGTGGAAAGATCTGTGCGCTGCTGCCGGAGGCCAGGCCAGTCAGGCCGAAAATGGAGAGGTGCTGTGCGCCACCGCCGGAGGCCAAGCTAGCGGGGCTGAAGAGAGGAGAGAGCCTGCACACCGCTGGAGATAAGGCCAGCGGCGGCTGGTAAGTGGAGGCCAGGCTTATTGGATCAAACAATGAGAAGAGGCTCCATGTGTGTGTGCGTGTGTGTGTGTGTGTGTGTGGTAGAATGGGTGCGTGGGTGCATGAGTGGCAGCTTTGTGTGTGTGTGTGTGGTAGAATGGGTGCCTGGGTACATGAGTGGCAGCTTTGTGTGTGTGTGTGTGGTAGAATGGGTGCCTGGGTGCGTGAGTGGCAGATTGTGTGTCTGTGTGTGTGTGGTAGAGTTGGTGCCTGGATGCGTGAGTAGCAGATTGTGTGTGTGTGTGTGGTAGAGTGGGTGCCTGGGTGCGTGAGTGGCAGATTGTGTGTGTGTGTGTGTGTGTGTGGTAGAGTGGGTGCCTGGGTACATGAGTGGCAGATTGTGTGTGTGTGTGTGGTAGAGTGGGTGCCTGGGTGCGTGAGTGGAAGATTGTGTGTGTGTGTGTGTGTGTGTGGTAGAGTGGGTGCCTGGGTGTGTGAGTGTGTGAGTGGCAGCTTTGTGGGTTCTGGTAGGATGGGAGCAAGAGCATTTCTGTGTGATTGAGAGCTTGTATGTAAGTGACAGAGCATGTGTGTGATTGAGAGACAGACTGGTCAGAGGTGATGTGTTTCTGTGAGAGAGAGAGACTGGTCAGGGAGGTGACTGGTGTGGTGTGTGTGTGTGTGTGTGTGAGAGAGAGAGAGAGAGAGACATAGGCTGGTCAGGGAGGTGACTGGTATGTGTTTGTGCGTGTGAGAGACATAGGCTGGTCAGGGAGGTGACTGGTATGTGTTTGTGCGTGTGAGAGACAGAGACTGGTCAGGGAGGTGACTGGTATGTGTGTGTGCGTCTGAGAGACAGAGACTGGTCAGGGAGGTGATTGGTATGTGTGTGTGCGTGTGAGAGACAGAGACTGGTCAGGGAGGTGACTGGTATGTGTGTGTGTGTGAGAGAGACAGAGACTGGTCAGGGAGGTGACTGGTATGTGTGTGTGCGTGTGAGAGACAGAGACTGGTCAGGGAGGTGACTGGTGTGTGTGTGTGTGTGTGTGTGTGTGTGTGTGAGACAGAGACTGGTCAGGGAGGTGACTGGTATGTGTGTGTGTGTGTGTGCGTGAGACAGAGACTGGTCAGGGAGGTGACTGGTATGTGTGTGTGTGTGCGTGTGAGAGACAGAGACTGGTCAGGGAGGTGATTGGTATGTGTGTGCATGTGAGAGACAGAGACTGGTCAGGGAGGTGATTGGTATGTGTGTGTATGTGAGAGACAGAGACTGGTCAGGGAGGTGACTGGTATGTGTGTGTGTGAGAGATAGAAACTAGTCAGGGGGGTAACTGGTGTGTGTGTGTGAGGAAGAGATACTAGTTAGGGAGATACTGGTCTGTGTGTGACAGAGACTGGTTATGTGCCCTAAGGAAGAGGACTGTGAGGACAGAGCTCCAACAGCCCTTGCTGCTTCTGGTGAGTGCTATTGGCCTGCAAGGGAAAGGAGTAGGAGAGTTGCTGGAGAGGGTAAGTAAAGGCGGCTTTTTAAGTTTATTTTTCTTGATTGACTGCCATTTTAATTATTGTGTATGTGATGTGTCTGCTATTTTGAAACATTTTATTGATATTTGGACAATTTTTAATAATTTTTATGAGTTTTTAATTGTTGGATGTTATTCTGTTCATCAGCTGTTTTGTAACATTTATTAGCTTAGTTTTACAATTATTTCTAAGTGGGTATCTATCTATAGCAGCTTGGCTTGCTCTGTTTTCCTAATAGGAGGTGTATTAGTGTTTAGGGCCTGGTTAAATATTTGTAGTGGTAAATTACTGTCTTTTCATAAGAAAGGGTATTGTGCCTGCCAGTAAAGAAAAATTAGTTCTTACCTGTTAATTTTCGTTCCTGTAGTACCACGGATCAGTCCAGACAGTGGGTTGAGCCTCCTTTTCAGCAGGTGGAGACAAACTAAAACTTGCAGGATGCCCTATATCAGGACAGAGCCTATCCTCTCACCCTTTATAACGTATGTCAAAGCATAAAACAATAAACCCAAGAATAGGATCAAGCAAGTAACCAAAAAGCTCAACGGAGCAACCATAGATTAATGTAGAAGCATGGTATACCTATACGCTCTTGCATAAACTTGGTATAAAATAACCACCAAGACTTCCGGTGTAAATGCTCAGTAATCTTGCACCATAGAAAATATGAAAATCTGCAGACCTGCAAGAAAACAAGCTTCGAGAGGACAGAAGACAGACAGGGAAGGGCGTCTGGACTGATCCATGGTACTACAGGAACGAAAATTAACAGGTAAGAACTAATTTTCCTTTCCTGTACGTACCCGGATCAGTCCAGACAGTGGGATGTACCAAAGCTTCCCTAAACTGGGTGGGACCGAGACAGTCCCGCTCGAAGCACTTGCCGCCCAAAGGAACCGAACACCGGAGCGTGTACATCCAGACAGTAGTGCCGAGCAAAAGTGTGCAGAGACGTCCAAGTGGCGGCCTTGCAAATCTCCTGCGGGGAGACAGATTGACTCTCCGCCCATGAAGTAGCCTGAGAACGCAGAGAATGGGCCTTCAGACCCTCAGGAAGCAGACGACCTTGACAAAGATACGCCGAGGAAATGGCTTCCTTCAACCACCACGCAATCGTGGTCTTAGAAGCCTGCTTACCACGGTTGGGACCACTCCAAAGAAAGAAGAGATGGTCCGATACCCAGAAGTCATTGGTGACCTGGAGATAGCGAAGCAAGACTCGTTTCACATCTAGCCGACGAAGGTCGCCACCCGCCATACCCGCAATCTCCTCCGGAGAGAACGCTGGGAGTTCGACCGACTGGTTGACATTAAAAGCGGAGACAACCTTAGGCAAGAAGGAAGGAACCGTCCTGAGAGAAACCCCGGAATCCGAGAAACGCAAGAAGGGCTCCCGACAGGACAGCGCCTGAAGCTCGGAAATACGGCGAGCAGAGGAAATAGAGACCAGAAAGACAGTCTTTAGAGTAAGATCCTTGAGCGTAGCGTGGCGAAGAGGCTCGAAGGGAGCCGCACAGAGAGCACGAAGGACCAGGTTGAGACTCCACGACGGACACGTGGCCCGAGAGGGGGGGCGGAGGTGTCTAACGCCCCTCAGGAAATGAATCATGTCAGGGTAAGCTGCTATGGCATGACCGTCCACCCGACCCAGGAGAGAGCCGAGCGCCGAGACTTGAACACATAGAGAACTGAAGGAGAGGCCCTTAGAGAGACCCTTCTGAAGAAAAGAAAGAATCAAAGGAATCGAGGCGGAGCGAGCAGGGACACCCGCCTCCGTACAAGCGGACTCAAAAACTTTCCAGATGTGCACATAGGCCAGAGAAGTCGACTGCTTCCAGGCTCGCAGCAGGGTGGAGATGACCTCCTCCCTATAACCTTTGCGCCTCAGGCGACGCCGTTCAAAAGCCAGGCCGCAAGACAGAAGCGATCGGCCTGGTCGAAAAATACAGGCCCCTGCCGGAGGAGACGAGGGAGATGACCAAGGCGCAGGGGCCCATCCACCGCTAGATTGATGAGATCCACGAACCACAGCCTTCGCGGCCACTCGGGAGCGATGAGAATCATCGGTCCCTGGTGGAGCTCGATTCTCCTGAGAACTTTTCCCACCAGTGGCCACGGGGGAAACACGTACAGAAGGACGTCCGCTGGCCAAGGCAGAGCCAGAGCATCCATGCCCTCTGCGCCGTGCTCCCTCCAGCGGCTGAAGAACCGATTGGCCTTGGCATTGCGCAGAGTCGCCATGAGGTCGAGGTGAGGAGGACCCCACCTGTCCACTATCAGAGCCATGGCCGCGTCCGAGAGCTCCCACTCTTCCGGATCGAGCGACTGCCGGCTGAGGAAGTCGGCTTGAACATTGTCTTTTCCGGCGATGTGAGAAGCCACAAGGCACTGTAGGTGACGCTCCGCCCAAGCGAGGAGACGGCTGGCTTCTAAGGCTACCAGGGGACTGCGAGTGCCCCCTTGGCGATTGATGAAGGCGACTGTGGTGGAGTTGTCAGACAAGACTCGTACCGCCTTGCCGCGGATCAGGGGAAGGAACTCCTGAAGGGCCAGGCGGACTGCCAAAGTTTCCAGTCGATTGATGTGCCAGCGCTACTGAGTCTGGGACCATGTCCCCTGGGTGGACTGAGAAAGGCAGACCGCACCCCAGCCCAACAGGCTGGCATCCGTGGTTACTATCGTCCACTGTGGAGCTTGAAGAGGCATCCCTTGCAGGAGATGAGGAAGAGACAGCCACCACTGTAATTCGTCGGTAGTAGACTCCAAGAACGGAAGGACTATGTGGAACTGCTCCGACACTGGTTGCCAACGAGACAGCAAAGCTTTCTGTAACGGACGCATATGAGCAAAGGCCCAGGAGACCAGATCGATGGTAGAAGCCATGGAGCCCAGGACTTGGAGATAATCCCAGGCTGTCGGGGAAGATAGCACAATCAGAGTCTGGACCTGATCGAACAGCTTGAGGGCTCGCGCCCGAGGTAAGAATACCTTGCCTACTCGGGTGTCAAAGTATGCTCCCAGAAATTCCAACTCCTGGGAGGGCTGAAGCTTGCTCTTGGAAAAGTTCACTATCCACCCAAGAGAGGCAAGGAGCTCTAAGACACGATCCACCGCCCGCTGGCAAGAGGTCTCCGACTTGGCCCTGATGAGCCAATCGTCCAGATAGGGATGGACGAGAATCCCCTCCCGGCGCAAGGCCGCTGCCACTACTACCATAACCTTCGTGAAGGTGCGAGGAGCGGTCGCGAGGCCGAAGGGGAGAGCTCGAAACTGGAAGTCCTGGTTGAGAATGTGGAATCGGAGATGCTTCTGGTAGTCGCGGTGGATGGGAATATGAAAATATGCTTCTGCGAGATCAAGGGAAGCAATGAACTCTCCGGGACGGACCGCCGCAATGACCGCCCGTAGGGTTTCCATGCAGAAGTGGGGGATCTTGAGGGCCCGATTGACCCTCTTGAGGTCCAGGATTGGGCGGAAGGACCCGTCCTATTTTGGCACGGTGAAGTAAATAAAATACTGGCCAGCGTCAATTTCCCCTTTTGGGACTGGGACCACCGCCCCCAGATCCAGAAGCTTGGAGAGAGTCTGGACCACCGCGTCCCTCTTGGCTGCAAGGGGAGAACAGAAAGAGATCTGGAAGTTCCCTGACGAGGTTGAAAGCGTCCCCGTCTCTGATAATGTCGAGGACCCACTGATCCGACGTGATTTTGACCCATTCCTCAAAAAACAGGGAGAGGCGTCCGCCGAGGTAAGGGACCGAGGAATGGGTCGGCTGAACTTCATTACGTGGCAGGTTTAGCAGTGGTATGCACGGGCTGGCCCTCGCGAAAAGGCCGCCTGCCACGAAAGGACTGCGACCAGGATTGCGCACGAGAAGACCCCCTCGCAGCACTGCCCCGCCTGCGAGAAGCGGAGCGACGCTGACCCCTGAAACGAAAGCGAGAGGCTGCGAAGGACTGAGAAGACTTAGGGCGGTCCTCTGGAAGCTTATGGACCTTGTTGTCAGCCAAGGAGTCCATAAGCTTGTCGAGGTCCTCGCCAAAGAGCATCTTACCTTTGAAGGGAAGCGTGCCCAGCCGGGTCTTCGAGAACTGATCAGTCGACCAGTGGCGTAGCCAAAGGAGCCTCCGGGCAGCCACTGCCGAAACCATCGCCTTCGCCTACACATGGACCAAATCGTAGAGGGCGTCTGACACGTAAGCGATTACCGCCTCCAGACGTTCGGCTTGTTCTGCCTCACCTGGCGGAAGCTCCCGGGCGCAGAGTAACTGTAGGACCCACTGGAGGCCCGCCCGCATCATGAGACTGCTACAGCAAGATGCCCAAACCCAGAGGGCTAGGACATCAAAGATGCGCTTCAGGTGAGCCTCCAGCTTACGATCTTGTGAATCCTTCAAGGCCGTGGAACCTTCCACCGGAATCGTGGTGTGCATGGCCACTGCAGAAACATAAGAATCCACCGATGGATATCGCAACAGCTCCAAGCCCTCTTCCGGGAGGGGATAGAGCTTATCCATCGCACGCCCCACCCGGAGCGCACCCTTAGGAGCCTCCAATTCCCGCAGGATAAGGAGCTTAAGCATGGGGTGGAAGGGAAAGGCAGAGGCCGGAGCCCTCCCAAAACCGGGTTCATATCCTTAGGGAGTGATGCCATGAGATTATCCACGGAGGGACTTTCCAGACCCAGCTCCTCCAAAACAAAAGGGAGGAGGGGCTCTAACTCCTCCTTACGGAAAAGACGAAGGGCTCTGGGGTCATCCCCCTCTGGGGGGGGGCATCTGCCGAATCCGAGGAAGCAGTGGGGTCCGAGGACCCGGGAGACACCGGGGGGGGGGGGGGGGGCACCCCCGGGACCACCCGCACCCGAACTGGTCCCTGAGGCTCTGCGGCCGGTCCAGTGGTCAACGGCGCTGAACGAGGGATTTTTGGCAGGGAGGGGGGCAAGGGGGGGGCTTTCATCCAGCTCATGCAGGCTAGCTAAGATTTGTGCATGAGGAGGACGAAATCTGTGGAAAAAGGGACCCTGGATTTGCCAGGGGGGGGCAAGGGAAGGTCAGGACTCCCCTCCTGGGGACCCACGGGGGCCAAATCGGGGGTTAAATCAAAAAAATCCGGCCCCCCAGCCCCAGGGAGCACTGAAATCGGCCCCGATGAAAAATCCAAGATGGCGGCCGTTCCCGGGCTCTGCCGACCCGGGAAAGGCCTAGCCATGCCAGTAGGAGTGGAGCCCCGGGCTAAATTTGCTTGTCCTGCCGAGGAGGGGCCTTCCCCACCCGGCAGGCAAGCAGTACAGAGGCCCTGATGCGAAAAACACAAAGAGGACAGCCCACAAGAAAGACAGGCTGTCAGCCGGGACCATAGCTAAACCTCGGCTGAAGAAAAAAAAGTTGAAAAAAAGCTTGATTGACAGCCTGCACAGCAGGAGAGAGCAGGCGGGAAACCTGCTGCCTTCTGCTTCTCTGCCGGTTCTAGCCCTACTCTGACCAGAAAAAAATAAAAAAGCTGGTCAACTGCTGCAAATAAGTTAGAGGTAGGTGAGTACCTGCAACTTAGTGAAAGTTTAACACCTTTTAACTCCTTTTTTTTTTTTTTTTTTTTTAACTGAGCACAGCAGCGGGTTCAAAACCCTCTCGGCAGCCAGAGGGGGAACGAGGCCCAGAGAGCATCGGTCCCCACACCTGGAAGCGTCCACGGACTCAAGACTATGCAGGGAACCCCCTCCTGCAAAACGGGACAAGCCACCCTGAGCCAGGCAAGAGCTGGGAGACGGACGTCTCCCACACAAAAAACAAAAAAGCACTAAAGAAGACAGAAATTTCCTTCAGAGATCCTTTTTATTTATTTTTTTTAAAACAAGAACCAAAAGAAGTACTTGCTTGAGCCTAAAGAGAAAGAAGAGGCTGACTAGCCTACAGCAGAGAACCAAAGGGGAGATGCTGCACCTGCTGGAGACAGACGAATACTGAAGGGTGAGAGGATAGGCTCTGTCCTGATGTAGGGCATCCTGCAAGTTTTAGTCTGTCTCCACCTGCTGGAAAGGAGGCTCAACCCACTGTCTGGACTGATCCGGGTACATACAGGAAAGAGAGTTTAATTTGCTTTTACTGAGATGTCATCAGAACCAGAATATCTTTTATTATATGGTGAGTAGTATGGGTAATGCCCTAGTTCTGCTCTGCACCCATTTTTGGGGGTCGAGGGGCCATGGCGTCGGGGTTCCGTTGGTGACCGGACTGTACTCGTACCATGTCCATAGAAAAATCGAGCCGCGGTACGGTCGATGCCAGTAGGCCGCGAGGGCCAAACTCAATGGTAATAGAAGGAAAACAGGTAAAAACTTACCGGAGTACCGCGGACTGAAAAAAGTTAATGGAGGGACCCCTGTGGGGCAATTTAACTTTAAATAATTCCGTGAGGAAAATTCCTGTCAGGAATCCTTGCAGAGCTCCTTAACCGCGTGGCTACTGCTGTGCGGAAAAAAGAAGACTAAGGGGAACTCCTCCTGGCTGCAGGGTTGGTGCCATGCTGGGCATGCCCAGTAGGGGCCAGTCAAAGTTCTAGAAACTTTGACAAAAGTGTTCTGTGATTGGGCTCCATCCTGTGATGTCACCCATATGTGAGGACTAACATCCTGCTGTCCTGTGAGAACACCTATTACAAGGTAAGCAATTTTGATTTATCGTTATACTGTTATTAAAGTCCACTGGTAACTTCTCCATTTACCAGCCTTGATCCGCCAGCTCTCCTGCCTTTCCTCCTCTATCTCGCATTTTACTCCTCGCACCCCTGTTATATGTAACTATTATTCGTTTCCATATTACCCATGTTATATGTAAACCGGTATGATATCTCTTGATGTTGCGGTCTCTACCGCTTCCCTCCGCTTAGGGCTCAAACCCGCCTACCTCCGTTTCAGGAATCACCGCATTCCGCCTGCTCTGGACCCCGGGGGCTTCTCTCACTCCACGTGGCGGCCGCCATTACATGCCTGCTTCTCGTCAGTCGCGCACGCGCGCGAGGACGCCCGTCTTGAGCGCTCAACCCCCGGAAGCCTGGCCCCGCTCGTGCTGCTGACATCACGCCCGAGCCCCGATATAACCGATGTCCAAACTCTCTCTCATCGCCTTGCAGCGAGGTTCACAACTCCATAGTTGTTCTTAGTTGCGTTCCTGGTGATCTCCACGTTTCCTGCTTCTGACTACGGTTTGCTTCCAACTCCGCTTCAGCCTGCTGCCTGCCTCTGACCCCGGTTTGCCTCTGACTCCGCTTCTGCCTGCTGCCTGCCTCTGACCCCGGTTTGCCTCTGACTCCGCTTCAGCCTGCAGCCAGCCCCGACCCCGGCCTGCTTCCGCTTCAGCCTACAGCCTGCTTCAGCCTCCGGTTCGCTACCGACTCCGCTTCAGCCTACAGCCTGCTTCAGCCTCCAGTTCGCTACCGACTCCACTTCAGACTACAGCCTGCTTCAGCCCCCGGTTTGCTACAGACTCCGCTGCCGCCCGCTGCCCTGCCTTCAGCCGGCCCTCGGCCCTGTACAGCCAGTCTCCTGCTTCCCGGGTACCTTGGACTTCCTATCCTTCCTGTTTGCTCGGGTCCCAGTCTAGCCTATCTCAAGCCCCTGGACTTTCAGCCTCTGTCCCAAGTCCCGAGGTCCCAGTGCCCTACGGGCTCCTCCCGGGGGGTTCCTGGTTCCCGGGTGAACACCTCCGGCTTGTAGCTCTGCTTCCTGGCCTACCCTGTCACCCTAGGTAGGCCAGCCCAAGGGTCCACTATCTCGCCAGCAGTATCCAACTGCAACAGTTTGCAAGGCCATGGACTCGGCGGAGGCCCCAAGCCTGCAGGCCATTCCGGGGATGGCACAACGCCTCCAGCAGCAACAGCACTGTATTGATTCACTTGCTGCTACCGTGGAACAGCTGGTCTCCCGCATGGAGGCTCCTCCTCCGGAACTGCCTCCAGCCCCTCCTCCGGCACCAGCACCCAGTTCAGCTTCAGTGACTCAGTTACCCATGCCGACCCTGTATGCCGGGGATATCAAGACTTGCCATGGTTTTCTAAATCAGTGCTATGTGCGTTTTGCCCTCCTGCCTGCACAGTTTCCCTCAGACTCCGTTAAAGTGGCATACATATTCTCGCTACTGGATGGTAAGGCCCTTGACTGGGCTTCACCCATGTGGGAGCGTCAGGACCCCTTGCTACAGAATCTGCAGGAATTTGTCCTCAACTTCCGCCTCACTTTTGATGATCCTGCACGCCAGACCACCGCGGCCTCGGAGCTCTTGCACCTCAGGCAAGGGACACGCTCGGTGGCCGATTACACCATTGACTTTCGCACGCTGGCCATGGAAGTTGGCTGGCGAGATGATTGCCTTAGGGGAATCTTCCTGGAGGGGCTTGCTAGTCGCATCAAGGATGAGTTAGCAGGCCGGGACCTCCCGGAGGACTTAAATGACTTAATTGACATCGCTGGCAGGGTGGATCGTCGCCTTCAGCAGCGGGACAAGAAGACCCGCTCCTACCGTAAGGCATCACCAGTCATCCCCTGCCTCCAGAACCTCGGCTCCTAAGGCTCTCCCGGCCTCAGTCAGCAGTGGAGAACCCATGCAATTGGGTAGATCTCCGTTGACTCCCGAAGAAAGGAGGCGCCGCTCGCTGGGCCTCTGTCTCTAATGCGGAGGCAAGGGGCACTTCCTCGCCAATTGCCCGGAACGTCCGGGAAACGACCATGCCTAGGTTATACCGAGGAGCTACACCTAGGCTCTACAGGATCAGCTCCTCTATGTACCTTGCCAGTGACTTTGAAATACCCCGGTGGGGAGCTCCAGATCCGCGCCTTCATCGACTCTGTGCTGAGGGGAACTTTATGGTGGCCGACCTGGTGCATCAACTGTCTCTCCCCACGCTACAGAAAGTCCCTCCACTGCGGATTTCCTCTATCCGGGGCACCCTGCTCCCTGGTGTCATCACCTGCTCCACAGCTCCCTTGACTCTCCAGACAGGCTTGTTCCATTAGGAGGAGATCTCCCTGCTAGTCTTGGAGCGAGCTGTGCACCTCCTGGTTCTTGGACTACCCTGGTTGCGACAGCATTCGCCCGTTATTCAGTGGGATAACTTTCAGCTAACCCGATGGAGTCCCTTCTGTTTTGAACATTGTCTACGTCTCCCACGTCCTCTGAAAACCTTGCACCTCTGCTCCTCGCTTCTGCTGCCAGAGCCATATCGAGACTTCGCTGACGTCTTCTCCAAAGAAATGGCTGAAATACTTCCCCAACACCGGCCTTTTGATTGCCCAATTGACTTGTTGCCGGGCACCACACCTCCCCGTGGCCGGGTGTACCCTTTGTCTTTGCCTGAGACTACTGCTATGTCTCAGTATGTGACTGAGAACCTTGCCAAGGGCTTCATTCGTCCTTCTCGCTCACCCGCCGGAGCCGGCTTCTTCTTCGTGGCCAAAAAGGATGGCTCCCTCTGTCCATGTATAGACTATCGTGGCTTGAATGCCATTACCAAGCGAGACCGGTATCCGCTTCCTTTAATCCCTGAGCTTCTGGACCGCCTTCAGGGAGCACGCATCTTCACCAAGCTAGACCTCCGAGGGGCCTATAACCTTGTCCACATTCGCCCTGGGGACGAGTGGAAGACGGCCTTCAATACCAGGGATGGGCATTACGAGTACCTGGTAATGCCCTTTGGACTCTGCAACGCCCCAGCCGTCTTCCAGAACCTCATGAACGAGGTCCTACGCGACATGCTCCACTCCCATGTCATTGTCTATCTCGATGACGTGCTCATCTTCTCCAAGGATCTGAAGACTCACTGTCGCCACGTCGCTCAAGTCCTACAGGCTCTCCGAGACAATCACCTGTACGCCAAGCTCGAAAAATGCGTTTTCGAAGCCGAGGCCTTGCCCTTCCTCGGGTATATCATCTCCTCCACAGGATTCCGTATGGACCCCGAGAAAGTAGCTGCCATAACTAGGTGGCCTCAACCCAAGGGTCTCAAGGCCCTTCAGAGATTCTTGGGCTTCGCTAACTTTTATAGACATTTTATTCCACAGTACTCGCATCGGGTCGCTCCCCTTACTGCCCTGACCCGCAAGGGAGCCGATGCCAAGAATTGGCCTGACACTGCGGTAGCAGCTTTCACCGACTTGAAAGAGGCGTTCCTCACGGACACCTGTCTCAGTCATCCCGATCCCGCCAGACCTTTCGTCGTCGAGGTCGACGCCTCCAGCATTGCCGTCGGAGCAGTCCTCAGTCAACACTCCGATTCCGGACAGCTCCTGCCATGTTCTTACTTCTCCAGGAAGTTCTCCCCCGCAGAGATCAATTACTCCATCGGCGACAAGGAGCTGTTGGCGATCAAACTCGCCTTTGAAGAATGGAGGCAATGGCTCGAGGGGGCCCGACACACGACCACTGTATATACGGATCACAAAAACTTAAGAGTTTTTGTCCCAGGCTCAACGACTAAACCCCCGCCAAGCCCACTGGGCCCTGTTCTTCAGCCGCTTTGATCTCGTTTTACAATACCGACCAGCGGCCAAGAATCTCCGAGCTGATGCTCTCTCTCGAACCTCCTTTTCCGATGAAGACCAAGAACCTCCTCAGTATATCCTCGACCCTAGTAAGGTTCGCCTATCCGCCCTGACGGTCCTCTCCCTAGACAGGACCGTGGTTCCCCGACAAGACCGGTTAAAGACGCTACGCTGGGCTCATGACTCCCTCACTGGAGGGCACGCAGGACGCGAAAGAACCCTGGAACTCCTTAACCGCTTCTATTGGTGGCCCAACATCCGACAAGATGTGCGCACTTACGTTGGTTCCTGTCCCACCTGTGCCCGTCAAAAGCCCAGTCCTGGACCCCCGTGTGGTCTCCTGCAGCCTCTGCCTGTCCCCACAGAGCCCTGGACCCACCTAGCTACAGACTTCATGGTGGACTTGCCCCCGTCTCACGGTCAGACGGTTATCTGGGTTACCGTCGACCGCTTCTCTAAGATGGTGCACCTTGTTCCGTTGACCAAGTTACCCTCTGCACCCGA
Organism: Rhinatrema bivittatum; assembly: GCF_901001135.1. Lineage (NCBI taxonomy): Eukaryota > Metazoa > Chordata > Amphibia > Gymnophiona > Rhinatrematidae > Rhinatrema > Rhinatrema bivittatum. Next base: position 5,230,356 of record NC_042620.1, on the reverse strand, counting down.
ACTAGCTCTCCTCTTTGCCCAGCATATTTTCAGGTTACACGGCCTCCCGCAGGACATCGTATCCGACCGGGGACCCCAGTTTGTTGCACGCTACTGGAGGGCGCTCTGCAAGTTCTTGAAGGTAAAGCTCAGCTTCTCTACAGCTTTCCACCCGCAGAGTAACGGACAGTCCGAAAGGATGAATCGATCTCTGAAAACCTACCTTCGAGCCTTTACCAATGAAAAACAAGACAACTGGTCTCCTGCTTCCCGGGTACCTTGGACTTCCTGCTCGTGTGGAAAAATAATGTCCGTGACGGATGGGTATTCACAATGTTATGTTTGTCTGGGCCCAGACCACAAACAAGACGGCTGTTCCCATTGCGGAAAAATGTCACCGAGAGCCCGACAGCAGCGGTTCATATGCCCCCCCCCCCCTCCGAGGCACATCCATCGCCGGGACCTGTATCCAGGCAGACCGCGCTGGGTGAACGGGTGGCCTCTGTGGACCCATCTATGGGACACAGGCCAATATACAGGCCAATATACAAAGAAAAATGCCATCGACATGACCGACCCTCCTCTCCAGCAAGGGAGCAGTCAGATAGGAGTCATACAGGCCGAGCAGACCACAGGCCTACCCCAAACTCCGCGAAAGTACCCAGCTTAGCGCCGCTGAAGCAGCGGGCGCAAGAGCCTCCACCATTGGCCCAACAAGCGTCAAAACATGCTTTGAAATCTACATCAGCAAAATCGACGTCGACAGTCTTATTCGACGCCGACAAAGTCGACTCCGAAGCAAATTCCATCGGCGCCAACACAACCAGAGCCAAAACAAATCCTTGCGACGCTGATGCACTCGACGCCTGAACACCTGACGCACTTTCATCGTACGCCCGACTCGACGCATTTGACGCAAAGGTCGATGCAAACGGTGCAAAAACGTAAAAAAAATCAATGCATAGGTCATCTCAGTCGCCACAAACTCCTTCACCGCACGAGTATCCGATGAGGCCTCATCAGCAAGAAGAGCAGATACTAGAACCATCACCACAAATGCCTAGACCTTCCTCTACACTTTCATCAATACATTACATAGGGATACCGATAAACTATATAAAAGAAAATCCAAGCAACACAACGTTACTGAGGGTAATCGTTCACCTACCTCAAAAGAATTTTCTACTCCTAGACATCCGTCTCATCCGGACAAAGGTTCCAAAAGAAAGACACACTCTCCAACAAAATCAAGGAAGGGATGGAGTGTATTCTGATCTCTCCTCGGTATCCCGGGGATGGAACCTATCTGAACCTCGACAACTTCCAGAACTTGAGGATGAAGGTTTACCAGACATTCCTCCACTTCTCCCTAACTTACCACAGCAGGCAATGGCACAGATTTCTTCCACCCTCACAGGTTTATTTGCCTCTATACAATCAAGTTTACAAATACCACAGGTGCCATCACACAATTTGGAGTCACCATCTGCGCCACCAAGCTTACCTCCAGTACTGCCTCAACTCCCACCTATGTCTCCACCAAGATATTCTTCTCCACCTCCACAACCGCAACCTCAGGATCCCACGAAACCATTCTCGCATCCTGTCTCACAACCTACCTCTCCTGTTACTTCTACCGGATATCCATCCGACCCCGCAGAGGAGCCACAAGAACTATACTCTCCCCCAGAGGACCTTTCCTACCCCAAGTTCCTTGATAAAGTTAGAACAACTTTAAGTCTAGACACCCAAAAGGTTCCGGACCCTAGAACGGAGACTTTAGGTATCCTAAAGATCTTTGATCTCCCTTCCGAACCCACTTCATTACCATCACATCAAGTTCTGGATACTCTGCTGGGAAATTCTTAGGAGACCCTTTTCTCAATCCCTCCAGTATCGAGGAAAATTGATCTAAAATTCAAAATGAGGCACTCAAAATGTTATTCACCATCACAATTGCCACAAGCCTCTATAGTGGTGGAGTCAGCACTACAGAGGGCAAAGAGAACAAAAACACACTCCAGCGCTCCCCCAGGGAGGGATCATAAATATTTGGACGGCTTCGCTAAGAAATATTTCCAATCCGCAATGTTAGCAGCTAGAATAAAACATCATCAATTCTACATAGTCCAATATATATATATATGAGTGTGTGCAGAAATTAAAACTTCTATTTCCATCAGGGGAAACCACACCAACCCCGCCCCAAACACTGCAAGATACGGAGGAGGCTATGAGACACCTTCTCAGAACCGTTTACGAGTCTTTTGAGCCAAATTCTAGATCTGCAATGGCCATCGTAGCCCGTAGAATAGCATGGCTCAGATCCAGTGTATTTCGTGAAGACGTCCACAAAAGGTTGGCGAACCTCCCCTGTACAGGGAACAACTTATCTGGAGACCGTCTACAAGAGACGGTAGCACAACTAAAAGAACAATCAGTAGCAGTGCAGTCCTTAACCAATGCCATACCGCATACTTCTTTCTCTCACCGTTATCTTCCGCAATTTCGACGTCCCACATATCAAAGATGTCAGTTCAGACCTTACCAATCCTACAGAACTATTCCGTACACACCGGTTCAACGCCCACAGGGACAACAAACCCAACAGAGGAGAGGTTGTCCCAGAACCCAGCGGACCCAAGTGCAAACACAGCAAAACAACCCGAAGCCCGCAACGTCTTTTTAAAGAGGACTGGGCCACCACCACCTACGTTTATTGGAGGCAGATTAACCAACCTTTTACAAGCCTAGTCAACTATCACGACAGATCTTTGGGTATTACAGATAATCAGAGAAGGGTACAGACTGAATTTCAATACTATGCCATCCTTCCCTTGGCTGAGCCACCTCAGAGAAAGTCGAGGAAATCAGACAACTGGAAAATGAATTATTCCACCTTCGTACCCAGAAAGGTACGAAGCCTTCCCAGACATCTAATGCTACCTAATCAAGTCTATTAACCCAAATCATGGGTTATCTCACTGTTTTTTGCTATTACGATTTTTTCAACTGTACCTTAATTTTTTAGCTCTTTCATCTTTTGTATTTATACTGTATTCACACTTAATTTACTCTATCCCTTTTATATTTATTTTCTATATAATATTTATTACTATATTACTATGTTTAATTGGTTATCTATTCTATTCTATTTGTTCCATCATTATTGTTATTGTTCTATTGTTACCTGTTTTATTGTTCTATGTAAAGCCCCCTACTCTTTTTGGGCATTTAAAAGTTGTATGTAAACCGGATTGATTTGTAGTTCCTACAAGAACTTCGGTCTATAAAAATTAAAAATAAATAAATAAATAAATAAATAAAAGAAATACAATCCATTCCATCAACCCATCACAATATGGGCCTACTCCCCCTACTTCCTCATTCCCAAGAAATTGGGTGGATTACGCCCCATCCTGGATCTCAGGAAGTTGAACAAACACCTCGTATGGGAAAAGTTTAAGATGGTATCTCTCAAGTTGATCCTACCGCTTCTGCAATGCGTCTGGCTGTGTTCCCTGGATCTGAAGGATGCTTACACTCATATCCCAATGCATCCAGCATCATGGCAATACCTCTGCTTCCAATGCAATGGCAAACACTACCAATACAATGTCCTTCCTTTTGGACTATCAGCAGCTCCCAGGGTTTTCACAAAATGTATGGCAGTGGTGGTGGCCCACTTAAGAAAAAGGGGAATCAAATTATTTCCTTATCTGGACGACTGGCTCATAGTCGCATCAGACCCACAGATACTACAGACTCATCTCGAGCAAACTATAGAATGCTTCCAGGACTTAGGCCTTGTCGTAAATTACGAAAAATCCAAACTCACTCCCTCTCAAACTCTTCAATTCATAGGAGCACAACTAATTACCACCAGGAACAGAGCATTCCTTCCGAAAGAAAGAAAATTTATTTTGCGAACGCTTCTATCCCAACTACTAGCTATGCCAAAACCGTCAGCTCGTCTAGTAATCACGGTTTTGGGACAGATGGCAGCGGCCATTCACACAGTCCCAAACACCCGCCTTCACATGCGCGGACTACAGTCGGGACTAAAATTCCAGTTGTCTCAACATAGTCAACCTCTCTCTCATATCCTATCCCTGATGGCAGAAATGAAAAAAGATTTATTTATTTAAAAATACTTTTCTATACCGCCATTATTTATTTTAAAGATTTTATATACCGAAAACCGTTTGCACATCGTATCGGTTTACAGATAAATTAGAACAATGATAGCTTGAGTATCAAATAGGCATGGCCTTTACAAAGAACAAAAAACAAAGGTATACAACAAGAACCTGAAAAAATAATTAAAATATTCAACTGGGAGTGGCATAAATTGTCATTAAGTCATTAAGTTAAATAACCATCACAATGAGAGACGTTCCTCTTCTGGATATTTGCAAAACGGCCACATGGTCATCTCTGCATACCTTCACTTCTCATTACTGTTTCGATCATCAAGTGACTGCAGACGCCAAAAATCGGTCAAACAGTCTTACAAACTTGCATAAATCCATAACCAACACTTGACTGCCCACAATGTCACACCCTATTCTGAAGGCTTAATAAATAGTCAATGTGGCGTGACCAAGTGCTTGGGACTTCCATCAACAGCATGGTTAATTCAGCCCTGCTATCGACAGGAAAAAGCAAATTTGCTTATCATAAACGGTGTTTCCGTAGATAGCAAGATGAATTAGTCATGCGGCCCCTCCCTCCTCCCTGGACAGTCAAGATTACACAAACATCTATGCTTAATTACTGACTGAGGAGAATCTGTCTTCCTGCGTGGGAACACATGCGCAGCCGCAGAGCAAAGCTCTGCATTAAGCTTTGATAAAGCTCCGCCTCATGGGCCTTGATAGACAGTCCCATCAACAGCATGGCTAATTCATCCTGCTATCTACAGAAACACCGTTTACGGTAAGCAAACTTGCTTTTTCTGTGTGCACCACGTGGTAAATCTTTTCCATTTTACATAAGAACATAAGAAAGTGCCATACTGGGTCAGACCAAGGGTCCATCAAGCCCAGCATCCTGTTTCCAACAGTGGCCAATCCAGGCCATAAGAACCTGCCAAGTACCCAAAAGCTAAGTCTATTCCATGTTACCATTGCTAATGGCAGTGGCTATTCTCTAAGTGAACTTAATAGCAGGTAATGGACTTCTCCTCCAAGAACTTATCCAATCCTTTTTTAAACACAGCTACACTAACTGCACTAACCACATCCTCTGGCAACAAATTCCAGAGTTTAATTGTGCGTTGAATAAAAAAGAACTTTCTCCGATTAGTTTTAAATGTGCCCCATGCTAATTTCATGGAGTGCCCCCTAGTTTTCTATTATCCGAAAGAGTAAATAACCGATTCACATCTACCCATTCTAGACCTCTCATAATTTTAAACATCTCTATCATATCCCCCCTCAGCCGTCTCTTCTCCAAGCTGAAAAGTCCTAACCTCTTTAGTCTTTCCTTATAGGGGAGCTGTTCCATTCCCCTTATCATTTTGGTAGCCCTTCTCTGTACCTTCTCCATCGCAATTATATCTTTTTTGAGATGCGGCGACCAGAATTGTACACAGTATTCAAGGTGCAGTCTCACCATGGAGAGATACAGAGGCATTATGACATTTTCCGTTTTATTCACCATTCCCTTTCTAATAATTCCCAACATTCTATTTGCTTTTTTGACTGCCGCAGCACACTGAACCGACAATTTCAATGTGTTATCCACTATGACACCTAGATCTCTTTCTTGGGTTGTAGCACTTAATATGGAACCCAACATTGTGTAATTATAGCATGGGTTATTTTTCCCTATATGCATCACCTTGCACTTATCCACATTAAATTTTATCTGCCATTTGGATGCTCAATTTTCCTGTCTCACAAAGTCTTCCTGCAATTTATCACAATCTGCTTGTGATTTAACTACTCTGAACAATTTTATGTCATCTGCAAATTTGATTATCTCACTCGTCGTATTTCTTTCCAGATCATTTATAAATATATTGAAAAGTAAGGGTCCCAATACAGATCCCTGAGGCATTCCACTGTCCACTCCCTTCCACTGAGAAAATTGTCCATTTAATCCTACTCTCTGTTTCCTGTCTTTTAGCCAGTTTGCAATCCACAAAATGACATCGCCACCTATCCCATGACATTTTACTTTTCCTAGAAGCCTCTCATGAGGAACTTTGTCAAACACCTTCTGAAAATCCAAGTATACTATATCTACCTGTTCACCTTTATCCACATGTTTATTAACTCCTTCAAAAAAGTGAAGCAGATTTGTGAGGCAAGACTTGCCCTGGGTAAAGCCATGCTGACTTTGTTCCATTAAACCATGTCTTTAGAACACTTTCCACTATTTTCCATGGCACTGAAGTCAGGCTAACCAGTCTGTAGTTTCCCGGATCGCCCCTGGAACCCTTTTTAAATATTGGGGTTACATTTGCTATCCTCCAGTCTTCAGGTACAATGGATGATTTTAATGATAGGTTACAAATTTTTACTAATAGGTCTGAAATTTCATTTTTTAGTTCCTTCAGAACTCTGGGGTGTATACCATCCGGTCCAGGTGATTTACTACTCTTCAGTTTGTCAATCAGGCCTACCACATCTTCTAGGTTCACCGTGATTTGATTCAGTCCATCTGAATCATTACCCATGAAAACCTTCTCCATTACGGGTACCTCCCCAACATCCTCTTCAGTAAACACCGAAGCAAAGAAATCATTTAATCTTTCCGCGATGGCCTTATCTTCTCTAAGTGCCCCTTTAACCCCTCGATCATCTAACGGTCCAACTGACTCCCTCACAGGCTTTCTGCTTCAGATATATTTTTAAAAGTTTTTACTGTGAGTTTTTGCCTCTACAGCAAACTTCTTTTCAAATTCTCTCTTAGCCTGTCTTATCAATGTCTTACATTTAACTTTCCAACGTTTATGCTTTATCCTATTTTCTTCTGTTGGTTCCTTCTTCCAATTTTTGAATGAAGATCTTTTGGCTAAAATAGCTTCTTTCACCTCCCCTTTTAACCATGCCAGTAATCGTTTTGCCTTCTTTCCAACTTTCTTAATGTGTGGAATACATCGCGACTGTGCTTCTAGAATGGTATTTTTTAACAATGACCACGCCTCTTGGACATTTTTTACTTTTGTAGCTGCTCCTTTCAGTTTTTTTCTAACAATTTTTCTCATTTTTATCAAAGTTTCCCTTTTGAAAGTTTAGCACGAGAGCCTTGGATTTGCGCACTTTTCCTCTTCCAGTCATTAAATCAAATTTGATCATATTATGATCACTATTGCCAAGCAGTCCCACCACCGTTACCTCTCTCACCAAGTCCTGTGCTCCACTGAGAATTAGATCTAAAATTGCTCCCTCTCTCGTCTGTTCCTGAACCAATTGCTCCATAAAGCTATCATTTATTCCATCCAGGAACGTTATCTCTCTAGTGTGTCCCGATGATACATTTACCCAGTCAATATTGGGGTAATTGAAGTCTCCCATTATTACTGCACTACCAATTTGGGTAGCTTCCCTAATTTCTCTTACCATTTCACTGTCCGTCTCACCGTCTTGACCAGGTGGACGGTAGTATACCCCTATAGTTTTTTCGTGTGGAAGGTTTACGTGAAGCTACAAGCACTTGAGAGACATTAATGGAAAGAGTGAGTGGTTGTAAGATTAAACTTTCAACATCCAGGCTGTTACAGATAGGGATTGAAGGTTGGGATGGCACAACCTGCCCTGATCTTGAGTTATGAGAGTGGGAGATGTACCCAGGCAAATCGATTCCCTGGTTGAGAGATGCAGGAGCATGGGAAACCACATTTGTCGAGGCCAATACGGGGCTATGAGTATCCTGGACCCTGTTGTCCTGTTGTAGTTTCACTAGAGTCTTGGTTATTAACGGTATCAGGGGATACGCATATAGAAGACCTGATTTCCGGGGGCGAGCAAAGGCGTCCCTGGCCAATTGATTTCTCTGCTTGTGCAGGGAGTAAAAGTTATCCACTTTGTGATTCAGTTCGGACGCAAAGAGGTCTATTGTTGGTTGACCCCAACGTTGGAATATCCTGGTCGCTACTAAGGGATCCAGGGACCACTTGTGTGATTGGAATTGCCGACTGAGGCAGTCTGTCAGTATGTTGTGAATGCCTGCCAGATAAGTAGCCCGTGAAAACATGGAATGTGTCAGGGCCCAGTCCCAAATCTGTGTGGCTTCTTGACAAAGGAGATACTAGCCCGTACCTCCCTGTTTGTTCAGGTACCACATGGCAACTGTGTTGTCCGTTTGTATCAGAACAGTCTTGTGTGAAAGGCAGTCCTTGAACGCATGTAGAGCATAAGGTACAGCTCGAAGTTCCAGGAAATTGATTTGAAAAGTTGCTTCGAGTTTTGTCCAAGTACCTTGGGGTTTGGAGATTGTCTGTGTGAGCTCCCCAACCCAAGGTGGATGCATCTGTAGTTAAAGTCACTTGCGGAACCGGTTGTTGGAAAAGCAGGCCTTTGCGCAAGTTGTTCTCGTTCACCCACCAAAGGAGAGAAGAACGTAGTTGGTGGGTTATTTGAACTGGAGAGGATAGTGGTTGGATGGCTTGTATCCACTGTGATCTTAATGTCCATTGGGTTATTCTCATGGCTAATCTGGCCATAGGAGTGACATGAACTGTGGAGGCCATGTGGCCGAGTAAAGTTAGAAACTGATGTGCTGTTGCCTGATTCTTTAAGCGTAGAGAGTTTACTAATGAGGAGTGTGTCTCTGCACGGTCTTTCGGGAGGAACGCTCTTGACACTATGGTGTTCAACTCTGCTCCGATGAATTGTAGTAGTCGCGATGGGAGGAGGTGGGATTTTTGGTAGTTGATGAGAAATCCCAACGAGTGAAGTAAATTGATTGTGCACCTGAGAGAAGCGAGAGCTCCTTGCTGTGATTGGCTTCTGATGAGCCAGTCGTCTAGGTAAGGAAAAACGTGTACACTGTCCTTGTGCAAATGAGCCACTGCTAGGCACTTTGTAAATACTCTGGGTGCTGATGCAAGTCCAAATGGCAGAACCCGGTATTGGTAATGTTGATGATCCACTAGGAAACGCAGAAACTTGCGATGAGGAGGGAATATTGGAATGTGAGCGTAAGCGTCTTGTAGATCCAGAGAACAGAGCCAGTCTCCTGTTTGAAGAAGGGGAAGCATGGTGCCTAAAGATACCATTCTGAAATTTTTCTTTCCGTAGAAATCTGTTGAGATTTTGGAGATCTAAGATGGGATATAGGCCTCCTGTTTTCTTTGGAATGAGGAAATATCGGAAGTAGAATCCTCTGCCCTGCTGAGGACGGGGAACTGGTTCCATGGCCCTGGTTCTCAGAAGGGCAGATAATTCTGCTTGCAGAAGTGTGAAAAGATCTTTGTTTATCCAAAGAGACTGTGGTGGGAAGTTTTTTGGCATTATAAGAAAATTGAGTTGGTAACCCCTTGTTATAATTGAGCGTACCCATTGATCTGTTGTAATATTTGACCAATGGGTGTATGGTTGGGTTGGGGTTGGTGAGATGGCTGCTGTTCTCTGGCTGTTTTTCAAAAGCCTGACGCTGGGCCTGTTTGAGGTGGAGGTTGAGGCCTAGAAGCCCTTGGTTGTCTAGGCTGGGATCTTTGTTGTGGTCTTGATGGTCTACCATGGGGTGCTGGCGGATAGTACCTACGTGGCCTTTAGTAAGGTTTTCTGGTATCTTTTCGTGCCGGGCGGCGTGAGACAAGAGGAAGTATCTTGTGGGATAGCAGATAATTGATGCAGAGTTTCAGAATGTTCCTTAAGTTGGGCTACTGCGTCTTGAATTCTTGTCCCAAAAAGATTATCGCCCACACAAGGTAAATCTACCAGCTTTTCTTGAACCTCAGGCCTGAGGTTGAAGCCTTGAGCCAGGCCCAACGACGTGCATTGATCCCAGTAGCTGCCACTCGTGAAGAGGTTTCGAAACTATTGAAGGCAGCTCAAACCTCATGCTTGCCTGCTTCCAATCCTTTGTGGATAATTTCATTAGCTGAGTCCTGAAATGGTTGAAGCAGGGTTTCAGCTAATTGCTGCATCTGCTTCCAGAGGTTACGCTAGTATTGCATCATATAAAGTTGATATGACGCTATTTTGGAATTAAGCATCGAGCCTTGGAAGACTTTCCTGCCCAGAGTGTCCAAGAACTTTTGTTCTTTTCCTGGTGGAGTCGATGAATGAGGCCGTACTCTCTGGTTTTTTCTAAGCAGATTCTACCACTACTGATTGGTGTGGAAGCTGGGCTCTCTGATAGCCGGGGATGTGCTGCACCAGATAGGTGGTGGTGTCCATCCTTCCATTTACTGGTGGAACTGAGCATGGATGTTCCCATAACCTGTGCTGTAGTTCCACCAGGACCTCATGTATTGGAATAGCCAATAATTCCTTAGGGGGGTCTACAAACTGAAGAAGCTCTAAGGTCTGATGTCTAGTATCCTCTTCAGACACTAATTTAAATGGAATAGTGTCAGCCAGTTCTTTTACAAAGTGGTAAAAGACAGGTCCTCTGGGGGTGACTTTTTTCTGTCTTCAGGAAGGGACGGTTCCGACATGAAGTCCTCTGAAGATGTGTCAGTGTCTATCTTCCCAAGAGTCCGATGGTGTACACTTTGGAGGAGAAACATGAGGAGGCCTTGATGGCATCGATGGTTTTTGTGGTAAAAAGAATGGTATCGACGGAGAGGCTGGAATTCTCTGTCTGGAAAGTCCTGAGGGTCCCGGCTGAGAGTCAGTCGTAGAGATGTACCGGAAGCATCATCGACACCGACTGGGCTAGGAGTGACAGGCTGCACTGACATAGCACCGATGAGGGCATCGAGTTTTGACATCAGTGGCTGGCAAGATTGACATATCCGGTATTTGTATCGGAGTCGGCATCTGTGAAGGCACTGGCATCGGTGAAGGCACCGGTATAGGCATCGGTTCTGGAGGCGTCGATGGATGCAAGTCTCTGAGAGCTTGTCACACTGCCTGGCGGATAAATCCGCTCAGTTCCTCCGCTATAGCTGGTGAAAGTCAGAGCAGCTATAGGTGGTGGCAGAGAAGGCGTCATCAGCTCTACCACAGGGCCCTGTGGTGGCTCGATGTCCGGCACCCTTGAAGGTGGGGAACACCTTGGAGTAGTAGGCCTCGATAGTTCTTGCAGACGAGTTCTTTTTGGTGATGGTTCCCTTGGCAATAACAAGGCCTCTGGAGTCTAAATACGTCGATGACTATGTTTCTGTCGATGCTCAGTGGCTTTTTCAAGCCCGGATGTCTATTTTAATCGATGCCGCAGATGGAGTCGGGGATAATCGGTCTCCCAAGCCCTCCATGCGACGTTTGCGAATAACTAACAGTTTTGACGCTCCGGCCGGAGACAATTGGGTCGATGTCGACGTCGAAGGCATTAGTTGTATGTGGAAAAGATGTTCCATTTTTTCCTGTCGGGCCTTTCTACCCTTGACGGTCATCTCCGCACATTTTGGTCAGGAAGAAACGTCATGGGACTGCCCTAAGTACAAAACACACTCGGTGTGTGGGTTGGTAATCAACATTGTTCGAGTACAGTTAGGGCATTTTTTTAAACCTGTGGCCATAATGAAAGCTAGACAGCCGTCAATGGCTTTCTGACCAAAAAATTGTTACTCGAATCGAACAGGAAAAAGTTTACTCACCGGCTGGTGGTCGGAGGGAGACCCCTATGTAGGGGATAAAATTTCAGAAAGATTTTAACTTTTTTTTAACAAGATTGTGTGAAGAGAATCACACAGGGCTCCTTCTCTGCGATGCTAACTGCAGCGCAGAAAAACGAAGACTGAAGGGAGACCCCTGTGGCTCGAGGGATCATGACATACTGGGCATGCTCAGTGGGCTAAGTGTGCCAGTCAAAAGTTTCTAGAAACTTTGACAAAACGTTTTCCGTGATAGGGCTCCATCAGTGATGTCACCCATACACGAGGACTAGCATCCTGCTTGTCCTGGGATAAAGACTGTTAAATGGAGGGGAAACCAACAAACAAGTACTCCAAGTGCTTAAAGTGTAGAATCAAATGCACACAACAAAAAGTGAACCCACAAAGGATAATGTAAGAGACAGTAAAATAAGTGCTTGATATACGTATATCACAAATCTAAAGCCAAGGACGAGAGTGAAACAGCAAATATAGATAGTCGAAACAAGGAGCAGGAAAACCCTGCAGATAAAACATACCTACGAACTAATTGTCACATTTAGAAAAACAAAACAAAAATAGTCTGAATCTGAAAACAGAGAAATAATGAACCAGTGGGGGACCTAAAGTGCTGTGATTTATGAATTGATTAAAAAGCCTTAACCTTTTGGAAGACCATTCTGCCTGACAACTGAATTGGTATAATAAACTTTCTTCATATTTTTCAAGACATCTTTTGTCTGTAGATGTTTTCCAATCAGCTGAACACACTTCTCTTTCTCTAACCCACATACATATACAATACCTTGTTTTTTTCAGGACTCAATTACTGTATGCACTCTATCTGGGTTTACCTGATTCAGCTATTCGTCCCCTGCAATTAGTTCAGAATGCTGCTGTTCGTATACTATCCGGTACCTCTTTAAGAAACCATATCTCTCCAATACTTTGTTCTTTCCACTGGCTTCCCATTAAATTCAGGATCCAATATAAAACGTTGTCCATTATCCACACACTTATATATAACCCATCTTCAACTTGGTTATGCTCCATCCTGTGAATTTATAAACCAACACAACACCTAAGATCTTTAACTAAAAACTTATTGGATATTCCTTCAGTCCGTCTTGCAAGGCTGGACATTACACGAAAAAAAGCCTTCTCTGTTGCTGGTCTATCCATTTGGAATTCTCTACCAAACTGTCTTTGACAAATTTCAAATTCACAACAATTCAAGAAATCATTAAAAACATACTTATTTCAATTAGCCTTTAAGATTCCTGCATTTAACAAATTTCAAATTCACAACAATTCAAGAAATCATTAAAAACATACTTATTTCAATTAGCCTTTAAGATTCCTGCATTTAACAAATTTCAAATTCACAACAATTCAAGAAATCATTAAAAACATACTTATTTCAATTAGCCTTTAAGATTCCTGCATCAGAACACACCTAATCACCCTCGACTCTTATCTTCCTCCACTCCCCAGCTACTTTACTTTAATACACTTATGTGGTTTGGTGCTTGAATACTAGATTAGATATTATTTTAGTTTTTATTAGTTTTATTTTTTGATATGCTTTTGTTTTTAGTTTTTTATACTATATTGTTTGAGATTTTATTATATATGTTTTGTGTGTAAAAGCGGTATATAAACATTTTAAAATTAAAATAAATAAATAAATACACACTGCTCTCTCATCCATCCATATACACATGCTCCCTGACCCATATATATACAATGTGCTCTCACTCACCCACATACACACAAACATGCACTCATTCTCACTGACTCTCTCACACATACAAACATCCACTCATTTTCACTGGCTCCCTGACACATACACCCAGGCAAGCTCCCATTCATTCTCACATACACAGACCCCTCCATGCAGGCACCCATTCATTCATTCTCTCACACACACACACCAGCCTCTGAACCTCTCCTGCTTCTCTGATACCATTGTCACCATGTGCCAGCAAGGAGCCAATCCATCGTTGAAGCCACTCTGCTGCTCTTCTCTGCAGTGCACGTGGTATTGAAAATTCAGAGGTGCAGCACTTCCTCCATGCTAATCTTGTGTATCGTGAGATCAGCACAGAAAGTACTGCCCTCGCAAGCTTTTAATACCGCAAGGCTTCTGCACCACTAGGCAAACTGAAAAGATGGGTCTCTTCCTTTCTTCACCGCCAGTGGGATGGGATCCACTGGCAGCTGCACGGGCCTCTTCTCTTTGCCGCCAGTGGGAAGGAGTCCACTGCTGGCCGCACAGGTATCTTTTCATTGTGTGATGCTCCTCCTCTTCCGGCCCCACTGCTCCCTCTGAGAGGAACATCACCTTTAGCTGCCACCATCCAGGTCAAAGTAATCAACAAAGCCCTGCGATTTCAGGCTATTGTTGATTACATCGAAGGTACCAGTGGGCTGAATCTAATGGGGCAAACTGAGGAGGAGAAGGACCAGAAAAAAAATCTGGTCCTTCTCCTGGTCATTATTTGTTTTATGTTTTAATTGATTTAGAATTTTAAGTTGGTTTAGGTTGGATTTATGTACGTACTTTTAAATTGTACTATCACTTGGATAACATGTTTAACAAGTGGGATATTAAGAATAAAATGAAAATGAAATGGGTTATGCAATGGAGGTAGAAAGGAGTAATCTTAGGAAATACTTCTTTACAGTGAGGGTAGTGGATGCATGGAATGGCCTCCCAGTGCAGGTGATAGAGACAAAGAGTATCTGAATTCAAGAAAGCACAAGATAAATACAGGGGATCTCCAAGGAATTAGAATGCTAAATGAATTGGGTAGATGGGCAGACTAGATGGGCCATATAGTCTTTTTCTGCTGTCATGTTTCTGTTTTGACTTATTTTGTGCATTTGTAATTGAATGCCAATTCTAAATTCCTGCACTGGCTCCCCCCACTCTTCTGTATCAAATTCAAAATCCTGGTCTTAATCTACAAATCCCTCAAAGGCCTGGAGCCATCATATCTCAATAAATCACTTACTCCTTAAATTCTGGCCAGCTCCCTATACTCACTACCCCAAGCTCGCTTTGCAATTCTCGTCCTAAAAAACAATGCACCTCACCAGTACCAGAAAGAAGGCTCTGCCCAACCCTATGTAACATCCTACGGTTCTGCAACAGACATACTTCAAAAAGATGATTAAAACCTGGCTCATAGAAGCAGCTTGTGGCCCAAGCCAGTAACATGGAACCCCTTTTAAGCTCTGTATATTCCCACCATACCCTATTGCACTATAAGCACCCTTGATGCTCCCCCACTCTAATATTCATCCAACTGTATTAAATGTTTAAATTCTGTACCTAATATTTGTAGTATTGTTATATTGTCATACCGACATTCTCCAATTATTCCTATAACAGGCCTCAAACTCTGTGTGCATAAATGATTCGTCATCTGCTATAGTTTTTTTTGGACACAATAGAAATTTCAACAAATAAAACATGTATACTGGCATGGATACTGTAAGATACGCCATGCCACAAACTGAACATTAGCATGCTCTGTATAGCAAATGGGCACTTATTACTATAAAACATACTAGCGGCAACTACTATGAGTTAGTCCGTTTCTGTATCTTACCTGAATGATCTGGGAAGGAGAATGAGGAGAATGGGGTGGGTTGCTGACGCCTGGTCCTGCCTCTGCTCTGCTCCAAGAATGGATCAAAGTCTTCTGGAAAGCAGAAAGGGAAAGCTAAATGAACCAACATCTGTACCAACATTCAAGATGCATGATGCCAGCTTTTCTCTGTGAGTAGCAAGCTTTCAAGTAACAGAGTCAAAGGAGGTGGTGAGAGAAGCCTATCTCGCTGGCATTCATCAGGGAAGGAGTGAGACAAAGGGGAGAAAAACAGGAAGAGGAAGTTTAGAGGAGAAGATAAGGCAGACTGGAGAAGAAAATTAGAGACCGCATAAAAGGATGCAAGGCAAGGAGGAATATGAAGGATTTCAATTAAAAACATTATATTGAACAATGGATAAAAATAATGGTAGAAATATAAAAGTAAGGCTTCTTGGGGCCTCAGAATTCTAAATAAGCCCCTGATGTCTCTATGGAGATTTTGCCTTTGAAAATGTGTTTGCAGGCTCTGTGCATACTCTCAAAACTGCCCTATCAGGATGCTGACTTGAGAAAATGTAAGTTATGTATGCTATCCCAACTAAACTACTTAAATTAGTCTCTAACATTATTGCTAGGCCAATTGCAGATATAAATCTTTCACTAAATGAAGGCATTTTCCCTGATAAATTAAAATGTGCAGTGATTAAACCTACTCTCAAAAAATCTCATCTTGGCCAAACTAACATTGCCAACTTTATACCTATATTCAATCTCCCCTTCATAGCCAAAATATTAGAAAAATTCATTAATCAGCAACTCCAAGAACACCTTGAAAAACATAAAATACTTTTTCCAGCTCAGCAAGGTTTCAGAAGTACTCAGCACGGAAACCCTATTAATATCTCTCTCTAATTTAATCCTAAAAGGATTAGACAATGGACAAAAATTCATGCTTATTCTCTTTGATATTTCTGTTGCCTTTGACACCGTAAACCATAATATTCTTCTGAAAAGACTAGAGGAAATCTATTTATGTGATACCACAATCAACTGGTTCACATCATACCTATGCAATAGATCGTACATAGTCAAAACTAATTACAAGGAATCCAAACTAATTCCTCTTCCGATAAATAACATTTCTAATACCCTTAACCTTTGGAGCACCTATCTCACTACAATCCAACATCTATTAATACAACTGGTCCTCACTCTCAATCACAATAAAACAGAAATTCTCTATATCTGTAATAAATCCTCACCTTTAATTGACCTCTATCTTAATAACTATATAACTAACAAAACAATTCTACTCAACATAAGAGATCTAGGAGTCAATTTAGACTCAGAACTATGTTTTAAGCAACATATTAATATCATAAAAGAAGGCTTCTACAAGCTTCAAATATTAAAAAGGATTAAACCTCTCCATCACCATGATTATTGTATTGTCTTGCAAACCCTTTAATTTTCTAAATTAGATTATTGTAATGCAATTCTTCTTGGATTACTTGCTTCCACCATTGCACCGCTTCAACTCTTACAAAATGCTGTGGCAAGATTACTCAGCAACCTCAAAAGATCAGATCACATTACTCCAGTTCTAAAAGTCCTACACTGGTTGCCAATATTTTATAGAATCCAATACAATGCCTTATCTCTTATTCATAAAACTTTGTATAATAACAAGACGAATTGGATGGATACAACATTTTTCTAAGTTTCAAAAAGAAATTTACGTTCCACAAACACTGGTCTCCTTGAAGCTCCCTCTCCAAAACTGTCCTGCTTCACTTCAACAAGACAACGTGCCTTCTCAATAGCCAGACCACTCTTATGGAATACCCTTCCAACTGATCTGAGACTTTTTTTTTTTTAATTTTATCTTTATGCAATTTTACAATAATTACAAGATATTAATCTTGAAAGGAAAGATCAGAGAATACAATATTCATATAAACCCCCAAATCAATTCACAAACAATAACAATCTTTCTATCTCTGAATTTAAGTCCACAAATAGAGAGGGGGGAGGAAAACTACACAACCTAGAAGGAAAGAAAATACAAAGCAAATCTCAGTAGCATTGTAGAGACGAAACATTTTATGTGGAACTAGGGATATCAGAACTGGGTACATCTGCGTTCATCAAAGTTTTCCCCACCAAAAATTGTGATAATTGAGGGGGATCAAAGAAAATATAAGTATTACTGGCATATTTTATCATGCATTTATTTGCATGGAAATTTAAGATAGAACACCCTCCCAATCTGTAAAACTCGAGACCTCAGGAGGAGAAATGCCTTCCTCCTCTTCTGAGTTTCGCGTGAAACATCAGGGAAAGCCCGCACATTACATCCTAAGAATGAGTCATTCCTATGTCGCAAACATAATTTTAACAACCACTCTTTGTCGGGTTCTAATGCAAAAGTGACTATTAGGTTTTGATTCTTACATAGATTATTTGGTAATCTTTTTAGATATATCAGCTGCTTTCGACACCTTGGACCATAAAATTTTACTATCCATTTTACATTATATCAGACTTCGTTCCACAGTACTGAATTGGTTTAAAAGCTTTCTTGAACATCGTCATTGTCAAATTAATATAGGTTCCTATTCTTCTTACCATTATTCTCAATCTACAGGTGTACCACAGGGTTCATCATTGTCACCAATATTGTTTAATATCTATCTGCTCCCCTTGTGTCATATTTTTTCATCATTGAATGTACAGTATAAGATCTACGCTGATGACATTCAACTCTTTGTACCGTATAAATCTTCTTGGACAGAAACATTGGCTTTAGTACAATTATATATAAGTACCATTGAAAAATGGATGGCTCATAACCGTCTAAAATTAAACAAAAAGAAAACAGAAATTCTACTACTGAGCTTTATATCAAATTCTAATAATGCTCCCCCTGCTAATATCAAGCTGGGAAAAGATACCATCCAGATTACCAAAATCGCCCGGAATTTGGGAGTCTGGATCGACTCAAATTTATCACTTTCACAACACATTTCCAAGGTAGTGAAAAACTCATTCTTTAAATTACATGTGGTAAAAAGGTTAAGACCATTATTATTCTTCAATGATTTTAGATCTGTCTTGCAAGCTTTAATTCTTTCCGGCATAGACTATTGCAATGGTCAATATTTAGGTTTACCCGAATCTTCCATTAAATCACTTCAAATTATCCAAAATTCTGCAGCGAGACTTCTTACAGCCACCCCGATGAGGCAACACATCTCCCCAGTATTCAAAAACTACATTGGTTGCCAGTGAAGTACCGGATAAAATATAAGATTCTTAATCTTATCCATTCATTACTAAACAACATAGATTCTACTTGGCTTTGCTCTGAACTCAGAATATATAAACCTTCTAGGGATCTCAATCAAAAGGAAAAAATCTTCTGGAAGTCCCTTCAATAAAAAAGGCCATTTTAAACGTTACTAGACAAAGAGCATTTTCAGTTGCCGGACCTATATTGTGGAACGCCCTGCCAGACCCCTTAAGGCTAATTTATAACAAAAAAGAATTTAATAAAGCCCTAAAAACTCATTTTTTCAATGAAGCTTTCAATAATTTAGATACTGTTTAAAACCTTGGATAGGTTAATTGCCTAGCTGTTGAAATATAGTTAAATAAGTTTTGGAAATTATTTTTGTTTTACTTTTTATTTATAATTTAATGTTAAAGTTATGCAAATTTTTACTTTTGTTGGATATTGATCATGATGTTTAATATATTTTTTGCTTTTTGTTTTTTTACTTGCGTTTTATTTTACTTTATTTTATTTCTATAACATTACATTTTAAGTTTTCTTTGAATATATTGTAAACCGCTTCGGTCATCTCTAGTACTTGGTGAAACGGTATATAAATGTATTAAATTTAAAAAAAAAAATTAAATATTAGCATAGCTGGTTGTGCTAGATCAGTATCAGAAGTCTCTAATATTGCGGATATATTCATTGGGTCCGAAGTTGTAACTGTTCCATCATTCCTCTAGCTTTTGGCAAATAAAAAATCTTAGATAACAGTGGGAAGGTATTCTCTGCCTGTTGCAATACTTCTATGAAGAACCTTTTAAAGATTTCTCTAGGTGAATTATAAGGAACACGAGGAAAATTAATAAGTCTCAGGTTTCTATTCTTTATCAGGTTTTCCAGATTTTCCATCTTAGCAGCCATACTTTTCCTTTCTTTTATAGTTGTTTGCTGTACTTGTTGTAACAGTTTTATCTGATCTCTATTTGTCGATATTTGCTTCTCCAGCTCAGAGTTAGTATTATTTTGCACTATAGCCTGATCTTCTAGCTCTTTTATCTTATCATTTATAGGCAATATTTGTTGCAAAATAGAAAGTCTCATCTCAACAATTGTCTCCCAGATTGTTTCTAACGAAAAAGTCTCGGGTCTTACCACCAGTGATATTCTCTCAGTGAGGTGTTCTTGAGAAATCGCAGATGTTTCTCCCACTGCATTTCCCCTGCTCACTCCAGGCTGCTCTGGTGTACTCTGTAGGCTTCCTGCCGTGCTCGAGGCCCCGACTGACCCTGCAGGGTTCTGCCCCGTGGCACTTTGGTCCGGCGACAATTCCCACAGTCCTTGGACTCTCCTTGCCTCAGCAGGATTCCCTGGAGGAGATCCTACGGCGGGGCTTAGAGGTGATATCGAGCCAAGTTGAGAGGGGAGCTCCACTTCCCCTCCACCTCTCTCCAGCGGCTGCACTCCCGCATTAGCGTCTCTAAAGACGATATGAGCGTCCATGGGGCCGGATATCGGCGTTGGCCTGGGAGCTGCAGGGTAAGGCATACCCCGTGGTTTACGCTTTCTTCCCATAGGAAATATCGTAACAGGAAAGAAAAAACTTTTAAGACTCCAACGGAGCTCCTCGTCAAGCAGCGCTACTGAGCGGCCATCTTGGTTCCGCCCCCCCCTGATCTGAGACTTTAATCATCCTCACAAACTTTTAAAAAGAATCCATGAAGTTAGCATGGGGCACATTTAAAACTAATCGGAGAAAGTTCTTTTTTACTCAACGCACAATTAGACTCTGGAATTTGTTGCCGGAGGATGTGGTTAGTGCAGTTAATATAGCTGTGTTTAAAAAAGGATTGGATAAGTTCTTGGAGGAGAAGTCCATTACCTGCTATTAAGTTCACTTAGGGGTAGATTTTCAAAAAGCGCGAATAGGCCTACTTTTGCTTGCGCATCAGACTCAAGCAAAAGTACGCCTGATTTTAGTAGATACGCGCGGATCCGCGCATATCCACTAAAATCCTGGATCGGCGCGCGCAAGGCTATGAATTTTGTATAGCCGGCGCGCGCCGAGCTGCGCAGCCTACCCCGTTCCCTCCAAGGCCGCTCCGAAATCGGAGCGGCCTCGGAGGGAACTTTCCTTTGCCCTCCCCTCACCTTCCCCTCCCTTCCCCTACCTAACCCACCCGCCCGGCCCTGTCTAAACCCCCCCCTTACCTTTGTCGGGGGATTAAGGCCTCCCAGAGGGAGGCGTAAATCCCCGCGCGCCAGCGGGCCTCCTGCGCGCCGGGCCGCGACCTGGGGGCGAGTACGGAGGGCGCGGCCACGCCCCCGGGCCGTAGCCACGCCCCCGTACCCGCCCCCAAAACGCTGCCGACACGGCCCCAAAACGCCGCGACGACCGGGCCCGCCCCCCTCCGAGAACCCCGGGACTTACGCGAGTCCCGGGGCTCTGCGCGCGCCGGGAGGCCTATGTAAAATAGGCTTCCCGGTGCGCAGAGCCCTGCTCGCGTAAATCCGCCCGGTTTTGGGCGGATTTACGCGAGCAGGGCTCTGAAAATCCGCCCCTTAGAGAATAGCCACTGCCATTAGCAATGGTAACATGGAATAGACTTAGTTTTTGGGTACTTGCCAGGTTCTTATGGCCTGGATTGGCCACTGTTGGAAACAGGATGCTGGGCTTGATGGACCCTTGGTCTGACCCAGTATGGCATTTTCTTATGTTCTTATGTTCTTAAAAACATGGCTTTTTCAAAAAGCAATTATAACATGATAAGAAGCATTAACACCTAATTCTAACTTATTTCTCTCTCTTATTTCTCCTTCTCTGTTTTATTATTTTCTATTTTACTTTCTATTACAATGTAACCTCTCTAATTTTTGTTATATGTAAACCAATGTGATGACTTTAGTTGAATGTCGGTACATAAAAAACAAATAAATAAATAAGTTACAGGCAAGCATTTACCCCATGCCACATTTGGATTGGCCACTGTTGGAAACAGGATGCTGGACTTGATGGACCTTCTTATTATACTGAATACAATATGTAACTTGGAGCAGGGGCAATGGGCGACCTGTGATGAGTACCTATCAGAAGGCACGCAGTACAGTTCTGAACTATTTGCAGTCGAATTGCACAATTAAGCTCTGGAATCTGTTGCCAGAGGATGTGGTTAAGGCAGTTAATATAACTGAGTATAAAAAAGGTTTTTATAAGTTCCTGGAGAAGTTTATAAACTGCTATTAATCAAAGTAACTTAGGGAACAGTCATTGCTTAATAACGGCATTAGCAGTTTGGGATCTATTTAATGTTTGGGTACTTGCCAGGTATTTGTAACCTGGATTGGCCACTATTGGAAACCTTCGGTCTGATCCAATAAGGCAACTTCTTATGTTCTTAACAGACAAATGCTTTTCTCCAAAGATGGACACTGTTAAGTCACTCTCATACAAATCTTCTTAACCTGTTAATTCTAAATTGCACAAACACCAAATCAGGCATAAAACAAAAAGTTATCATTGCCTCTTAAATTTTATTTTTAAAAAATACCCCAAATACAGACAACTTTAGAGAAAATTAAATTTAAAAAAAAAAAAAAACAGGCCCTAGTCAGATGTGATTTGCATATTATTCCAGAACAACCCTGTCATGCTGTCAAACGAAATCTAGAGTTTTAAAAAGAATCCATGTCAAGACAATCATTTTTGATGAACACAGAGAAGGAAAAATAGAAGAAAAAAAAATCAGTAAAATAGCAAGTTTGCTTATCTTAAGAACATGCCATATTGGGTCAGACCAAGGGTCCATCAAGCCCAGCATCCTGTTTCCAACAGTGGCCAATCCAGGCCATAAGAACCTGGCAAGTACCCAAAAACTAAGTCTATCCCATGTTACTGTTGCTAGTAATACCAGTGGCTATTTTCTTAGTCAACTTAATTAATAGAAGGTAATGGACTTCTCCTCCAAGAACTTATCCAATCCTTTTTTAAACCCAGCTACACTAAGTGCACTAACCACATCCTTTGGCAACAAATTCCAGAGTTTGTGCATTGAGTGAGAAAGAACTTTTTCCGATTAGTTTTAAATGTGCCACATGCTAACTTCATGGCGTGCCCCCTAGTCTATTATCCGAAAGAGTAAATAACTGATTCACATTTACTTGTTCTAGACCTCTCATGATTTTAAACACCTCTAACATATGCCCCCTCAGCCGACTCTTCTCCAAGCTGAAAAGTCCTAACCTCTTTAGTCTTTCCTCATAGGGGAGCTGTTCCATTCCTTTTTGGTCACCCTTTTCTGTAACTTCTCCATAGCAACTATATCTTTTTTGAGATGCGGCGCCCAGAATTGTACACAGTATTCAAGGTGCGGTCTCACCATGGAGCGAAACAGAGGCATTATGACATTTTCCATTTTATTCACCATTCCCTTTCTAATAATTCCCAACATTCTATTTGCTTTTTTTGACTGCCGCAGCACACTGAACCGACGATTTCAATGTGTTATCCACTATGACGCCTAGATCTCTTTCTTGGGTGCTAGCTCCTAATATGGAACCTAACATTGTGCATGTTACAAGGGGTTGTACTGAGGTAGAGACACCCCCCAATACCTTTATGGAAGGCGGCCACCGCACTGACTTGAATTCTGATGGAGGAAGTTTTAAGACCTGACTCTGACAAGTGCCAGAGGTAGTCTAGAAACTGCGGGATTGGACAGGTAAAGGGATCAAGGGCCTGAGAAGAGCACCATGACGTGAACCTGTTCCATTTGTAAGAATACGATTTTCTCGTGGAAGGCTTCCTTGAAGCAATCAAGACACGGGAGACTGGATCAGAAAGGTTAAGCGGCTGAAGGATTAACCTTTCAACATCCATGCAGTCAGGGACAGCGCTTGCAGATTGGGGTGGTGGAGGCACCCGTCGTTTTGAGTGATTAGAAGCGGTCTGTTCCCAGAGGAATGTGCCTGCGAATGGAGAGATCCTGAAGGATTGGAAACCACACTTGGCGGGGCCAGTGGGGTGCTATCAGGATCATGGTTCCCTTGTCCTGATGTAACTTCACAAGAGTCTTCAAGAGAAGTGGAAGTGGAGGGAATGCATATGGGAGCCCGGTTATCCATGAGAGGGAGAACGCGTCTCTTGGTGGATGTTGGCTGCGAGTGAGAGAGCAGAAATTGTCTACTTTACGATTCTGGGGTGACGCAAATAGACCTATTTGTGAATAACCCCATTTTTGGAAGATGGAGTTCACTACTGAGGGATTTAGAGACCACTCGTGGGGTTGGAAGGTGCGACTCAACTTGTCTACCAACACGTTGTCCATTCCCGGCAAGTAGGTGGCCCTGAGGTACATCGAGTGGGAGAGGGCCTCCGCCCAAATCTGTGCAGCTCCCTGACACAGAAGGTAGGATCCTGTGCCTCCCTGTTTGTTGATGTACCACATGGCCACCTGGTTGTCCGTCTGGATCAGGATGACTTGATTGGACAGGTGATCCTGAAATACTCTGAGAGCGTATCGAATTGCTCTTAGTTCCAGGAAATTTATCTGGTGTTTGGCTTCCTCTGGAGACCAAGAACCTTGTGTCTGGAGATCGGCCACATGGGCTCCCCACCCGAAGTTGGAAGCATCGGTGGTTAGAGTTATTTCAGGCTTTGGCGCCTGAAAGGGCGAGCCCTGTAGAAGATTGATTTGATTTGTCCACCAGGCGAGAGACAGACGGAGTGAGTCGGTGACTTGGACAATAGTCGACAGGGACTGAAGGGATTGAGTCCATTGCGACCTTAGGGTCCACTGCATGACTCTCATGGCCAGGCGAGCCATTGGGGTGACCTGAACTGAGGACGCCATGTGTCCTAGGAGGATGAGAAAACGATGAGCAGTCGTCAAGCGTTGAGACTGCAGCTGATGCGCCAGAGGCGTAAGAGTGAGGGCTCGTTGTTGAGGCAGGAAAACCTTTGCTTGTAAGGTGTCCAAGTCTGCCCCAATGAACGATAAGGTTTGAGATGGGACTAAGCAGGATTTGTCGTAGTTGACTAGAAATCCGAGTGAAATTAGAGTGGTTAAGGTAAGATGTAGGGATGACAAAGCGGCTTGCTGAGTCGGAGCCCTGATTAACCAATCGTCCAGATAGGGGTAGACGTGAATACCTTGAGTCCTGAGGAAGGCGGCAACCATGACGAGGCATTTTGTAAAGACTCATGGTGCAGACGCTAGGCCGAATGGAAGCACGCTATACTGATAGTGCTTGGGGCCTACGAGAAACCTAAGAACATAAGAACATAAGAAAATGCCATACTGGGTCAGACCAAGGGTCCATCAAGCCCAGCATCCTGTTTCCAACAGTGGCCAATCCAGGCCATAAGAACCTGGCAAGTACCCAAAAACTAAGTCTATTCCATGTAACCATTGCTAATGGCAGTGGCTATTCTCTAAGTGAACTTAATAGCAGGTAATGGACTTCTCCTCCAAGAACTTATCCAATCCTTTTTTAAACACAGCTATACTAACTGCACGAACCACATTCTCTGGCAACAAATTCCAGAGTTTAATTGTGCGTTGAGTAAAAAAGAACTTTCTCCGATTACCGTAGTTTTAAATGTGCCCCATGCTAACTTCATGGAGTGTCCCCTAGTCCTTCTACTATCCGAAAGAGTAAATAACCGATTCACATCTACCCGTTCTAGACCTCTCATGATTTTAAACACCTCTATCATATCCCCCCTCAGTCGTCTCTTCTCCAAGCTGAAAAGTCCTAACCTCTTTAGTCTTTCCTCATAGGGGAGTTGTTCCATTCCCC
Organism: Rhinatrema bivittatum; assembly: GCF_901001135.1. Lineage (NCBI taxonomy): Eukaryota > Metazoa > Chordata > Amphibia > Gymnophiona > Rhinatrematidae > Rhinatrema > Rhinatrema bivittatum. The sequence goes on along the minus strand of NC_042620.1, from coordinate 5,204,987 downwards.
TTATCATTTTGGTAGCCCTTCTCTGTACCTTCTCCATCGCAATTATATCTTTTTTGAGATGCGGCGACCAGAATTGTACACAGTATTCAAGGTGCGGTCTCACCATGGAGCGATACAGAGGCATTATGACATTTTCCGTTTTATTCATCATTCCTTTTCTAATAATTCCCAACATTCTGTTTGTTTTTTTGACTGCCGCAGCACACTGAACCGACGATTTCAATGTGTTATCCACTATGACACCTAGATCTCTCTCTTGGGTTGTAGCACCTAATATGGAACCCAACATCGTGTAATTATAGCATGGGTTATTTTTCCCTATATGCATCACCTTGCACTTATCCACATTAAATTTCATCTGCCATTTGGATGCCCAATTTTCCAGTCTCACAAGGTCTTCCTGCAATTTATCACAATCTGCTTGTGATTTAACTACTCTGCACAATTTTGTGTCATCTGCAAATTTGATTATCTCACTCGTCGTATTTCTTTCCAGATCATTTATAAATATATTGAACAGTAAGGGTCCCAATACAGATCCCTCAGGTATTTGCGATGAGATGGAGTTATTGCAATATGAGTGAATGCGTCCTGGAGGTCGAGAGAGCAGAGCCAGTCTCCTCTTTGTAGAAGAGGAAGAAGCGAGCCCAAGGTTACCATCTTGAACTTTTCTCTATGGAGGTACTTGTTGAGGGCTCATAGATCCAGAATTGGACGAACACCTCCCGATCTTTTGGGTATTAGAAAGTACCGGGAATAGAACCCGAGACCTTGCTGAGGGAATGGTACTGGTTCTATTGCTCTGGACTGGAGTAGGAGGGAGACCTCCTACTCCAGAAGCAATGAATGGTCGGATGTTTTCCACGCCACTAGAGGCGGGGAATCCGGTGGGATGGAGAGAAAATTGAGATGATAGCCCTGAGCAATTATTGCTAGGACCCAGTGGTCTGAGGTGATTGATTGCCAAATGTTGTTGAAATGGCATAACCGTCCTCCCACTGATATGTGTGGTATTGGAATCTGGCTGCTGCTCTCTACGCGAGAGTCAAAAGCCAGCAGCAGGGCCCGGCTGGGGGGCTGTCTGTGGCTTTTGTTTTCGGGTCTGACAAGACTGTGATTTGAGGAATGGTTTCACAGAACGACATCTGGCTGCTGGAGGATAGGACTTCTTTGGTCTGTAGAAAGACTTTTTAGAATCCTTCCAGAAAGGCTGTTTGGAAGGATAATCCGAAGGTATCAGAGAGCTGTTTGAGAGTTTCATGATGATCCTTTAATTCAGCCACTGTCTTTTGAATCTGCTCGCCAAAGAGATTGTCTCCTATACAGGGAAGGTCAGACAACCTATCTTGGACTTCCGGTTCAAGGTCTGAAGACTTGAGCCAAGCCCATCGTCTCGCTGAAGTAGCTGCTGCAGATACTCTGGTTGCAGTGTCGAAGATATCATAACATGATCTGATCTCATGTTTTCCTGCCTCCAAACCCTTGTTAATTAGGGTGTGGAGTTGTTCTGGAAGTGACTGAGGCATGGAGGTTGTCAACTCCTGCATCTTCTTAAAAATGACCCTATTTTATTGGGTCATATAGAGTTGGTAAGTGGAAATTCGGAGGATCAACATTGATCCTTGAAAGACTCGGCAACTAATGGTATCTAAAAACTTCTGCTCCTTGCCAGGGGGAAAGGAAGTGTGAGGTTTTGCTCTCTTTTGCGCAAATTCAACCACCACAGATTGGTGAACCAACTGAGGCTTTTGAAAGCCTGTAGCAAATAGGTAGAGTCAGTTTTCCTGTGGACTGGTGCAATGGAGTCAGGATGTTCCCAGTTCTTCTTGAGGAGATCTAGAAGAACTTGGTGGATAGGGATGGATGTGATTTCCTTGGGCGCATCAAGGAATTGAAGCAACTCCATAATTTGATGTCTGTCATCCTGTTCCGTTAGTAATTGGAATGGGACCAATTCAGACATTTCCTTCAAAAAATTTATGAAAGAAAGGTCCTCTGGAGGAGAACGCTTTCTACTCTCAGTGGGTGAAGGAGGTGATGGCAAATCATTGATGTCTGGTGAGAAATCATCAGTCCAGGTATCATAAGGATCAGCACCTGTCCCTCTAGGAACTGGAGAGGGGCCGGAGGAGTTGGATACCTGAAGGTCCCGGTCTAGGCTCCAAAGGCATCAAAGGAATAACCGGAGGCACCGATGAAAGCAATGAAGGCTCCGGCGCAGGCATCGAGGGCATCGATGGATGGCTCGATGGCGCCAATGGAGTATTGGCACCGATCTCGATGGCTGAGGCAGAACTCCTGATGGAGGAATGCGGAACGGTGTTTCTCCTCCCGATGATAAAGTAAGCGGGGAGGGCACCGGAGCCATCTGTGACCTGGGGTCCATTGGTGAAAAGCGGCTATAAGCGCTTCCATTCTCGATAGCAGCAGTGACAAGGCTGCTGGCATCAGGTCAGCAGCCGGTTCCACTATCGGTACCGATGTCTGTGCATCGCCTTGTCGATGGCCTCCTGAACCATCCGGACCAGTTCTTCTCGGAGACCTAGAGCAAGCAGCCCCGGCTCTGGAACAGAAGGAGGCAGAGGCATAGCCGGAGGGACCACCGTTAAAGGCGGAGTCGCGGCTCCCGATGCCCTGTTGGGCGAGGAGTGCCTCGGTGACCCGGTTGCTGAAAAGGTCGGTGCCTTTTCTGGATGGGGTTTCTTCAACGGCGGCTCTGACGATGGTGAGGTCGATGGTTTTGCTCCCTCGATGGTCTGAGACTTTCGATGCCGGTGGAGATGTTTCTCTTTACGATCCCCTCGGTCCTGAGGGGGAGAAGAGGGTGTCGAAGGCCGAGAAGTTGTCGATGCCGGATGGTCCGGTTGGTGGTCGATGCTGGCGCGACGTTGACGGTTCAGATGACGTCGATGCAATGGACAGAGTCGGGGTTTGAGCACGGAAGAGAAGTCCCATCTTCTCCATTCTGGTCTTGCGACCTTTTGGTGTCATTAGGGCACATTTGGTGCAGGTCAAGACATCGTGCTCTCGTCCAAACATATTACACAGACTTTTGAGGGTCTGTAATGGACATAGTACGAGTACAGTCCAGGCACCAACGGAACCCCGACGCCATGGCCATAGAAAAAATTGAGCCGCGGTACGGTCGACAGGCCAGTAGGCCGCGAGGGCCAAACTCGACAGTAATCGACGGAAAATGGGTATAAACTTACCGGAGTACCACGGACTGAAATCGTTGCAGAGCTCCTTGACCGCGTGGCTACTGCTGGGCAGAAAAAAGAAGACTAAAGAGGGACCCCTACTGACTGCAGGGTTAGTGCCATGCTGGGCATGCCCAGTAGGGGCCAGTCAAAGTTCTAGAAACTTTGACAAAAGTGTTCCGTGATTGGGCTCCATTCTGTGATGTCACCCATATGTAAGGACTACCATCCTGCTTGTCCTGTGAGAATAATTTGTACCCCAGTATAGTACTGTCCCATTGGTTGTCCTCTTTCCACTATGTCTCCGAGATGCCAATTAAGTCTATGTCATCATTCACTGCTATACATTCTAATTCTCCCATCTTACTTCTTAGACTTCTGGCATTAGCATACAAATATTTAAACGTTTGCTTTTTGTTTGTATTTTCATTCTGCTTTTTAATTGATAGGGATAAGTTTGAATTTTTTAGCTCAGTTAAGTTTTTAGTTACAGGCACTTAGACTACTTTTCATATTATTGGAACCTCACTGTTGGGATGCCCTAATTCTAATGCATCATTAGTATTCTTTGAAGATACCTCCCTCCGAACCATGCGCTGCTGAGCGATTGTCAGCTTTCCCCTTTGTTCTAGTTTAAAAGCTGCTCTATCTCCTTTTTTAAAGGTTAGCGCCAGCAGTCTAGTTCCACCCTGGTTAAGGTAGAGCCCATCCCTTCGGAAGAGACTCCCCCCATCCCAAAAAGGTTCCCCAGTTCCTTACAAAACTGAATCCCTCTTCCTTGCACCATCATCTCATCCACACATTGAGACTCCGGAGCTCTGCCTGCCTCTGGGGACCTGCACATGGAACAGGAAGCATGTCAGAGAATGCTATCCTGGAGGTTCTGGATTTAAGCTTTCTACCTAAGAGCCTAAATTTGGCTTCCAGAACCTCCCTATGTCGTTGTTGCCCACATATACCACTACAGCCGGCTCCTCCCCAGCACTGTCTAAAATCCTATCTAGATGACGCGTGAGGTCCTCCACCTTCGCACCAGGTAGGCATGTTACCAGGCGAACCTCACGTCCACCAGCCATCCGGCTGTCTACATTCCTAATAATCGAATCACCAACTATGACGGCTGACCTAACCCTTCCATCCTGGGCAGTCGGCTTGGGGAAATATCCTCTGTGCAAAAGGACAATGCCCCACCTGGACAGCAGGTCCTTGCTACAGGATCCTTTCCTGCTGCACCAGGTTGATGCTCTCCAATCACGAGACCTTCTTCCTCCAAGGCAGCATCAGGGCTGCCAGTCTGAAGTTGGGACTTGGCTACTATGTCTCTAAAGGTCTCATCTATATACCTCTCTGTCTGCCTCAGCTCCTCCAGGTCTGCCACTCTAGCCTCCAAAGATCGGCCTCATTCTCTAAGAGCCAGGAGCTCTTTGCATCGCATGCACATGTATAATTTCTCACCAATTCACAATTACCCGTTCTAGACCTCTCATGATTTTAAACACCTCTATCATATCCCCCCTCAGCCGTCTCTTCTCCAAGCTGAAAAGTCCTAACCTCTTTAGTCTTTCCTCATAGGCGAGCTGCTCCGTTCCCTTTATCATTTTGGTCACCCTTCTCTGTACCTTTTCCATTTTAAACAGGGTTCTGCTTAGACAGCAGGATGAATTAGTTGTTACTTGTGGGTGAAGTCATCCGAGGGAGGTGCCATGGACCCAGCTCTCAGAGCAAGCCCATGCAGGTCCCCATATGCACACGCACTGCATTGTGAACCCCTCAGTCTCTTCCAGAACTTAATGCTTTAGCGAGGTGTGGCGCTTTATGTCCGGGATGGCATAGAGTCCAACAGGATAACCATCCTGCATGAGACTAAATACAAAATTGAATCTTTATGGGTAGAAATCCCTTGTGTGTCAGGGAAGACTACAGTGATAGGGGTATACTACCGTCCACCTGGTCAAGATGGTGAGATGGACAGTGAAATGCTAAGAGAAATTAGGGAAGCTAACCAAATTGGTAGTGCAGTAATAATGGGAGACTTCAATTACCCCAATATAGACTGGGTAAATGTATCATCGGGTCACACTAGAGAGATAACGTTCCTGGATGGAATAAATGATAGCTTTATGGAGCAATTGGTTCAGGAACCGACAAGAGAGGGAGCAATTTTAGATCTAATTCTCAGTGGAGCACAGGACTTGGTGAGAGAGGTAACGGTGGTGGGGCCGCTTGGCAATAGTGATCATAATATGATCAAATTTGATTTAATGACTGGAAAAGGAACAGTGTGCAAATCCAAGGCTCTCGTGCTAAACTTTCAAAAGGGAAACTTTGATAAAATGAGAAAAATTGTTAGAAAAAAACTGAAAGGAGCAGCTACAAAAGTAAAAAATGTGAGGCGTGGTCATTGTTAAAAAATACCATTCTAGAAGCACAGTCCAGATGTATTCCACACATTAAGAAAGGTGGAAAGAAGGCAAAACGATTACCGGCATGGTTAAAAGGGGAGGTGAAAGAAGCTATTTTAGCCAAAAGATCTTCATTCAAAAATTGGAAGAAGGATCCAACAGAAGAAAATAGGATAAAGCATAAACATTGCCAAGTTAAATGTAAGACATTGATAAGACAGGCTAAGAGAGAATTTGAAAAGAAGTTGGCTGTAGAGGCAAAAACTCACAGTAAAAACTTTTTTAAATATATCCGAAGCAGAAAGCCTGTGAGGGAGTCAGTTGGACCGTTAGATGATCGAGGGGTTAAAGGGGCACTTAGAGAAGATAAGGCCATCGCGGAAAGATTAAATGATTTCTTTGCTTCGGTGTTTACTGAAGAGGATGTTGGGGAGGTACCCGTAATGGAGAAGGTTTTCATGGGTAATGATTCAGATGGACTGAATCAAATCACGGTGAACCTAGAAGATGTGGTAGGCCTGATTGACAAACTGAAGAGTAGTAAATCACCTGGACCGGATGGTATACACCCCAGAGTTCTGAAGGAACTAAAAAATGAAATTTCAGACCTATTAGTAAAAATTTGTAACTTATCATTAAAATCATCCATTGTACCTGAAGACTGGAGGATAGCAAATGTAACCCCAATATTTAAAAAGGGCTCCAGGGGCGATCCGGGAAACTACAGACCGGTTAGCCTGACTTCAGTGCCAGGAAAAATAGTGGAAAGTGTTCTAAACATCAAAATCACAGAACATATAGAAAGACATGGTTTAATGGAACAAAGTCAGCATGGCTTTACCCAGGGCAAGTCTTGCCTCACAAATCTGCTTCACTTTTTTGAAGGAGTTAATAAACATGTGGATAAAGGTGAACCGGTAGATATAGTATACTTGGATTTTCAGAAGGCGTTTGACAAAGTTCCTCATGAGAGGCTTCTAGGAAAAGTAAAAAGTCATGGGATAGGTGGCGATCTCCTTTCGTGGATTGCAAACTGGCTAAAAGACAGGAAACAGAGAGTAGGATTAAATGGGCAATTTTCTCAGTGGAAGGGAGTGGACAGTGGAGTGCCTCAGGGATCTGTATTGGGACCCTTACTGTTCAATATATTTATAAATGATCTGGAAAGAAATACGACGAGTGAGATAATCAAATTTGCAGATGACACAAAATTGTTCAGAGTAGTTTAATCACAAGCAGATTGTGATAAATTGCAGGAAGACCTTGTGAGACTGGAAAATTGGGCATCCAAATGGCAGATGAAATTTAATGTGGATAAGTGCAAGGTGATGCATATAGGGAAAAATAACCCATGCTATAATTACACAATGTTGGGTTCCATATTAGGTGCTACAACCCAAGAAAGAGATCTAGGTGTCATAGTGGATAACACATTGAAATCGTCGGTGCAGTGTGCTACGGCAGTCAAAAAAGTAAACAGAGTGTTGGGAATTATTGGAAAAGGAATGATGAATAAAACGGAAAATGTCATAATGCCTCTGTATCGCTCCATGGTGAGACCGCACCTTGAATACTGTGTACAATTCTGGTCGCCGCATCTCAAAAAAGATATAATTGCGATGGAGAAGGTACAGAGAAGGGCTACCAAAATGATAAGGGGAATGGAACAACTCCCCTATGAGGAAAGACTAAAGAGGTTAGGACTTTTTAGTTTGGAGAAGAGACTACTGAGGGGGGATATGATAGAGGTGTTTAAAATCATGAGAGGTCTAGAACGGGTAGATGTGAATCGGTTATTTACTCTTTCGGATAGTAGAAAGACTAGGGGGCACGCCATGAAGTTAGCATGACGCACATTTAAAACTAATCGGAGAAAGTTCTTTTTTACTCAACGCACAATTAAACTCTGGAATTTGTTGCCAGAGAATGTGGTTCGTGCAGTTAGTATAGCTGTGTTTAAAAAAGGATTGGATAAGTTCTTGGAGGAGAAGTCCATTACCTGCTATTAAGTTCACTTAGAGAATAGCCACTGCCATTAGCAATGGTTACATGGAATAGACTTAGTTTTTGGGTACTTGCCAGGTTCTTATGGCCTGGATTGGCCACTGTTGGAAACAGGATGCTGGGCTTGATGGACCCTTGGTCTGACCCAGTATGGCATTTTCTTATGTTCTTATGTTCCCAGGAGTATGGCTAATTCATTCTGCTATCTATGAACAACTCTTTATAGATAAGCAGACTTGCTTTCTCCATTGACAAGCAGGCATGAATTAGCCATGACTCCTGGCAAGTCCCAAGCTGAAAGCTCCACTGCAGAGCAACTACTGAAACAAGCAACCCAGACCTCACCAATGGAGACTGACTGCTGCACAGAACTCTTTTCCACAGTTACTATCCCTTCAAGATAGTAATGGGATGTGAAGGTGTGCAATGACAACTAAGGAGTTTTCCTCTTTAATGGAAGTGGCCCTTAGATGAGCTACTGAATTCACCATAGCTTTCACTTGATAAGCCTTGGCAGACAGAAGTTGCAAGCCGGCTAGCGCACAAGTTTGTGATACAGTCCATTAGGCAATTAGACAAAGTTTTTGCGACCAGCTATCCCAAGCTATTGGGGATCAAAGGATACAAACAGCTGAGAAGTTAGATGATGAGGTTGTGTCCTTTTCAAATACACGAGGATTCTCTTGCAGTCCAAGGAGAAAACAGCCCTTTCTCTTCTGTGGGCATGTGGTCTTGGAAAGGAAGCAGGCAGCACAATCATTTGGTTAATGTGGAATGCAGATACCACTTTTGGAAGAAACTGGAGAAATTACTTACCTGATAATTTCTTTTTCCTTAGTGTAGACAGATGGACTCAGGACCAATGGGTTTATGCTCCCCTGCCAGCAGATGGAGACTGAGCAAGCTGATATCACAGTATATATAGCCCTGCAGAGACCTCAGCCTGCCAGTATTCTCTTGAAAAGAAACTGCGGACAGACTAGCAAACAACTTGATTAAAAACAGATAACCAGAACTGTACTCAACCAACAATAAACACTGAACTCATGTAGGATTCTAGATACACCAAGCTAGGGACTGCATGAACACTTACCAGTAATCCCTTAGGACCCAGAGCCCCACAGGAGGACTACTGACACAGTCATGTGGCAGCTGAGGGCGGGAAGCTAAGTCCATCTGCCTACACTAAGGAAAACAAAATCATAAGAACATAAGAAAGAACATAAGAAAATGCCATACTGGGTCAGACCAAGGGTCCATCAAGCCCAGCAACCTGTTTCCAACAGAGGCCAATCCAGGCCATAAGAACCTGGCAAGTACCCAAAAACTAAGTCTATTCCATGTTACCGTTGCTAGTAATAGCAGTGGCTATTCTCTAAGTGAACTTAATAGCAAGTAATGGACTTCTTCTCCAAGAACTTATCCAATCCTTTTTTAAACACAGCTATACTAACTGCACTAACCACCATCCTCTGGCAACAAATTCCAGAGTTTAATTGTGCGCAGAGTAAAAAAGAACTTTCTCCGATTAGTTTTAAATGTGCCCCATGCTAACTTCATGGAATGCCCCCTAGTCTTTCTACTATCCGAAAGAGTAAATAACCGATTCACATCTACCCGTTCTAGACCTCTCATGATTTTAAACATCTCTATCATATCCCCCCTCAGCCGTCTCTTCTCCAAGCTGAAAAGTCCTAACCTCCTTAGTCTTTCCTCATAGGGGAGCTGTTCCATTCCCCTTATCATTTTGGTAGCCCTTCTCTGTACCTTCTCCATCAGGTAAGTAATTTCTCCATTTCCTAGCGTATAGACCACTTGTTCCCAACCTTGTCCTGGGGACTCCCCAGCCAGTCAGGTTTTCAGGATATCCGCAATGAATATGCATGAGAGAAAATTTGCATGTACTGCCCCCATAACATGCAAACTTTCTCTCACGCATATTCATTGTGGATATCCTGAAAACCCCACTGGCTGCGGGGTCCCCAGGACAGGGTTGGGAACCACTGATATAGACAGATGGACTCAGGACCAGTGGGATGTACCAAAGCTACGCCCCAACAGAGTGGGAAGCTGCCTGCAGTCCAGTTAACACCGCACATGCAAAGGCTGCATCCTCCCGGGCCTGCATATCCAGTCGATAAAACCTAGAAAAAGAGTGTAAGGAGAACCACATTGCAGCTTGGCAGATATCAACAGAAGACAACAGACTAACCTCTGCCCAAGACACTGCCTGAGCCCTAGTGGAATAAGCCCTAACATGAGTAATCAATGGCTTTCCAGCATCCACATATGCAGCCGTAACTACCTCCTTAATCCAACGAGCTATGGTAGCCCATAAAGGTGGAGCGCCCTATTTACTCTCGCTATGGAGAACAAAAAAGGGAATCCATCTTTCGAAAAGACTCAGAGACCTCCAGATACCGAATGACAAGACACTTAACATCCAAGAAGCATAAAAGGTGAAACTCCTCTGCATCCCTCATCTTATGCAGGGATGGCAAGGAGATGGATTGATTCAAATGAAAGTCCGAGACTACCTTGGGCAAAAAGGATGGAACAGAACGCAGCTGTAAAGCCCCTGGCATCAGCCGAACAAACAGCTCCTGGCAAGACAAGGTCTGCAGCTCAGAAATCCGACACACAGAAAATATAGCCACTAGGAACACAGTCATCAAGGTCAACAACTGTAAGGAAAGGCTTCGCAGTGGTCAGAACGTAGGGCCCGCCAAAAAATCCAGCACCAAATTAAGACTACACAATGGAACTGGTAACGTTAAGGGAGGCCTAAGATGCTTCACTCCCTTCAAAAAACAAGCCACATAAGGATGAGACGACAAAGAAACACCATTCACCAGGTCTCTGAAACAAGCAAGAACCACAACCTGCACCTTCAAAGAATTAAAGGCCAAGCCTTTATTCAATCTGTCCTGCAAAAAATCCAGAATGAGAGAAATTTTATCTGAATGAGGAAGAACACCCCTCTCCTCACACCAGGCCTCAAAAACTCTCCAAACCTGCACATAAGCCAAGGAAGTGGAGAACTTGCGAGCGTGGAGTAAAGTGCCAATCACTGCAGAGGAATAACCACGCTTTAACAGGCGAGCCCTCTCAAGGGTCAAACCGTAAGTCAGTACAGAGTCAGATCCTTGTGAAGAACCGGTCCCTGCTGTAGCAGATCCATGTGCGGCGAAAGATGAAGGGGGCCTGCACCAGAAGTCGTCGCAAATCCGCACACATTGGATGCCTGGGTCAGTCGAGCACCACCAGGAGTACTAGCTCCCTGTGGCCTTCTATCTTGCAAATTATCCTACCCAGCAAGGGCCAAGGAGGAAAGGCATAAAGCAATCTGTCTTCTGGCCAGACCTGTATGAGAGCATCTATTCCCAGGGACCACAAACCTCTCCTGCGACTGTAGAATTAAGGAACCTTCACATTTCGATAAGTTGCCAGCAGGTCTAGGAAAGGAAGGCCCCAGCGATCCACAATCAGCTGAAACGCCTCAGCTGACAACACCCACTCTAAGAACATAAAAAATGCCATACTGGGTCAGACCAAGGGTTCATAAAGCCCAGTATCTTGTTTCCAAAGGTGGCCAACCCAAATCACAAGTACCTGGTAAGTACCCAAACATTAGATAGATCACAAGCTACTACTGCTTAGTAATTACCATAATAGCAGTTTATGGATTTATCCTCTAGGAACTTATCCAAACCTTTTTAAAACCCAGTTACATTAACTCCTGTAACCACATCCTCTGGCAATGAATTCCAGAGCTTAACTAAGCACTGAGTGAAAAAGAATCACCTTCGATTTGTTTTAAATGAGCTACTTGCTAACTTCATGAAGTGCCCCCTGATCCTTCTATTATCTAAGAGAATAAATAACTGATTTAAATTAACTTGTTCAAGTCCTTTCATGATTTTGTAGACTTCTATCATAACCCCTCTCAGTCATCTCTTCTCCAAACTGAACAGCCCTAACTTCTTTAGCCTTTCTTCATAGGACAGCCATTCCATGCCCCTTATCATTTTGGTCGACGTTCTCTGCACTTTCTCCAGTGCAGCTATATCCTTTTTGGGATGCAGTGACCAGAATTGCACACAGTATTCACAGTGCGGTCTCACCATGGGGAGATTCAGAGGCAATATGACATCCTGTGTTTTATTTTCCATTCCCTTCCTAATGATTCCTAATATTGTTTGCTTTTTTGATCGCCACAGCACACGGGGGCGACGATTTCAATGTATTATCCACTATGACACCTAGACTTCTCCTGGCTCGAGACTCTTCTTGCTGAGAAAGTCCGCTCTTATGTTCTTTTTTCCTGCAATGTGAGAGGCCGAGATCATCTGCAGATGAACTTCCGCCCATTCCATCAGCTGGTCTAATACCTGCAACACTTGCTGGCTCTTGGTTCCTCCCTGGTGACTGATATAGACCACCATCGTCGAATTGTCAGACATCACACGAACCACATGATTCCGCAACCTGTGGCTGAACTGCAAGCATGCCAGCCGTACCACTCAGGCCTCCAGGTGACTGATGTTCCAGCGGGAGTCTTCAGCATTCCAATGCCCCATGGCCATTTACTCCAGACAGTGAGCCCCCCCAAATGTGGAGACTCATCTGTCATGAGTATCAACCAGGCCGGAGAGGACAAAAGAATTCTCTTTCTCAGATGATCCTCCTGCAACCACCACTGGAGATGGGAGCAGATTTCCATCGGCAAGTGGAGCCAAATTTTGTGCTTTTCTTTGCTTCTTTATTTTAATATGCTTACTATTCATTTTAAAGTTTTATCAGTTAGCTTTGTCTATGTTTTTTAGCTTATTTATTGTGATTGTTTTGTTATGTTTTATCAATTTTATGTTGTCTCATGTTTATTTGTTCCACTATATTATGAATGCAAACTTGTTCACCACCTAGACCTCACAGTGTTAGGCAGTTTATAAATACAAATGTAAACCGCATAATCCTGAGACTGTGGGTTCCAACAAGATAGCAGAAAGCGCTGAAGAGGATGCATATGCGCCCTTGCCCACGGCTCACCTTCCAGGGTAGTTGCAATCAAACCAAGTACCTGTAGGCAGGACTACACCGTCGGGCATATGGTGTTCATTAACTGACGCACTTGAGACATCAATCTCTGGATCTAAACTTCTGGTAGGAAAACTCTGTCCTGTCCCATGTCGACCCAGATCCCCAGATACTCGAACAACTGGGATAATTGAAGATTGCTCTTGGTCAGGTTCACCACTCAACCAAGCTCCTGCAATAAGGAGATCACCCTGTGTGTAACCAGGCGGCTTTCTTTCTGAGACTTGGTTCAAATCAACCAGTCGTCCAAATACGGGTGCACCAGGATTCCTTCTTTTCACAAGGCTGCCACTACCACCACCATAATCTTGGAAAATGTTCTGGGAGCAGTGGCTAGACCAAAAGGCAATGTCCAAAACAGATAATGGCACCCCAACACTGCAAAGCATAGAAAGCATTGGTATTCCAATAGGATAGTAATATGAAGGTAAGCCTCTGACAGATACAAGGAGGTCAGAAATTCCCCCGACTGCACCGCCATTATCACAGAGCTTAAGGTTTCCATTTGAAAATGAGTCACCTTTCAAGTGATGGTTGACCCTCTTGAGATCCAGGATGGGACAAAAGCAGCCCTTCTTGGGCACAACAAAATTAATGGAATATCGCCTCATACGTTTGAGACGTGGGCACTGGAACCACAGCCCTCAGTCTCAAACCATGAACTCCACTGCCTGCTTCTTCTAAGAAATTAATCAAGTTGGCAAAAAGTCAAGCGGAAGAGAGGATTGCCAAGGAGATAAAATATGGTGACAAAACATTTTTCAGATACATCAGCGAAAAGAGAAAAGTCCAAAGTGGTATAGTGAAATTGAAAGGTGGAAATGATCAATGTGTGGAGAGAGACGAAGAAATGGCAGAAATATTAAACGAATACTTCAGCTCTGTGTTCACTAAAGAAGACCCTGGAGAAGGACCATCTCTACACAACAAGAAACTGGAGGGAAGCGGAACAGAGGAAAATCCATTTACAGTAGATAATGTATGGGAAGAGCTAAAGAATCTGAAAGTGGACAAAGCCATGGGGCCTGATGGGATTCATCCAAGGATACTGAGGGAGCTCAGAGATGTGCTGGCGGGACCGCTGTGCGACCTGTTCAATAGATCCCTAGAAACGGGAGTGGTGCCGAGTGATTGGAGAAGAGCGGTGGTGGTCCCGCTTCACAAGAGTGGGAACAGAGAGGAGGCTGGTAACTACAGACCGGTTAGCCTCACTTCGGTGGTGGGAAAAGTAATGGAGTCACTGTTGAAAGAGAGAATAGTGAACTATCTACAGTCGGGAGAATTGATGGACCAGAGGCAGCATGGATTCACCAGAGGAAGATCCTGTCAGACAAATCTGATTGACTTTTTTGACTGGGTAACCAAGGAATTGGATCAAGGAAGAGCACTCGATATCATATACTTGGATTTCAGCAAAGCTTTTGATACGGTTCCGCACAGGAGACTGGTGAATAAAACGAGAAGCTTAGGAGTGAGTGCCGAGGTGGTGACCTGGATTGCAAATTGGTTGATGGACAGAAGACAATGTGTGATGGTAAATGGAACCTTCTCTGAAGAGAGAGCGGTTTTAAGTGGTGTACCGCAGGGATCGGTGTTGGGACCGGTCCTGTTCAATATCTTTGTGAGCGACATTGCAGACGGGATAGAAGGTAAGGTTTGTCTTTTTGCGGATGACACTAAGATCTGCAACAGAGTGGATACGCCGGAAGGAGTGGAGAGAATGAGACGAGATCTAAGGAAACTGGAAAAGTGGTCGAAGATATGGCAGCTGAGATTCAATGCCAAGAAGTGCAAAGTCATGCATATGGGGAGTGGAAATCCGAATGAACTGTATTCGATGGGGGGGGAAAGGCTGATGTGCACGGAGCAGGAGAGGGACCTTGGGGTGATAGTGTCTAATGATCTGAAGTCGGCGAAACAATGTGACAAGGCGATAGCTAAAGCCAGAAGAATGCTGGGCTGCATAGAGAGAGGAATATCGAGTAAGAAAAGGGAAGTGATTATTCCCTTGTACAGGTCCTTGGTGAGGCCTCACCTGGAGTACTGTGTTCAGTTCTGGAGACCATATCTTCAAAAAGACAAAGACAAGATGGAGGCGGTACAGAGAAGGGCGACCAAGAAGGTGGAGGATCTTCATCGGATGACGTACGAGGAGAGATTGAAGAATCTAAATATGTACACCCTGGAGGAAAGGAGGAGCAGAGGTGATATGATACAGACTTTCAGATACTTGAAAGGTGTTAATGATCCAAAGACAACGACAAACCTTTTCCGTAGGAAAAAAATCAGCAGAACCAGGGGTCACGATTTGAAGCTCCAGGGAGGAAGATTCAGAACCAATGTCAGGAAGTATTTCTTCATGGAGAGGGTGGTGGATGCCTGGAATGCCCTTCCGGAGGATGTGGTGAAGACCAGAACTGTGAAGGACTTCAAAGGGGCGTGGGATAAACACTGTGGATCCATAAAGTCAAGAGGCCGCCAATGAAGAGTGGGTGACTCGCCAGAATGATGGCTACTGCCTGGAGACAATACCCTTATTAAATAAACATACACATGCTTACTGTGACTCCAACATCGCTCTAAGCTTCAACAGCAAGAGGAAATGTGGAAAAAAGGATTCACACTCACAAAGAGGGGAGTAGCTGGATGTTACGGCGGTTACTACCCCAAATCAAATAAGCCTGATACTTCACTTTCAATGCATATACAGCATAGTTCTCTGCTTCAACGGCAGGGGAGAAGAAAAACTGATACTTCACACATCCAGCAGAGCTCTCTGCTTCAACGGCAGGGGAGAAGAAAAGAGGGTTCGCACTCACAAAGCAGGGAGTAGCTGGCTTGTTACGGCGGTTACTACCCCAAACCAAATGTGCCTGATACTTCACTTTCGATGCATATCCAGCATGGCTCTCTGCTTCAACAGCATGGGAGAAGACTGATACTTCACGCATATCCAGCATAGCTCTCTGCTTCAACGGCAGGGGAGAAAAAAAGGAAACTGATACTTCACGCATATCCAGCATAGCTCCCTGCTTCAACAGCAGGGGAGAAGAAAAACAACCAATAAGGGAAGTATAACATAGTCTGGGTAAAACAAATAAGCATGGGTGTAGCTTGCTTATTGCGGCGGCTACTACCCCTAACTAATCAAGCTAGATATTTCACTTGGATGCAGCTCCATCACTGCTCTCTACATTAAAGGTGGGGGTGGAAGGGAAATAGAACCAAGAGCTAAGAGAAACAGATAAGTATGAGAGAAAAAATGTGTGAAGCTTGCTGGGCAGACTGGATGGGCCATTTGGTCTTCTTCTGCCGTCATTTCTATGTTTCTATGTTTCTGCGGGGAGAAACAAGGGGACATCATGAACATGTCCCGAGGAATACTGCAAAATTCCAGTGCATACCCTTCGCGTATCACCCAAAGGGTCCGACATGATCTCAACCCACCGATAAAAGAGAGAGAGACGTCCCCCTATTTCCTGTTCTGGAAGGTGGGTCGGCAAACCTTCATTGGGAAGCTCAGTAAGGTCCACTACTCGAGCCCGTTCCTCTCTTGGGCAGTCGGGACGAAAAGACTGAGACCTTTTATAAGCAAATATAGTGCGGATGGCAATGAAGATTAAGAAATGAGCAAGACACACTACAGCTCTGTTATTGTTCAATTCACGCACTTTATTTTCTTTCATTTTATTGTAATGTAACTTGTCTCATGCCACACCATTGCTAGGATCAATGTCCTAGCTCCGCTACCAAACCCCTTCAGATGCTCCAAAACGCGGCCGCTAGAATCCTGACAAACACCAACAGAAGAGAACATATCACGCCCATCCTCAGAGACCTACATTGGCTTCCAATAAGCTTCAGAATCCTTCACAAATCCCTTACAATCATTCATAAAACCATTCACCACCAGGTCCCCATCGATCTGCAACTCCCACTCAGACGCCACACTTCTTCAAGACCCATCAGGGAAGCTTACAAAGGATCTCTGCACGCCCCTTCCACCAAATCCACCCATCTGACAACCACCAGAGAACGGGCCTTTTCGACAACGGGACCAGCCATCTGGAATGCCATCCCTCCTGATCTCAGACAGGAACCTTGTCTGTTGACTTTCAGGAAAAAACTTAAAACCTAGCTGTTTCAATAAGCCTTTCACCCAACCTAGGCCTGCACAAACTATGCCACAGATCACATATTAAGTCTGTCTGTTCAGTGCACGCTATCTCAGATAGTGCATTTACTTTGTTATAATTACCGAGTTACCTTTCCAATTCTGGTTTCTTCTCCTCCCTAGTTCCATTACCCCTGTTCATTGTAACTTTTGCATCTTCGTTATTGTTATTATACCCCTGTTCCATGTAAACCGATATGATATGATTGTATCATGAATGTCAGTATAAAAAAAAGTATAAATATTTATTTATTTATTTAAATTCTTTTAATATACCGATGCTCAAGACCAGGTCTTATCGTACCGGTTTACAATAAACTAGGGGGTAAACCATTTAACCAGTAAAAACATTGAAAGCGAGAAGTTACATTACAACAGGGAATGTACAACAAGGCTTTTGAAGAGAAGTAAAAGGAAAGATTAACAATTTCTAATTTGAGAGCAGCACATGTAAGCAGAAGCAGTTGCGAACATGGTAAAAAATATATACAATGAATACTATATTTGCAGTGAAGTCTATAAGGCGAGTTACTGTTTAAATAATAAACAGTATAATAAAATAATACTGTTTAAATAATAAATAAATAATAAATGTATAGCCATACTAGTTACGTGATTTCAAGAAATTGATTCGGTTCAGTAACATTCTGTACGTGATGTTAATTTAGCGTGTAATGACCACCCTGTATACGGTTTCAACTCGTTCAATTGATTGTATGACTTTATCCATGGTTGTTTCAATAAACAAATTCTAAAAAGAAAAAAAAAAGACTGAGACCTACCAAAAGGCAGAGTCCACTGAAAGGTCGTCCCTCTGTAGGGATGAAAACGCCTGGAACCCCGGAAATGACCCCTCATACCAAAGGAACGCTGTAACTGTTTCTTATCCTCCGGCAACCGAGGCACCGGAGACTCGCCCCACTTACTGGCTTGTTTCTCCAGCTTGCTCCCAAACAAGAGCAAGCTTTTAAAGGGCAACTTGGTAAGACTGGCTTTGGAAGCTGCATCGGCTGACCAATTTTGCAACCAGAGTTGAAGCTTGGCCACCATCACTGAAGTCACTCCTCTGGCCGAGGTCCGGAACAAATCACAGCCTGTGTCTGCTAAAAAGGTGGAAGCAGGCTCCAAAACCACTCTGGAATTCCCTCCAGACTCAGCCTCCTGAGAGAGAAGCAGACAAGATCTCGCCACCAGGGTACAACAGGAGGCAATCTATACATTCATCACCACTGCCTCAAAGACTTGCTTAAGAATAGCCTCAATCCTTCTATCATGTACATCCTTCAAGGCTGCTCCCTCCCTCTACAGGAATAGTTGTCCACGTAGAAACGGCACATACCAAAGATTCCACTTTGGGAAACCGCAAACACTCTCTCACAGCTAGATCCAGGGGGTACAGGCCTTCCAATGTCCAACCACCTTTGAAATTTGCCTCTGGGGCCTCCCCTTCCAGATCAATCAATTCCTGAATGGCATCTATCACAGGGAAAAAAAACAAAAGGCTTTACATAAGGAAACCAAAATGAGATTCTTCCTCAGCTCTACCATAGCATCCGAACCAGGGGCACCCAGCTGTTTCAAGGTCTGGAAAATCAGGGCAGGTAGATCATCTCTATGAAAGAACCACAACATGGTTCGATACTGTTCCAGCCCTGGAAGAATTTCCTCATCTTCCAGGCAATCAGGATCAACATCACCAGTACCATCCAAATTCCTGTCGGGAACACCAGGAGGGAGCTGAAGCATGGAACTGGAAGAGGGAGGAACCACCAGCTGAGGGTCCAACTGGACAGAATTTGGGAAGCTGAGGACTGAGCCTAAGAAAGGTTTGTAGGCCTTGAAAAAATTCCACCCAAGAAAAAGCAGCCGGGTTCAGACCAAGTCCAGAAAGAACTGGAATTGGTCCCACAGAACTGACCTCATCAGTAGAGGAGCCAGTCAAGGGAGAACCAAGATCTGGCATCCCCCTAGTCAAGGCCATCACCAACCTATCAGAATGGGAAGAGCTAGGCTTAGCAAAATCCAAGGAAGACAACTCTCCCTGAGCGTCTGAGCAAAGCTGACACAGGTTAGAAGCCAGGTCAGGCTGAGAAGCCCTAATATGACAGGCAACATAGGAAGAAGCTTAGGCTTCTTGCTTACTGGCACCATCGCTGCAATAAACATGTGTCAGAACAGCTCGCACTCAAAAATGAAATGCACCCAAAAATAAGCACCTAGAAGAAAGCGCGGCAAGACGAATGCACAACCTGCGTACCAAGTTAAGCGCGTTAAAAAGGTTTGTACGCGTAAAAAGCGTGCCCAAAAAACGAGTGCATGTGTGTGCAGAGCCAACACACTGCGCACATCAACCTATAGAGGGCAGCAGAACACGCACAGGAGCACGTAAAAACGGCTGCTGCAGTATACCATGCGGCATGCAAAATAAAGGCCTAAGTGCAGGGCCTAGCCCATCGAGGGCCACTCAACCTGCAGGCTGCCCAGTTCCCCCAATTCCAACGGGAGCGGGAACAAACATTGGTACAGCGCGCCAAGTTTGGAGATTGGAGAAAGTCCTGAAACCCCTCTAACTGCCTCTGATTCAGGGTAAAACTTTTTTTTTAAACCTTACCTGAGCTCAGCGCTTACCGACTGAATACAGATGGTTTCTGGCTACTGGAAAGGGGGTGGGGGGAGTGGGCATCTGCCGTCACCACCACGCTCTGCCTCTTGCACCCACTGCCTTTCAGCTTAACTAGCAGATAAAGTCCATGCCGGGAAACCCAGCTACCGGACCAAGGCACACCTCTGAGGGACCATGGAAATTGCCTCAGGAATTTTCAACTGAGGGAAGGACCTTTAGGTATCACTGCAGGAGAGTGGAGCTTTCTTTTCCTGAATTTAGAAGTTCAAATTTCTGATTCCAAAAAGCTTGAAGCAATCCCCATAGGGAGATGCATGTCCACCATCTGCTGGAAACAGAGAATACCAGCAGGCTGGGGTCACTGCAGGGCTATGTATACTGTGATGTCAGCTTGCTCAGTCTCCTGGTCCCGAGTCCATCTGTCTACATGCTAGGAAATTAGGAGTTTGTACAACTACCCTGTAGTGAAAAAAACAAACTGCAGATATGACGAGTAGGAAACCCATACCTGTAGTAATTCACTTACTCTTCAAGCTGAAGTGATAGATACAAAGAAAAATTTTACAAGTAAGAAGCTGTTGCGCAGCGCAGCCACACAGCCGCACGACCAGCCCGGCTTACCGACACGGCTAGGTCCGCAGCCATAACTGCTCAATGGGGCATCCAGGACACCTCTTCCTGCCAGACCTCTGACATCGTGGAACGTGGGCGGGCCTCCAGGCACTCACCCCGCATCTTAAAGGGGCGAGGGACCAGGAAGTGGCCCAGCCCCAGGAAGTGATATCAGAAGACAGCCTCCTTAAAAAGCCTTGGTCCTGCCTGCTGGCCTTGCCTTGCAACAGGTCTTCCTGCTAGCTGCCTTGGTGCCTTCCTGTTTTTGCTTTGATCCAGATTGCCTGACCTGCCTGCTTGCCTGCCCTGATTTGGATTACTATTGGACTCTGCCTGCCTGCCTGTCTGCCAGCCTCCAACCCCAGGCTATGCCTGGATTCCATCTTACCAGGTGAGGGGTTTTCCTGTTCCACCTTTTTGAGTCTGCCTACTGACAGTGAGGATCTGGGGGTCACCTCGCTGGTAACCCCCCTCACCTCGGTCAAGGGTCCACATTTCAGCTGGCATCAGCCAACAGAAGCTTTAACAACTTGAGAAGTTCAAAGGGAGATTTCATGAACTGAGCCAGGACTATGTCAAGGTCCCAAAGTACTGCATGTTTACTCACTGAAGGCTTGCAATACCACAAACTTCTCATGAACTTTAATACTAATGGGTGGAGGGAAATTGGAGATCCTTCCACTTGCTATTGATACGTGGCAATGGCACTTAGATGAACTTTAAATGAAGAGGTGCTTAAGCCTGAGGAGGAAAAGATACTGAAGCAAATTTCTCAAGTCACATGGGAAAAGATCCAGTTGGTTGGTCCCATACCAAAGTCAAAAACCTCCTTTTCCACTTGACACTGTAGAACTTTCAGCAAGGACATGACAGAACAAATGGGGGTCTGGTGTTCCCTAAAGCAATCCAAGCTGGATGCTCCAGGTAGATGATGCTGATGGGGCTCTTGAAGACCTGGGATCCAGAAACAGGATTCAAAATTGTGCTAAAGATGCTGAAAAGGAAGAGGACACCTGAGAAGAATGCCCTCAGAGCCTATCAGTTACTGTCGGCATCAATGGTGTTAACCGCTCCACAGTCTTCCACGCCGATGGCACTATGTAAATCGAAGGCACAGAAGACCAATGTGATGCTGATGCTTTCTGCACTACTGGCACCAATGAGCCATAAGAAGGGCAAGAGGCTCCAGAGTGCACACCGGATTGTGCTGGCACTTCCACACCTTGCTCAGCCTTGGGGATGAAGCAGAACCTGAGTCTGGCGCAATACACAGGGGAGACCTGCCTGAGGAGTCCTTCCTTAATTCAGCATGGAGGAGGAAGCCTGAAGAGGACCTGCTCAGAAAGGAGGAATAGTTCAGTCTACTGACAAATCTATGCAGCTTTTCCATCTTCCTTGCATGATTCTGCTGGCATCTAGGCAATATCCTACCATAATTATAGAAGCTGGCACTGTCATGATCAAGTCTTAGGCACTTGTAGCAGATGTTGTGGCCATCCGTGATGGACATCTTACAGCCATACAATCCCTGAAGCCTCATTTTTTTGGTAGACTGGAAAGTGCTGTTGAGGGGCTGCTGAAGCAGCAAGGCAAAACAAAACCAAAAAACACAAGTGAGAATAGACTACAAAAAAACAGAACACATAGAAATAGACATGATGGCAGAAAAGAACCAAATGGTCCATTCAGTCTGCCCAGTAAGCTTAAGGTAGTAAGTATCATTCTATGCAGAGCACTCATGTTTTCTTAAGGGTAGTAACTGTCACACCATACAGTTATCCCCAAGCCTTATGATAACTCAACAATTTCAGCTAGCAAAATTTTTTACTGGGTGATGAGCTTTCTTGAAAATTCAGTGTTGCTCGACATGCCTTGCTTAAGGACTTGGCCATAGAAGCAGTCCTGTGCTTTTTCCCTTATGTCTGCGTATCAGTACCCCAAATATAGAAGTCTGGGTCCTCTTGGTTGTTGTCTGAATCCAATTCCCCTTTTCCCCCCTGCTGTTGAAGCAGGGAGCAATGTTTCAGTTGCATTTAATACCCTACTCAAAAAATATCCCCTTTTGAACCTAGGAGGTGGATCGTTAATGATTAAAAGTGGTACATTACATGGAGGTAATGACGTTGGAAAACATATGAAACTTTCCACCCTCTTCTTTAAAAAATTTTTTTTTTTTAATTTTTTCTTGTTTCAAAAAAACTTTTCACCTTTGGAACACTTTCCTTTGGTGTTTGGTATAAGCATTAAAAAGTGATTTGAAATTCACAGTAGAGGAAGATTTTTTGCCATTAAAGAATTCACAATAAATACACTTAAAAATAACTACCAATAGGTTCAAAAGGGGATATTTTTGGAGTAGAGTATTGATGAGAGGTAATATCCCATTAAATAAATTGTATGGTGCATGGTATTTCAGTTGCATTTAAAGCATCAAGGCTTATTGGTTAAGAGTAGTAATCTCCATGCTTTCCACTAAGAGTAGTAATTGCCACACCAGCATGTTACTCCCATGCACATTTTCTTCATTTCCTATAGGACTTAAGATGTAGAAGCAGTCCTGTGTTTGTTCTCGTATGTCTATGTATCAGTAACCCAGGCCATAGAAGTCGGGGCCCTCAGTTTTCTGAATCCTATTCCTCTTTTCTCTCCTACCATGTAAGCGGGCAGCATCTGTTAAGGATAGCAAATGCTACACCAGCAAGTTACCCCCCCCCCCCCCCCACACACACACGCTTTTCTCATTTCTGTCCTCTAGCCTTTAGAGATCCAGTGGTAAATCGAGGGAAGGGGATGCCCAAGGCCCCTGGGCACCGGGCTGTAGGGGGCACCCCACATGTCAATTCCTTCCTTTTCTGGGGGGTTGTATTAGTGTGACTTTCTTGCCCTTAATCATTTCTACAGGAGGATTGGAGGGGGGGGAGAGGGGATGTGGGGGAGGCAATACAATGCTTTGGCCACCGCACGCTGGACAGAAGAAAGAACTGTAATAGAGAAGGAATACGTCTGTGCGGATGCTTGGAGAAAAGGGCTCATGAGGCAGTGAACATGCGGGAACTCCCATGAATGCTCAGTGGTAAAACTTTTCTGAGTTAGAGATTGGTCCATTCAGTGCTGTCAGATGACGTCACCCATGTGTTAGGGCTAACTCAGTCATGCTTCTCGACGGAGAAACTGAACTGTATTAGTCCCTTCTCTCACATCTGCAAAAGAGTTTTCTAGAAACAATTCTCCAAAAGTTCCTCGGACGTCAGTCACACAAGTCACATGTGCAAAAGTGTTGTTAGCTATGGGCACATGGGGCCTGTGCCCAGAGTTTACTGAATGGCACACAGGTTTTTCTCTGCCACTTCTGGCAGGAGAAGCAGCACATAATAGCACAACAGCTTCCCCTGCTGTGTGAAGCCAATCTTGACCATACGACGAGACTAGCCCCGTGTGTCAGAGGAAGCAGAAGGGCTATTACGTGCTGCTTCTCCCGATGGTGGGACAAGGGGAATACATTTAAAAAGAGCACAGAGAGCAGCACAGAGCTGAAGGGGGGACATTAGCCAGCGAGTGAAAGACAAAGCTCAGCCAGACCAAGGCACGGATGAGGGAAAACATTTCTTCACAGGAACGAGGGGCCCAGACAAAAGCTGCTTCCCAGCACCTGTTGCTGTTAATCCTTCACAACCTTCCCCTGCCACTGGTAGCAAGGGCTGTGATGTTACCAAAGGTGAAACAGTCTGCAAAACAAGGCTGGCATCCAAAACCAGTCCTCGAATCTGAAGACAAGACAGGAGGAGTGTGGAGAGAGAAACACCCCCCAGCATTTTACATGTCAAGGAAAATGAAGCAACGTACAGAGCAAAAATGATCCTGGTGAGTGCAGGCCGAAGTCTGCATATTTAGGTCTGTCTGTGGCCATATGGGTGATCCCCCAGTTTGTATCTTAGTTTACAGTTTATCCACAGAAAATGCTAGGCTAAAATTAAACCTGACTTGTACTGCATTTCCATAGGTTGCCATAAGCTCTCCCCTGCTCCCCCCCCCCCCCCTCTCCCCAGATTACTTCCAGGATTGCTGCAGACACCCTTATCTCCTCTGAAAATGGAAAAGTCGAATTATGTGATTTTACAAGGTTCTTCTGGTGGATGAAGTGGGGGGAGGTGTTTCTGATTGTTCAGGTACATTATCAAAATCTCAGGGGAGCAGGGGACAGCAAGGACATATGGGCCCATGCCCTGAGTCTTTTTAGTACTTCAACACCTCTGCATGTGTGCCTCTATTGAGGCTTATATCCAAGAAGCTCCAAATCGGGAACGAACGCTACAGCCCCTGAGAGAGTGACACAGATTAGCTACACTCAAGTTTCTGAAACTTACCAAAGAACTCAGCAAAAGGATCTCTTCCTCTGAAAAACTCTCTGAAGACCTCCTCAGCACTGCGGAAGCTAAACTTGTATCCAGGGAAATGTGTTTCTGTGCTCTGCTCACCAGCACCTGCCAAAGGAAAAAACATGTTAACAGCTCAGCCCAAGTCACTTTTACACCAAAATAAAAAAAACATTTCTCCTCTAGGCTCCCCTTGAGAGAAAAACAGAGCTTCTAGCCACAACCGAGAGACCCAACTGTATTTATTTTCCACTTTTTCTAGGCACTTCAAAGCGGATTACATTCAGGTACTGTAGGCATTTCCTTATCCTCAGAGGGCTCACAATCCTACAGGCCGATACAGTAAGGACGCGTAAGAAAGAGTGCGGCAGTGCCGGGCGCACCCTCGTTTGCCGCGCGCACAGTTTGGATCACTTACCGCCCGATACAGTATTCAAATGAGACGCAAATGCAAGCAACGTCCAAAGCGCATCCATGAAGCGGTAGGCGTGCGCAATCCATTTTACTGTATAGAGCGGTATACAGCGCCCGTACAGTATCCTGGGTGCGCTGGTACCTGTCATTTCAGATGTCATTCCACCAGGAAAGTGGATGGTTCTTTCCTACAGACCCCGCTGCCTCGAGCGCCCGGCTGGACGTCCAAGCCAGAAGTCCGAGGTCGCAGCTTGGATGTCCAGCCTGGACGCTCAAGGCAGGGGGAAGGCCCATGAACGTCTGTCGTCATTGAAGCAAGTACCACACACTAGTTACTCACCAAAATACTCTTTCTTCATGTGCAGCAGCAGCAGCTCCTTCTCCAGTTCCAGGGACTGACCACACAGGCTGGAGCGTGGACTGGCCTGCGGCGGACCAGCACCGTCAGCCTCAGGGTTGCCTGGGGCCCCGTAGCGCGAGTCCGAGTAGCTGGAGCGAGGGCCAAAATGCCGCTGGTCAAAGCCCATGCCAATGCCGCTGTATCGGTTGCTGCTGGGCTTGCTGCCGCTGTCGTAGCCGGTCAGGGCGCAGAGTGCGTTCATGCACCTTCCCGCTGCCTTGAGTGCCCAACTTGGACGTCCAGGCTGGCGTTCAAGGCAGCGGGAAGGTGCATGAACGCACGCCGTAACCTTGGACTTCCAGCCGGGTGCTCAGGTTGCGCCATGCGTTCATGCACCTTCCCGCTGCCTGCAGGGCCGTTTCTGCCCAGATCCACAGTCCAACTCGGCAGGAGCGTCCCTTTTGCCTCTACATCAGATAAGCTGCAAATTCCTGACTTGCTCCCACCAGCCCGATCTCCAGTATGGTTCGTGCTAACGTGGCAGCTGCACAAGGCGTCCGGGCCAGGATGGCTCCCGATCCCAGCTTTCTTTCCCTCGGCTGAGCAGGACAATCTGGGCTGGGGCTCGCGGATTCGATGCTTCCAACTTCGAGGACTCCGTCTCGGTTTCTAGCGCTGGGGTGCGCCTTTCTGTACGGCCTTGCTGCCGCTGTCGTAGCCGGTCAGGGCATGGCGTGCGTTCATGCATCTTCCCGCTGCCTTGAGCGCCCGCCTGCACGTCCAAGTTGGGCGCTCAAGGCAGCGGGAAGGTGCATGAACGCATGATGTGACCTGAGCGCCTGGCTGGACGTCCAAGGTCACGGCATAGGGTGTGTAGGGATAGGGCCTGATACAGGAGCTCGTGCTCACTGCAAGTCAGCGGCGACAAGGAGCCCAGACCCACGAGAAGGCCAGAGGAGCCCCCGGAAACGGTGTCCGTTCTTCCCTACGGAACCGAAGTACTCTGAGGTTAAGCGCGGTGGTGCCAGATTGGGTTACTTTTTTCCCCCTTGTGCGAGAAGCATTTTTTTCTGTGGATTGGGTTGGTTTGGGACTGGGCGGCTAAGTTCACCACACTAACGCCAGGGTCAGGGTAGGCGGTAAATTTGCAGGTTAAAGACGCGGCAAAATAGCTGGTTAAAAAGGCGATAATCTGGGCACACGTTACTGTATCGGAGGGAATAGCTAATCCGATCATTAACATATCATATACATGCAGCGGGCGGAAAGGGATATGCGTCGATTTCAGTAAGCGGTAAGGACACGTAAAACCGGATACTGAATCGCGGGTTAGACATACGCATCCAAAATGTTTATTTATTTAACAGCTTTTTTATACCGACATTAAAATACACATCATATCGGTTTACATATTAACAAAAAGGAGGAAATTACATTAAACAGGGGGGTAACAGGATAACTGATAGAATAATAAGTAGAAAAAAGGGAGGAAGCGAACTTAATAGAAAGGAATCAGTAACTAGTGAAAAATTAAATATGGGAGGCAAGATTGCAAGTCTCCAGGAATGTTACAAAATTAGGTGATTCAGAGGGTTACTGTGGGGAGAGGGGGGAGGCAGAAAATTTGATAATCGGTATAAAAAAGGAGGGGGGAAGTTGCAAGGAAGCAACCAGGGATTAATCCGGGAAGGCCTGGTGGAAAAGCCATGTCTTCAGCATTTTTCGGAACTTGTAAGGACATGGCTCAAGGCGTAGATTGAGAGGGAGGGAATTCCAATGAGTGGGATCAGCAATCGACAGGGCACAATCTCTTGTGGCTGTAAGTCGGGCTTTCTTAAGTGGGGGGATTTGTAAGGTACATTTACGGTTCATTCTGGTGGGGCGGGAGGATTGGGTAAATTTCAAAGGTTCACTTAGCCATGAGGAGTTGTCATTATGAATGGCTTTGTGAATGATGGTATTTTAAAAAGTATACGGAATGAGATGGGGAGCCAATGTAGGTCCTTGAGGATGGGAGTTATGTGGTCAGATTTGTGGGCGTTGCTAATGATCCTTGCTGTAGCGTTTTGTAATATCTGTAGAGGTTTGATAGTAGAGAAAGGAAGGCCAAGATAAAGGGAATTGCAATAATCAATCTTGGCTGATAAAGTGGTTTGGATGACATAGTAAGGCGGTGCCGGAAATACCGATGTCGGCAAGGCGTGAGATGAGGAGATCGTGGCTTATAGTATTTAGATTGTGGCTTATAGCTATTTAAATAGCTAGTTAATATGTTAGTAGTTAAATTTCTGCTTTGATACTGCTCAATATTGATTGACTGCAGGTGGTGCTCCAGGGTATATGTCAGAGTCATTAGAATGCGTACAAAGCGGGTTAAAAACAGGGTAACCGCGGTCGCGCTTTACTATATCAGCCTGCAAATTTATACCTGCAACAGAGAGTAAAGTGACTAACCTAGGTCACTACAAGTGGCAGTGGGATTTACATTAATTGAAATTTTTAATCACTCAACACAATGAAGGCCTGAGCGATGAACAGAAAAAACAAAAATAATAAAATTCACATAAAATAAGGACACAATATAATTATATCAACTAAAATACTCACTTTAAATAAAATACTAAAATCATAAAAAGAAATACTAAAATTAATATTGCAACAAACAAAATAATATAAAATCAGAAGGTAAAAACATAACAAATAAATCATTAAAAATAGCATAATTTAAACAAAAGGAAAATTA
Organism: Rhinatrema bivittatum; assembly: GCF_901001135.1. Lineage (NCBI taxonomy): Eukaryota > Metazoa > Chordata > Amphibia > Gymnophiona > Rhinatrematidae > Rhinatrema > Rhinatrema bivittatum. The sequence goes on along the minus strand of NC_042620.1, from coordinate 5,177,005 downwards.
GTTCTTACATGCTAATTTTCATTCCTGTAGTACCATGGATCAGTCCAGACCCTGGGTTATGTCACCAATCCAGCAGAGGGAGACAGAGAAAACATTCTAATGACTCTGACATATACCCTGGAGCACCACCTGCAGTCAATCAGTATTGAGCAGTATCAAAGCAGAAATTTAACTACTAACATATTAACTAGCTATCTAAATAGGAGAACAAATTTCCAACTCACAAATCCAAAATGGAAGCAGAATCCCCCCCCAAAAAAATCTTGGGAATAAACAAGAAAATATTAAGAAAAATAGACAGCATGAAAGGCAGTTTAATCACCCAAACAGTGAACGAGCGAACTCTCCGAAAAGACAAATATAATACACAGACATAAAGGGTGGGCGTCTGGACTGATCCATAGTACTACAGGAACGAAAATTAGCAGGTAAGAACCAATTTTCCTTTCCCTGTTCATACCTGGATCAGTCCAGACCCAGGGATGTACCAGAGCTGATTCAATTAGGGGGGGACCCAGAGAGTCCCGTTCGGAGAACAATCTCTCCGAAGGCTGCCGAACTTGGAGCGTGAACATCCAAGCGGTAAACACGAGCAAAAGTATGCAACGACTTCCAAGTCGCTGCTTTACAGATCTCCTGAGGAGAAACTAACTGACATTCTGCCCAAGAGGTAGCCTGTGACCTAGTAGAATGAGCTCTCAACCCTTCAGGAAGGTCACGACGGAGCTAGAAGATAAGCTGAATGAATTGTCTCTTTTAACCAATGAGCAATCGTAGCCTTCGAAACCTTATGACCTTTGTGAGGGCCACTCCACAAAACAAACAAATGATCAGACAATCGAAAATTGTTTGTAACTTCAAGATAACGCAACAGAGCTCGTCGTACATCCAATTTTTTAAGATCCCTAGAGGAAGGATCCAAACGATCTAAAGACGGAAAAGCCGGAAGCTCTATGGACTGATTTAAATGGAAAGAAGATACTACCTTAGGTAAAAAAGATGGTACAGTCCGTAATGAAATTCCTGTATCAGAAATTCTAAGAAAAGGCTCTCTGCAAGACAAGACCTGCAACTCTGAAATTCTACGAGCTGAAGAAATGGCCACAAAAAACACCACTTTCAATGTGAGATCCTTCAAAGTCGCATGATTAAGGGGTTCAAATGGAGCCGAACAGAGAGCCCTAAGAACCAAATTCAAACTCCAGGCAGGACAAGGATTCCGAAATGGAGGACGTAGATGTTGCGCACCTTTGCGAAAACATGCTACATCCAGATGCGCAGCCAAGGATAATCCCTGAACCTTACCACAAAAACATCCAAGCGCTACTACTTGTACCCATAAGGAACTACAGGACAAACCCTTGGCTAAACCATCTTGTAAAAAAGATAAAATATTGGATACCGAAGAGTGAACTGGATCTACTTGATGCTCATTACACCAAGATTCAAAAACCTTACACAGCCTTGCATAAGCCAAAGATGTAGAAGGTTTTCTAGAACCCAATAAAGTAGTCACTACAGCATCTAAATAACCTTTATTCTTTAACAGACGCCTCTCAAAAGCCATGCCGCTAGAGAGAAGTGTTCAACCTCTTCCAAATGAACCGGACCCTGAGACAGAAGGCAGGGAAGATCTCGAAATTGAAGGGGACCGTCCAGTGCTAGTCTGACCAGGTCCGCGAACTACGGACGGCGTGGCCACTCCGGAGCCACTAAGACAACGTCGACTTGTTGAACTTCTATCCGACACAGAACCTTGCTGATTAGAGGCCAGGGAGGGAACACGTAGAGAAGAACATCCCTTGGCCAAGGAAGTACCAGAGCATCTACTCCTTCCGCTCCTCTTTCCCTCCTGCGGCTGAAGAACTGAGGGGCTTTGGCATTCTGAAATGTGGCCATGAGATCCATTGCCGGAGTGGACCATCTGTTGCATATCATTTGATAGGCTTCCTCGCACAGCTCCCACTCGCCTGGGTCGAGATGATGCCGACTGAGAAAATTGGCTTGAATGTTGTCCACCCCGGCAATGTGTGAGGCTGCGATGCTGAGCAGATGTTGCTCTGCCCAGGCGATCAGCTGTTGTGCTTCCTGAGCCACCAGGAAGCTTCGGGTTCCTCCCTGACGGTTGATGTACGCTACCGTGGTCGCATTGTCGGAAAGAACCCGAACCGAATTCCCGCAAAGGAGAGGTTGAAGAGCGATTAAGGCTCAACGAACCGCTCTGGTCTCTAAAAGATTGATCGACCACTGCGCTTCCTCTTCGGACCACTGACCCTGAACAGATGTATTCTGACATACCTCTCCCCAGCCTGAAAGACTGGCGTCGGTAGTGACCACAGTCCATTCCGGAATCTCTAGTTGTACACCTCGTTGCAGATTCGCTGTCTGTAACCACCAATCTAGGCTGGAACGAGCCGTCTCTGTAAGAGGAAGGGGAAGGTGGTATAGTTCTGAAATCGGATTCCAGCGTGAAAGCAATGCAGACTGAAGTGGTCTCATGTGCGCAAAGGCCCAGGGAACCAACTCCAGAGTAGAGGTCATTGAACCTAAAATTATCAAGTAATCCCACACACAAGGAATAGGAATAGACTAAGTCTCGAATTTGTGATTAATCTTGAGAAGGCGATGCTCTGGAAGGAACACTATCCCTTGATGAGTGTCGAACTGTGCACCCAAAAACTCCAGAGATTGGGAAGGTAATAGGTGACTCTTGTCTTCGTTGATCACCCAGCCTAGAGAATGCAAAAGGCTGATTACCCTGTTGATTGTATAATAACAAAGAGATTCAGACTTCGCTCGAATCAACCAGTCGTCCAGGAATGGATGTACCAACAGGCCCTCTTTCCTGAGTTGAGCGGCCACCACTACCATTATCTTGGTAAATGTTCTGGGAGCTGTGGCTAATCCGAATGGGAGAGCTCTGAATTGATAATGTTGCCCTAGAATGCAAAACCTGAGAAACTTCTGATGATCTGATCGAATGCAGATATGAAGATAAGCTTCAGTGAGGTCGAGAGATGCTAGAAATTCTCCTCTGTGAACCGAAGCTATGACAGACCGAAGGGTCTCCATCCGGAACTTTGGAATCCTTAGACAACGGTTGACCCTCTTGAGATCGAGAATAGGACGAAAGGTTCCTTTCTTTTTGTGAACGACGAAGAAAATTGAATAACGACCTTTCCGATGTTCTGATGTTGGAACTGGAACTATAGCTCCTAGGTCACTTAAACGCTGTAGCGAGTCTTGGATTATGAGACGCTTTTGTAGGGAAGAACACGGTGAAATTAGGAACAGGTGGTGAAGTCGCCGAACAAAATCTAAAGCATAACCTTGATTTATCACTGATAGAACCCATTGATCCGACGTACATCTGGCCCATTCTCCGTAAAATAGAGACAGCCTGCCCCCTATGATGGGAACCGGAGAAAGGACCGGCCTTATCTCATTGGACAGACTTTGTGCCTCCTGAGACTTGGGAAGTTCCAGGTCTACCAAAGCAGTGGACACGAAAGGACTGAGACCAATTCTGTTGTCTACCTGAAGACTGTTTAGCTGGAGGAGCCGACGGACGAGAAGAACGAAATCTTCTGTTAGACCGAAAACGAGAGCGAGATGAAAAAGGGCTTCTAGGCCTAGGACGGTCCTCTGGCAATTTGTGAATCTTATTTTCCCCTAGGGACAAAATTAAATCTTCCAATTCCTTACCAAATAATAATTTTCCCTTAAAGGGTAAAGCCCCTAATTGAGCTTTGGAGGATGCATCTGCGGACCAATTCCGCAAGCAGAGAAGTCTGCGAGCCAATACAGAAGCAACGATAGAGCGAGTTGAGGTCCTAATGAGATCATATAAAGCAACTGTAGCTTCCAGTCTACCAGCCTGAGCAACTTCTTCAGAGGGAAGAATTGTTTTGTAAAGCCTGGACCCATCTTTGTCCAGCTCGCAAAGCCAAGCTACTACACATGGCCGCCCGCACACCAAAAGCAGAAACCTCAAAAATTCGCTTAACCTGAACCTCCAGCTTATGATCTTGGAGATCTTTAAGAGCCGTAGCCCCAGTTACTGGAATAGTTTTCTTAGTAATGGCTGAAACAGCGGTATCCACCTTAGGAAATTTTCAAATTTCCAAAGCTTCCTCAGGTAATGGATACAATTTTACCATGGCTCGTGCTACCTTAAGCCCCAACTAAGGAGTATCCCACTCCCGGTACATAAGGTCAATGAGAGAAAGATGAAAAGGAAATGATGTCGTGGGACCTCTAAGGCCAAGCAACACTGGGTCAACGTCACCCATCCGAGAATCCTTTACTGGAACCTCGAGACCCAATTCCAGTAAAATAGCCGGAATTAAGGGACTAAGTTCCTCTCTTCTAAACAGGCGAACTACTTTGGGGTCATCCCCATCCGCAACATGAGGGTCTGAACTAATACTCAAAGCAGGGTCTTCATTTAAATCCCCCTCTGGCATTGACTTGTCCGGAATAGGTAAAGAGCCATGCTCAGAATCATCAGAAGAAGAAAAAATTGTCTGATCTGGACCCTGACGAAGGGGACGCTTCGGAGCTGACCCCACTCCCAAATCCGTGGGACTAGCCCTTTTTGAGGAACGTGGCCTTAACCTCTGTTCAGATAAGAGACTCTTATGTCTCTTATGAAATTTATTAGATTTGTAAGCTTTGGAAGAAAACGAAGAAAATCCCCTGAAAAGGCAGAAGAAGAGGAAGAAGAATCTGAAATCTCCTCCAGGCTTTCAGCCAATAAATATGGCCCTGTTTCGCGCGGCTTGTCCCCCCCCCCCCCCCCCCAGGGACCGCTGGCTGCGGAGGCGGGTCAGAAGCACCCTGAATAGCTTGTTGTGTCACCACCCTCAGAGTGGACAGGAGTGCCTCAGTTCCCGCACTGCAGCGAAAAGAGTCCGGGGCAGGAGAGCAGTTGGGCTGAGGTTTTGGGGCCACGCAAAGTAGCAGAGTCCCTTTTTTTTTTTAATCGGCAAACTTGATGAGCCTTCCCCCCCGGGGAGACAGGATGAACAGAGACTCTACCTGGAGAGACGCTCACGCGCATCTCCACAAGTGCGGCAGGCCGCACCTCGCGGCATTATAAAGAAAAAACGGCGCGAAATAAAAAGTATGAAATAAACTAAATAACTAAATAACTAAAAGTAACCCCAGCGAAAAACAAAGGCACGGGCCCACTGAACACCAAAAGGTAAGTAAACAACAATTCAGCTGTGAAGAATTATTTTATTTATTTTATTTTTTTTTAACCTGACTGAAACGCCGCGGCCCCCAGGAGCTGCTCCAAGTAGGGTGAGTGAGTCGGGCCCCCCCCCCAGTATCACCCCTGCCAGGAGTGGTTACTGGGTACAAAACCTCCCCAACTTCGGCAGCCTCAAAAACCAGGAGGGATAGTCCTCCCAGGACTTGGCAACCTCCCAGGAGGCAGTGAAACGGCTGTGAAGAAAAAATAAAACTTTTTTTTTTTTAAATAACTTAAATGAAAAGAACAGGCTCTCTTCAAAAGAAAAAGCAAGCCTGCAAAAAGTTAACTCCTAAACTACCTGACTAATAAATAACAAACTAACAAAGACTGCAGGGGTTAGGGACGTCCACCACTGCTGGGAGACAGAGAAATACTGATTGACTGCAGGTGGTGCTCCAGGGGATACGTCAGAGTCAGTCAAATGTTTCTCTGCCTCCCTCTGCTGGATTGGTGACATAACCCAGGGTCTGGACTGATCCAGGTACGTACAGGGAATATGTTTTTACTAATTTTCTGAAATCCTTAAGCAAGTCAGATTGTCTTAAATTGAGTGGGAGAGTGTTCCAAAATGTGGGTCCAGCAACTGAAAACGAACACTCTCGAGTGATGTGTAGCCGCACCACCTTTGGGGAAGGAATTTCAAAAAGATCACGATGCCTTGGTTGGTTGATAAAATTTAAGCATCAAATTGGCCCAATGAGATGTGTCATCATTTAGAAGTTTAAATGTCAGCATAGCGATTTTATATTTATCTCTTTCTTGTAATGATAGCCAATGAAGATCTATCAGAAAGCAAATGTTGCTTACCTGATGTAACAGGTGTTCTCACAGGACAGCAGGATGTTAGTCCTCACAAATGGGTGACATCGAGGATGGAGCCCACCACGGAAAACTTCTGTCAAAGTTTAACAGAACTTTGACTGGCCCCTACTGGGCATGCCCAGCAAGGCACTGACCCTGCAGCCAGCAGGGGTCTCCCTTCAGTCTGATTTTCAAAGCTACAGGCAGTGCCTAAAAAAGTAAAAACAAAACGAACCCAACACCGCGGGGAGGCGGGCGGGTTTCGTGAGGACTAACATCCTGCTGTCCTGTGAGAACACCTGTTACATCAGGTAAGCAACATTTGCTTTCTCACAGGACAAGCAGGATGGTAGTCCTCACAAATGGGTGAGTACCGAGCTGAGGATGTCCTGACCTGCACCAAATGTACCCAATGATGTGCAACAGGCACAACAACTGGGGTGGAATTTGGTAAAGGGCATCCGCACCCTACCGGGAAGGTGGAAGGGTGTTGGTACATCATGTTGGAAAAAGGTTTAGCAAGACAGATTGGCCGAAGATGGAGTCCTGTCTTCCAGCTTTGTCCAAACAATAGTGGGCTGCAAAGGTATGGAGAGAACTCCAGGTTGCAGCTTTACAGATGTCAGGAAGCGGCACCGATCGAAGGTGTGCCACTGAAGTCGCCATGGCCCTCACAGAGTGTGCTTTTACACGGTCTTGAAAAGGAATGCCAGCTTGCTGATAGCAAAAAGAAATGCAGTCCGCCAACCAGGAGGAAAGAGCCTGCTTACCCACAGGTTGTCCTAACTTGTTAGAATGGAAGGAGACAAACAATTGAGTGCTCTTCCTGTGAGCAACTGTACGGTCTAGATAAAACGCTAGAGCTCGTTTGCAGTCTAGGGTATGCAGAGTCTGTTCCCCGGAGTTGGAGTGGGGCCTGGGAAAAAAGATAGGTAGTATGATGGATTGATTGATATGAAACTCAGAAACTACCTTAGGTAAAAATTTAGGGTGAGTGCGGAGTACCGCCCTGTCTTGCAGGAGTTTCGTGTAAGGCGGATAGGTGACTAAGGCCTGTAACTCACTAACCCTGCGAGCTGAAGTGATAGCCAACAGGAATAATACTTTCCATGTGAGATACTTCAATTCACAGGAGTGCAGAGGTTCGAAAGGTGGTTTCATTAGACGACCAAGAACCAGATTAAGGTCCCAAGATGGGGCCGGAGGACGTAAGGGTGGCTTCAGATGGAGCAAGCCTTTAAGAAAGCGTGTTACCAGGGGTTGTACTGAAATAGGGACACCCTCTATACCTTTATGGAAAGCGGCTACCGCACTGACATGCATCCTAATGGAAGAGGTTTTAAGACCTGATTCCGATAGATGCCATAAATAGTCCAAGAACTTAGAGATTGGACAGGAAAGGGGATCAAGGGACTGAGAAGTGCACCATGATGTGTACCTTTTCCATTTATATGAATAGGATCTTCTGGTGGAGGGCTTTCGTGAAGCTATCAGGACACGAGAAACCGAATCCGAAAGGTTGAAAGGCTGAAGGACTAACCTTTCAACATCCCTGCGGTCAGGGACAAGGCTTGGAGGTTGGGATGGAGGAGGCATCCGTCGTTTTGAGTGAGCAGATGCGGATCCGTTCCCAAAGGGATGTGCCTGCGGATAGAGAGATCCTGAAGTATGGGAAACCACACCTGGCGTGGCCAGTGGGGTGCTATCAGGATCATGGTTCCTCCGTCCTGGCGAAGCTTCACGAGAGTCCTTGACAGAAGAGGAAGTGGAGGGAATGCATAGAGCAGACCTGTCGTCCACTTGAGGGAGAAGGCATCCCTCGGCCGAGAGTGTTGGCTCCGAATGAGAGAGCAGTAATCGTCCACTTTGTGGTTCTGAGGGGACGCAAAGAGGTCTATGCGGGGAGAACCCCACTTGTGAAACAGAGAGGTCGCTACCAGAGGGTCGAGTGACCACTCGTGCGGTTGGAAGACACGGCTCAGCTGGTCTGCCAATACATTGTCTACTCCCGGCAGGTAAGTGGCCCTGAGGTACATGGAGTGGGAGAGGGCTTCTGCCCAAATCTGCGCAGCTTCCTGACACAGAAGGAAGGAGCCTGTGCCTCCCTGCTTGTTTATGTACCACATGGCCACTTGGTTGTCCGTCTGGATTAAGATTATCTGATTTGATAGATGATCTTTGAAAGTTCTGAGCGCGTAGCGGATTGCTCGAAGTTCCAAGAAATTTATCTGGTGTTCGGCTTCCTCTGGTGACCATAACCCTTGGGTTTGGAAATCGTCCACATGGGCTCCCCAACCGATGTGGGAAGCGTCGGTGGTTAGGATTACTTGTGGATCTGGTAGGAGAAAAGGTAAGCCCTGAAGGAGGTTGACTTGAGTCGTCCACCAGGTTAAAGACAGGCGTAGCGCTTGTGAAACTGTGACTATGGAGGACAGAGGCTGAAAAGCTTGAATCCATTGGTGTCGCAGAGTCCATTGTGTTACTCTCATGGCTAGTCGGGTCATGGGAGTGACTTGAACCGAGGATGCCATGTGTCCTAGGAGAATGAGGAATTGGCGAGCCGTGGCAGTGTGTTGAGACTGGAGTTGGCGAGCTAGGGACATGAGAGTTTGGACCCGCTGAAGTGGAAGGTAGGCCTTTGCCTGTAAGGTGTCCAAGTCTGCTCCAATGAAGGATAAGGTTTGAGATGGGACTAAACAAGATTTCTCGTAATTGACAAGAAACCCTAAGGAAAGGAGTGTGTGAATTGTCAATTTTAGGGAGGATTGAGCAATTTGAGGGGTAGAGGCCCTGATTAGCCAATCGTCCAGGTAGGGGTAGACGTGGACACCTTCCTTCCTGAGGAATGCTGCTACCACTACGAGACATTTGGTAAAGACTCGTGGAGCAGATGCCAGACCGAAAGGTAGTACCCGGTACTGATAATGGTCGCGGCCTACCATAAAACGCAGATACTTGCGATGAGATGGTATTATGGCAATGTGGGTATAAGCGTCTTTGAGGTCGAGAGAGCACAGCCAATCCCCCTTTTGCAGCAGAGGGAGCAGCGCGCCCAGGGTTACCATCTTGAACTTTTCTTTTTGAAGGTACTTGTTGAGGGCCCGAAGGTCCAGAATGGGACGTAGCCCCCCTGATTTCTTTGGTATTCGGAAGTATCTGGAATAGAATCCTGTCCCTTGTTGACAGGGAGGGACGGGTTCTATAGCATTTGATTGTAGAAGAAGGGATACTTCTTGTTGTAATTGAGCCAATTAGACTCCAAATAGACTGGTTAGACTCCATGCCTGAAGGGGCGGGGAGTCTGGCAGGGAGAGCTATGAAGTTGAGGTGGTAACCCTGTGCGATAATTGCTAACACCCACTGATCTGAGGTGATCTGTTTCCAACGGTGTAAGAAGTGGAACAGTCGACCTCCCACAGGGATGTGTGGAAGAGGGATCTGGCATGTGCTCAGTACAGGGAAGTCAAAGGCCCGCCGCAGGCCCAGGAGGTGGGGCTACAGTAGGTCTTTGCTTTCTTGGCTGGCGAGGCTGAGGCCTGTTGGAGGACCGTGCAGGACGAGGCCTAGCTGATGGAGGATAATAGCGACGTGGTCGAAAGAACGACTTCTTAGAGTCCTTCTTTGGTGGTTGCTTGGAGGACACCTCAGGTGGGACAGACGAGAGTTGTTTCAACGTCTCATGGTGATCTTTTAACTCTGCCACAATCTGCTGAATTTGTTCTCCAAACAAATTGTCGCCTAAGCAGGGTAGATCAGCAAGACGATCCTGGACTTCTGGGCGAAGGTTAGACGATTTTAACCAAGCCCAACGTCTGGCTGAGATGGCTGTGGCTGAAACTTTTGTGGAAGCATCGAATATGTCGTAGGCAGTTCTAATCTCGTGCTTCCCTGCCTCAAATCCTTTATGAAGAAGGGCTTGAAGCTGTGGTTGGTACTGGTCCGGCAACGTGTCAGCATAGTCTTGCATCTGCTTAAGGATGGCTCTGTTGTATTGAGTCATGTAAAGTTGATATGAAGCTATGCGTGAAATCAACATAGCTCCATGATATACTTTATTTATTGTCCTTGGTAGGTGGAGTGGAAGAGTGTGGCTTAAGACGTTTGGCCTTCTTCTGCGCGGACTCAACCACAACAGAGCGATGATCCAGTTGAGGCTTTTGAAAACCTGGTGCTGACTGGACAAGATATGTGGAGTCAGCTTTCTTGTTAACTGGTGAAATAGATGAAGGAGATTCCCAGTTTTTCTTTAGCAGATCCAAAAACACCTGGTGAATAGGGATGGAAGCGATGATTTTTGGAGCATCCAGAAATTGGAGTAGTTCCATCATCTGGTGTCTGTCATCGGCTTCAGATTGTAACTGAAAAGGTACAACTTCTGACATCTCTTTCACAAAATTAATGAAAGAGAGATCCTCAGGAGGAGATCTTTTTCTACTCTCTGTAGGAGAAGGTGGTGAAGGCAAATCTGTGTCAGAAGATGTATCATCATCATCACCCCAGGTATCGTAGGGATCATGTGGGGCTTGAAGCCCTGAAGGACCTGGTTGAGGCTCTGAAGGCATCGATGGAAATCTAGATGGAATCGGTGCTGTAGGTGGAACTAGGAATGGCATCGAGGGCTTCGGCGCTGCCGATGGAATCGGTGCCGGTCGCGGAATCGATGGAGCCGAGGGATAAATCGGTGGAGATATACCAGAAGGTACCGATGGAACCACCCCGGAAGGGGGAATCCGGAACGGTGTTTCTCCTGCCGACGAGAATCCAGTCGAAGACGGTGGTGTTGTCGATGGTACTGGAATCACCGATGGAAGGGCCGTCATAAGTGCCTCCATGCGGCTCAGTAGAGGTGCTAGAGCTTGCACCAATGGCTCGGTGGTCGATTCCCTCCTCGGTGGCGAAGTCGGTGCCGGAGGCGGTGCCGGAGCCGGTGCCGGAGACGGTGCCGATGGAGGTTGTAATTTCTTCATCGCTTTCTCGATGGCCTCCTGGACCAGCCGGTCCAGTTCTGCCCGGAGACCAGGGGTAACAATACCCGGCTCGACGGGAGAGGGAGGCTGAGGCAGGGCCGGAGGGACCACCGTAACCGGTGGGATCACGGCCCCCACACCCCGAGAGGGTGAGGGTTTCCTCGGTGCCTGCGAACAAGACGTGGAGGGTGTCCGGTCTGATCGCGGCTTCTTAGTCGGTGGCTCGGCTTGTGCAGAGATCGATGGCTGTGGATCCTCGACAGGCCGAGACTTGTGCCGTCGATGGCGATGCTTTTCTTTCCGATCCCCTCGCCCATCCGGGGAAGGGACGGGAGTCGATGGCCGAGAAGCGATCGATGGCGGACGGTCACCGGAGGGTTGACGGTGATGGTGCAACTTCGACGGTGCCGGTTCCGATGACGTCGATGCTATCGATGGCGTTGGGGTGGGTGCATGGAAGAGGAGCCCCATCTTCTCCATCCTGGCTTTGCGACCTTTGGGTGTCATTAAGGCACATTTGGTGCAAGTCAGGACATCATGCTCACTACCCAAACACATAACACAAACCCTGTGGGGGTCTGTGATTGACATAGTCCGGGTGCAATCCGGACAACAACGGAACCCCGTTGCCATGGCTGTAAGCCAAAATTTAGCCTGGGGATCGGTAAGTGCCAACAGGCCTCAAGGGCCAAAATCGACGGTAGTCGATGGAAAATGGCAAAAAACTTACCGGATTTCGGAAAGATGACAAAAATTTGTCGAAGGGAGACCCCTGAGGGGCAAATTTTCTTAGGAAATTAATTTCCAAATTCCTGTCAGGAACGTGGTAAGAGAGCTCCTTTCACCGCGTGGCAACTGCTGCGCGGAAAAAAGAAGACTGAAGGGAGACCCCTGCTGGCTGCAGGGTCAGTGCCTTGCTGGGCATGCCCAGTAGGGGCCAGTCAAAGTTCTGTTAAACTTTGACAGAAGTTTTCCGTGGTGGGCTCCATCCTCGATGTCACCCATTTGTGAGGACTACCATCCTGCTTGTCCTGTGAGAACTGGAGTTATATGTTCTGATCTTTTCAATCCAGACAGCAATCGGGCGGGGGAGTTAAGTAACAACTGAAAGGGATGCAATGAAGTGTAGGGTAGACAGAGATAGAGACTGTTACAGTAATCAATAATGGCTTCCCTGGTTCATAGCCTATTGTTCTAACCACTAGGCTAATCCCTTCATTCCTTCAGTACTCCCATGTCTGCTCAGCTCAGGGTATGGAGGCAGTGATGGCCAAGTGCTAGACACAAGGAAATCCAATGCCAGGGGCAAGAAAGCTTCAGCAACCATGTAACTGGTGTAAAAAGGCTGGGTTAATCCTTGAGTGCTGGGATCCTGAGCAAAAATCGGCCCCCTGGAGCCTCTCCCCATGACCTTGTGCCTTTCTCACCTCTCACAACCCCCAGCACAACCTTCCCTGGCATGATCTACTCCCTAATCTTCACCCCCTCCCCTTCCACGGATAGGAGAGCAAAATCTGCATCTGCCTCCTTCACTGCCAATTTCACTCTGAAGTTGGAATATATGGGGTTGGTGGTCCTTTTGACTTCAGAGGGATTCAGACTTCTGAGTGAAGCCGGCAGAGAAGGCAGACGCAGGTTAAGAATTGCTGCTGTCCTAACAGTAGGAAGGAGAGAGAGGCAAGAAGCTGCTACTACCACAGCCTGCATCATCACAAGAAAGGACTTTCTACAGGCTAGCTAGCCGGCAGTACACCAGCTTGTCTGCCTGCAGTTGCCCACACACAGGGTCTGGAATAGTTGGCCAGATTTGCTCCCCCCTTTTCACCACCAGGGAAAGCCCTGCGAGGAAGTGATGGTAATCTAGCAAGGGCGCAGGGATGCACTTATTGCCTGTCTTTGGTCTTTAGATGTACAGTTACAGTTAGACTGAAGGACACCTCAACTTCTGCTGATTTTACTCACCTGATCCTGAAAGTCCATCTTTCCCATAGCGGTTATAGACATCTCGTTTTCGCTCTAAAGAGTAGACAAGAGAGCATTCTAGTGAGTAGCAGATGAACCAAAAAGAAAAAGAACAGGAAGATAGGAAACAGAACAAACGAACAAAAGCAAATATGGAGACAAAGAAATAGAGGGAAAGAGCAAAAAGCATAGGGAAAGGCATAAAATTAGAGACAGAAGACTACATATACAAAACGGAGATATTCTGGGGAATGGGGAGCCGTAAGTACATACGATTTGCCACACTGGGTTGAAACCAAAGGTCTATCAAGTAGTCAGAGTGTATAGCAGTGAATGATGAGACAGACACAATTGGCATCTCAGAGTCCTTGGAAGAAGGTCTACCAATGGGAGAGTGCTATACCAGGATACAAATTACCCCACAGTGATAGGGTGGATCAATTTTGTAGGGCAGTGGCACTTTTAAGGATGGCATAGAGTCCAACACAATAAAAATCCTGCAGGAGATGGGGAAGATAGCTTTCATAATTGCTCATGTGTACCCATTTCTACATGTATGTGGGCACATGCAAAATTGCTTCTGTATTTTATAACTTGTGTGGATATGATATACGCAGGTTATAAAATACGAGTACATATGTATACACAAATGCTCATGAGCTATGCAAGTTCGAACTTATTCAAAAAGTAGTGACAGTTAACCAGATAAATCTGAACTTATCCAGATAAGTAGCAACACTTTTGTTCAGCCTGAACAAAAACAAGGGCCCTAGGTGGGAACAGAGTTGGGTTGTACACCTCAAACAAGTTCTGGAGGACAGATTAGTCAAACCTGCTGTTGCATCAGCCATCCCTGTCCAAACAGTAATGCAATACGATTAAGTGGATGGAACTCCACGTTGCGGCCTTGCAGATCTCCTCCATGGGGACTGATCACAAATGAGCAATGTATTATGTCAACAAGCAGGGAGGTACAGCATCCTATCTTGTGCGTCATGATGCGGTCCAGCTGTAGGCCTGGGCTCTCTCTTAAGGGATGGTGCTCAAAGCCATTTATCTGGCTGGTCTGGATAACAGGGTGCCAGACAGACTGAGTCAGTCCTTCAGACCCCCGAATGGTCCTTGCACCAGGGAGTGGCAAATTGGATCTTCAGCCTGTGAAGTACCTCAGAGGTGAATCTATTCATGGCTTCCTGGAACAGGAAGGTCCCTCTTTTCTGTTCCACTTACAGAGCTCAAGGCAAGCTAGCCTTGGATGCCTTTTGTCCTCCATTGGGGCTAGAGACTTCTGTATGCTTACCCTCCAGTTCCACTGGTCGTGAAGGCTTTGTTGAAGCTCAGGGAAGAAAAGGGGACTATGATCCTCATAGCTCCCCATTAACTGAGACAGATTTGGTTTTTGCCCCTTTAGGAGCTGTCTATTCAGAAATCAGACTGGAGACTTCCCCAGATCTCATCACTCAGGATCAATGCAGGTTGTGGCATCCTTCTCACTCACTACCTGAATGTTGAGAAGCTGACTCTGCAACATCTTGATCTTTCTGAAGATGTCTTGTGTTCTCTTAGCTTCCAGAAAACCTTCCTCCAGAAAATCCTATGGACTGAAGTAGAAGAGGTTTACTATGTGGTATGAGCAAAGGACCTTAGACCCCTTCTCCTGTTCAACACAAAAACTGCTTAATTATCTTCTACATCCTTCTGAGTCTGGTCTTAAGACCATCTCTGCCAGGGTTCATCTTAGTGCAACTGGTGCATATTGTAAGTGTAACAGAAAATGCTCCAGGGAGCTATGAATAGGGTCACCTCTGGTGTACCCCACAGGCAGAAGATCCACTTCGCCACTCCCTAGTCCAGGGACCATTTGTGGGGTCTGAAGGACCAACTCAGTCTGTCCACCATCCTGTTCTCCTGACAAGCTAGATAAATGGCCCTGCGTGAAGTCCCTTGAGAGAGAGCTCAGGCCCACAGCTGAAACACTTTGTGACACAAAAGATAGGATCCTGTACCTCCCTGCTTGTTGATGTAATACATCGCCACTTGGTTGTCCGTTTCAATCATAAAGATTTTGCTGGACAGCCTCTCACTGAAAACCCATAGCGAGTACTGAATTGCCAAAACTCCAGGAAGATTATGTGGTTCAGACGTTCCCAGGTGGACCAGGAGTCCTTGGTGCAAAGCCCATCTACATTATATTATTATTAATACCTCCACTCTGCTAAAACCGCATACCTCCTCCAGACCTATTAGGAGTGCCTACCAAGACACCCTATTTGCTCCCCAAGCTAAAACCTCAATCAGAAAACGAGCCATCTCGACTGCTGGCCCACACCACTGGAACGCGCTACCCCACGACCTTAGACGAGAATCCTGCCCGGCTGTCTTCAAAAAGAGACTAAGAACATGGCTATTTAGCCAACCCTTTCAGGACATTTTACCCACCTTTCATGCAACTTTACTCTCTGCTAGCTATCTCTTCAACTTAACCCTCCCATCCACCCCTCCCTCTGCTGCCGGCCCCTTCCACTTACACCTTGATCCCCCCCTTTCTTTCCTTATCCGTCTCTTAATTTATTTAACCTTATTCTCATCCCTTTAGGATGAGTATTTCAAGTCCTCTTGTTTTTGGATGAGCTTAGTATCAGACATGTTTTAAATAATCTCCCTTGATCTTATAAGGCTATGTTTAGACCAGAGTGTTACATTTTTTTCCTGTTAAATTTTTTTTCTTTTGAATTTCTAACTTAGTTCTCTGTACCGCTACATGGCGAAATTGATGTTAAATGTAAACCGGTATGATTTGTATCTCTACAACAATGTCGGTATAGAAAAAATAAAAATAAATAAAATAAATTATCTCCCCAAACGAGGATGGATGCATCCACAATTAAGACCATTTGCACCGGAGGAATTTGGAAAGGGGACCCCCTGCACCAAACTGAAAATGTCCCATCACCAGGACAGACAGTCCCAGAGCAACAGAGTGACTCAGAAAACAACTCAAAATCTTTGGAATTGCATCCACCACTAGGACCACAAGATCCATTAGGCTTGATGCATAAAAAGGCATGCTATGGGAGTAACATGAACAATTGCGGCCATGTGGCTTAACAGCCTCAACATGTGCCCAAGCTGATGTCTGCCGCAATAGCCATCACTTTGACAGCCTGTTGTGGAAGGAAGACTCTAGCCCAAGACAAGTCCAGCAGAGTGCCAATAAACTCCAATTAAGGTGATGGTCAAAGGTGAGACTTAGGATTGTTGATAATGAACCCTAGTAACTCCAACACCCGGATGGTCATGTGCACAAACTCCTCGCCTCCTGCCCAAGATGCGCTCTTGATCAGACAATCGACAGATAGGGAAACACATGCACCCCAGTCACTGTAGGTGTGCTGGCACCAAGGCAAAGCATTTTGTGAAGACATGTGGCGTGGATGTGAGCCCAAAATGGCAGAATGCAATACTGAAGATGCAGATTTCCCACCATAAATCTGAGATACTTCCTGTGACTGGAGAAGATCTTGATGTGAGTGCAGGTGTCCTTTAGATCAAGAGGGCATAGGTAGTCCCCTTTCTGTAGGAAGGGAATCAAAAATGTCCAGGGGAATCATCTTGAAATTTATTTATTTTTTTTAGAAACTTCTTCAAGGCCCTTAGGTCTAAGATGGGATGGAGTCCCCATGTTTTCTTTGACATCAGGAAGTACCTGGAGTAAAATCTCTGTCCTGGTGGAACAGACTCGACCACTCTGGCCATTAAGAGGGGTGACAGCTCAGCAAGCAGTACCTCCTGATGTGCTATGAACCCCTAATATGGGGGTTGGTGGATTTAATGTGTTCCCTTTCCAAACAATGCAAAGGATCCATTCATCTTAAGTTAACTATGCCAAATATTTGTATAGAACCATAGCCTGCCCCCAACTGGAAGGTCCCTCAACATGGGTACCAGGATCCATGCCATGCTCGCTACAGTCCAGAGGATGTGGTTGTTATGGTTATTGGTGTTTGGGTGGTTCCTTGGACACTGTGGCAGCTGACCAAGCCCACGGGGGGCAGTCCCATGAGGGACCACAGTGTTAGGCTAAACTCCAGACAGACAAACACAGATTTGAATCTTTTATTAAACAGTATATGGAACCAACAGAGGTGGGAGTAGTGAGTAGTGGTTGTAGAGCCCGGCTGGGCACGTCTCTCACAGAACGATGGAACAGTGGATCCTCTGTAGGTAGTGCTGTAGTGGAAAGAGACAGAGTTATGAGTACACAATAGAAAGGAAAATTGGTTCTTACCTGCTAATTTTCATTCCTGAAGTACCATGGATCAGTCCAGACCATGGGTTATGTCACCAATCCAGCAGAGGGAGACAGAGAAAACATTCTAATGACTCTGACGTATACCTGGAGCACCACCTGCAGTCAATCAGTATTGACCAGTATGAAAGCAGAAATTTAACTACTAACATATTAACTAGCTATCTAAACCAGAGAACAAATTTCCAACTCACAAATCCTAAATGGAAGCAGAATCCCGCCCCCCCCCACCAAAACAAATCTTGGGAATAAACAAGAAAATATTAAGAAAAATAGCATGAAAAGGCGGTTTAATCACCCAAACAGTGAACAAGCGGACTCTCCGAAAAGATAAATATAATACACAGACATAAAGGGTGGGCGTCTGGACTGATCCATAGTACTACAGGAACAAAAATTAGCAGGTAAGAACCAATTTTCCTTTCCCTGTATGTACCTGGATCAGTCCAGACCCTGGGATGTACCAGAGCTGATTCAATTAGGGTGGGACCCAGAGAGTCCCGTTCGGAGAACACTCTCTCCGAAGGCTGCCGAACTTGGAGCGTGAACATCCAAGTGGTAATGACGAGCAAAAGTATGCAACGACTTCCAAGTCACTGCTTTACAAATCTCCTGAGGAAAAACTAAGTGACATTCTGCCCAAGAGGTAGCCTGTAACCTAGTAGAATGAGCTCTCAACCCTTCAGGAAGGTCATGACGAGCTAGAAGATAAGCTGAACGAATTGTCTCTTGTAACCAACGAGCAATTGTAGCCTTCGAAACCTTAAGACCTTTGCGAGGGCCACTCCACAAAACAAACAAATGATCAGACAATCGAAAATTGTAACTTCAAGATAACGCAACAGAGCTCGTCGTACATCTAATTTTTTAAGATCCCTAGAGGAAGGATCCAAACGATCTAAACACGGAAAAGCCGGAAGCTCTATGGACTGATTTAAATGGAAAGAAGATACTACCTTAGGTCAAAAAGATGGTACAGTCCGTAAAGAAATTCCTGTATCAGAAATTCTAACAAAAGGCTCTCTGCAAGACAAGGCCTGCAACTCTGAAATTCTACACGCTGAAGAAATGGCCACAAGAAACACCACCTTCAAAGTAGCATGCAGTCGATCTCCTGCCGGCGCCAATTTTGCTGGCGTCGGTTCTCGAGCCCACTGACAGCCACGGGCTCGGAAACCGGACGCCAGCAAAATTGAGCGTCCGGTTACTTTTCTTTACTTTTCAGGACCTCCGACTTAATATCGCCATGATATTAAGTCGGAGGGTGCACAGAAAAGCAGTAAAAACTGCTTTTCTGTGCACTTTCCCAGCAAAATTGAGCGTCGGCTGTCAAACCCGCTGACAGCCGCAGCTCCTGTCAAAAAGGAGGCGCTAGGGACGCCCTAGTGTCCCTAGCGCCTCCTTTTATCCGGATCTACCGCGTCACCTAATTTAAATAGAAAATCACCTTTGGGTCGGCGCTAATTTCTTAGAGTAAAATGTGCGGCTTGGCTAATCAAAGGGGACCGTCCAGTGCTAGTCTGACCAGGTCCGCGAACCACGGACGGTGTGGCCACTCCGGAGCCACTAAGACAACGTCGACTTGTTGAACTTCTATCTGACACAGAACCTTGCCGATTAGAGGCCAGGGAGGGAACATGGAGAGAAGAACATCCCTTGGCCATGGAAGTACCTGAGCATCTACTCCTTCAGCTTCTCTTTCCCTCCTGCGGCTGAAGAACCGAGGAGCTTTGGCATTCTGAAATGTGGCCATGAGATCCATTGCCGGAGTGGACCATCTGTTGCATATCATTTGATAGGCTTCCTCGCACAGTTCCCACTCGCCTGGGTCGAGATGCTGCAGTCTGAGAAAGTCGGCTTGAATGTTGTCCACCCCGGCAATGTGTGAGGCTGCGATGCTGAGCAGATGTTGCTCCACCCAGGCGATCAGCTGTTGTGCTTCCTGAACTACCAGGAAGCTTCGGGTTCCTCCCTGATGGTTGATGTACGCTACCATGGTCGCATTGTCGGAAAGAACCCGTACCGACTTCCCGCAAAGGAGAGGTTGAAGAGCGATTAAGGTTAAACGAACCGCTCTGGTCTCTAAAAGATTGATCGACCACTGCGCTTCCTCTTCGGACCACTGACCCTGAACAGATGTATTCTGACATACCGCTCCCCAGCCTGAAAGACTGGCGTCGGTAGTGACCACAGTCCATTCCGGAATCTCTAGTGGTACACCTCATTGCAGATTCGCTGTCTGTAACCACCAATCTAGGCTGGAACGAGCCGTCTCTGTAAGAGGAAGGGGAAGGTGGTATAGTTCTGAAACCGGATTCCAGCGTGAAAGCAATGCAGACTGAAGTGGTCTCATGTGCGCAAAGGCCCAGGGAACCAACTCCAGAGTAGAGGTCATTGAACCTAAAATTATCAAGTAATCCCGCACACAAGGAATAGGAATAGACTGTAAGTCTCGAATTTGTGATTGAAGCTTGAGAAGGCGATGCTCCGGAAGGAACACTGTCCCTTGAAGAGTGTCGAACCGTGCACCCAAAAACTCCAGAGATTGGGAAGGTAATATGTGACTCTTGTCTTCGTTGATCACCCAGCCTAGAGACTACAAAAGGCTGATTACCCTGTTGATTGTATAATAACAAAGAGATTCCGACTTCGCTCAAATCAACCAGACGTCCAGGTACGGATGTACCAACAGGACCTCCTTCCTGAGTTGAGCAGCCACCACTACCATTATCTTGGTAAATGTTCTGGGAGCTGTGGCTAATCCGAACGGGAGAGCCCTGAATTGATAATGTTGCCCTAGAATGCAAAACCTGAGAAACTTCTGATGATCGGATCGAATGCAGATATGAAGATAAGCTTCGGTGAGGTCGAGAGATGCTAGAAATTCTCCTCTGTGGGGAGCGTGACGTCACGCTACGAGATGGCAGCTTGATTCCTGGGCTCCTGTCGTTCCCCCGCTACATCCACGAAAATCTGCGCTCCCCTTAACCATCCGGCTCCCAATCTGCTCTGAGCACTAGCTGACAAGCATCAGGATGACCAGCAAGAAAAAAAATACGGACCTGCAGCGCTTTTCTTACCAGAAAGAGGGTGCTAAGGAAATCTGCCTCTCTCCCGATGGGGATGAAGGCGGGCAAAATGGCGGCGACGCGAGTGCTGAGCCTCCCGAGCTCTCTCCGACCGCCTCAGACATACCAGATACTACACTCTCTGAACACCCGACCCGTGCTGAATTCCGGGAGTGGTTTGCTGGGATCCGCGCTGATTTAAAAGCGTACCGCCAGGAGCTATTGACCCGTGTGGAGGAGGTGAGGGAGGATCTTACAGTTTGGGCCACAGGGTGGGAGACATTGATGTGCGTGTCTTCTCATCCAGCCATGTCAAGTCTACATATATCCTGTCCTTATAGGGAGCTCTGCCCTAGCCTTGGCTTCACCTCTCAGAGACAGAGACAGACGATCCGCTTATAGGAAATCTGGGCAACTTTCTGCAAGAATTTTGCCTATTTGACAAACTCCCTCACATTCCTTCCATGGCAACAGAGCTCCTCCAGATTAGACAAGGCTCCTGCTCCGTAGCTGAATATGTGGTTCATTTCCACAGTCTGGTGTCTGAACTCCAATGGGACAATGACAGTTTAATTGCCATTTTCAGGCAAAGGCTGATTAAACACAAAGATGAGCTGGCCAGCTATCTTGGAAGCTTTAATCACTCAAGCAATCTGCCTGGACCTTAGATTCCAGGACCGGGCTCATGAGAGGGGCTTGGCTCGTCACCCCATCTGTTTCATCCCAAGCTTTTAGCGACTTGTGGTTACCAGACCATCTCCAGAACTAGCTCCTTTGCAGAAAGGATCCATGCAGACTGATCACCAAGTTATCTCCAGATAAGAAGCAGAGGCATAGATGCCTCAAATCTATGCCTATATTGTGCTGCCCTTGGACACCTTGCTAATCTATGCCCCATCAAGCCAGGAAACTCCAGGACCTAAGTCTAGTGGGAGAGGCCACTCTACATCATTCATGTTCTCCACAAATCCTGGTACCAATATGCCTCTCTTTTGGTGAAACCCATGTGGATACTCAAACTTTCTTCAATACTGATACCGATGACTGTCAGTCTTGAATCCTTGATGGAGCAGTATGGTATCCCGACTGCCCCAATATGCACGACGTTCACAATTTCTTTTTATTCATGGAGAACCCCTACCAGAATAAGAACATATGAAAATGCCATACTGGGTCATACCAAGGGTCCATCAAGCCCAGCAT
Source organism: Rhinatrema bivittatum (assembly GCF_901001135.1). NCBI lineage: Eukaryota > Metazoa > Chordata > Amphibia > Gymnophiona > Rhinatrematidae > Rhinatrema > Rhinatrema bivittatum. Next base: position 5,155,435 of record NC_042620.1, on the reverse strand, counting down.
CCTGCTTCCAACAGTGGCCAATCCAGGCCACAAGAACCTGGCAAGTACCCAAAAACTAAGTCTATTCCATGTTACCATTGCTAATGGCAGTGGCTATTCTCTAGGTGAACTTAATAGCAGGTAATGGACTTCTCCTCCAAGAACTTATCCAATCCTTTTTTAAACACATCTATACTAACTGAACTAACCACATCCTCTGGCAACAAATTCCAGAGTTTAATTGTGCGTTGAGTAAAAAAGAACTTTCTCCGATTAGTTTTAAATGTGCCCCATGCTAACTTCATGGAGTGCCCCCTAGTCTTTCTACTATCCGAAAGAGTAAATAACCGATTCACATCTACCCGTTCTAGACCTCTCATGATTTTAAACACCTCTATCATATCCCCCTCAGTCATCTCTTCTCCAAGCTGAAAAGTCCTAACCTCTTTAGTCTTTCCTCATAGGGGAGTTGTTCCATTCCCCTTTCATTTTGGTAGCCCTTCTCTGTACCTACTCCATCGCAATTATATCTTTTTTGAGATGCGGTGACCAAAACTGTACACAGTATTCAAGGTGCGGTCTCACCATGGAGCGATACAGAGGCATTATGACATCTTCCGTTTTATTCACCATTCCCTTTCTAATAATTCCCAACATTCTGTTTGCTTTTTTGACTGCCGCAGCACACTGAACCGACGATTTCAATGTGTTATCCACTATGACACCTAGATCTCTTTCTTGGGTTGTAGCACCTAATATGGAACCCAACATTGTGTAATTATAGCATGGGTTATTTTTCCCTATATGCATCACCTTGCACTTATCCACATTAAATTTCATCTGCCATTTGGATGCCCAATTTTCCAGTCTCACAAGGTCTTCCTGCAATTTATCACAATCTGCTTGTGATTTAACTACTCTGAACAATTTTGTGTCATCTGCAAATTTGACCATCTCACTCCTCGTATTTCTTTCCAGATCATTTATAAATATATTGAAAAGTAAGGGTCCCAATACAGATCCCTGAGGCACTCCACTGTCCACTCCCTTCCACTGAGAAAATTGTCCATTTAATCCTACTCTCTGTTTCCTGTCTTTTAGCCAGTTTGCAATCCATGAAAGGACATCGCCACCTATCCCATGACTTTCTACTTTTCCTAGAAGCCTCTCATGAGGAACTTTGTCAAACGTCTTCTGAAAATCCAAGTATACTATATCTACCGGTTCACCTTTATCCACATGTTTATTAACTCCTTCAAAAAAGTGAAGCAGATTTGTGAGGCAAGACTTGCCCTGGGTAAAGCCATGCTGACTTTGTTCCATTAAACCATGTCTTTCTATATGTTCTGTGACATTGGCCACCACCCCAACATCCATGCAGACTGGTCTCCTGGATGGAGAACAGATCAGTCTATATGTGCTTCCCAAAGCAATCAATGCCGTGATCTTGAGCCTACCTTGATTAATGATGCATCAACTCTCATTGATTAAGGAACCTCGGTGGAATAGACAATGTCTCTTTAAGGTTGTGCCTATGATTCCCCTTGCCCAGGCAGTTAACCCGGAACTACCTGGCCTGCCACTACAAGATGCAGAGTATTCAGATGTCTTCAGCAAGAAGCAGGCAGAAGACCTTTTGCTACAGAAGCAAAGTTAAAATATATCAAAGAGAATTTGGATAGAGGATTCATTTGGCCATCATTTGGCTGAGGCCGGCTTCTTTATGGGGAAAAAAAGATGGTTCGTTACGACCCTGCATTGATTGAGGGCTCAATGCTATTACCAAAAACAGCAGATATCCTCTCTCGTTGATCACAAAACTCTTTGGCTGTCTCAAAGGCACGTAGATATTTACCAAGCTGGACCTCCGAGAGGCATACAATTTGATCAGAATATGAGAAGGTGATGAATGGAAAACTTCAATACCAGGGATGGGCACAAGTACCTGCAAATGCCCTTCGGGTTATGTAATGCTCCTGCTGTCTTTCAGTTTATGGTCAATAGGATTTTCTGTGACCTTCTCTACTCTCATGTGATAACATATCTGGACAATATCTTTGTCTTTTTGAAATCCTTGGAAGAACACCGAAATCATGTGAAGCAAGTCCTCCAGAGGCTCAGAGAACCCCAGTCCTATGCAAAATTAGAGAAATGTATCTTCAAGGAGGAGGAACTCCCTTGGCTATATCAATTCCTGACAGGGTCTATGGTTGGACCCTGAAAAGTTAAAAGCCATCCAAGAATGGCCTCATCCAGAAGACCTCAAGGTTCTGAAATGTTTCCTCGCATTTGCAAGTTATTATAGACAATTCCTGCATGACTACACGTCCCTAGCCGCTCCACTCACAGCCCTGACCAAGAAGAGTTCTGATACCAGGAACTGGACCGAGGACGCTGTTCAGGCGTTCAATGATCTTTATTTATTTATTTATTTTATTTATTTGTAGTTTTTTATATACCGCGGCACGTAATGCACATCACCTCGGTTTACAGCAAACAGTAATTCAGCCACAGGCTTTACAATAAACATAGGTGGAAAAAGCCAAATACTTGTTTAACAGTTAACTAGGAATATAAATATCATTTAGGAATATAAATATCATGTTAATTTTTCCTATCATTTTTTCTCTGCTCCGAGTTGTACTTATCCCTGTTTTATTGTAACTGTTTTTTGTTCAGCACCTGTTATTTATTTCGTTCACTATTCCTTTTATCACTCCCCTGTTTATTGTAAACCGGCATGATGTGATACTCTCACGAATGCCAGTGTAGAAAAAACTAAAATAAATAAATAAATAAATATACATATGTGTAACAAGGATAACTGAAATAATTAACTTAAAGACTGTCCTGTAGGGAGATTTTTCAAGGGAATAATATGGGTAGGGGAGGAGTCAGGGGGAGGTTGAACAGCGATGTATGTAATTTGCATGAGTCCCCGTCCGTCAAGGGTAGGCTTTTTTAAACAGCCATATTTTTAGGTTATGTTTAAATTTTCTGTGGCAAGGTTCCTGGCGCAGCTCTGAGGGCATACTGTTCCATATTGTGGATCCTGCTATGATGAGCGAGCGTTCTTTTGTTGATGCATGTTTAGTTAGTTTAGGAGAGGGGATCGGCAGTCTGGCCTGATGTTGGGATCTGGTTGGACGGTTTGTTTTTTTGAAATACAGGTGATCAGAGAACCATTGCATGTTTCGATTATGGATGGCCTTGTGTATCAGCGTAATAGATTTGTATATGATCCTGGATGCTACGGGTAGCCAGTGAAGGGATTGAAGCGCGGGAGTGATGTGATCGTGGCGGTGCGTGTTGGTGATGATACGGGCCGCTACATTTTGTAGCATTTGTAATGGTTGTAATGTGTTTTTTGGTAGGCCTAATAGCAATGCGTTGCAGTAGTCAAGCTTTGATAGAATAGTAGCGTGTAGTACTGTGCGGAAGTCGTGTGGATGTAATAGAGGTTTGATACGCTTCAGCATGTGGAGCTTAAAAAATCCGTTTTTTACAGTGTCAGCGATGAATTTTTTAAACGTAAAATTGTTGTCTATGATGACGCCAAGGCTGCAGACTTGTTGTGCAGTAGGAGGGCAGCCTTGGGGTAGGACAGTTGTGTTCAGTGTGGAGTTGTTTGCAATGATATGATGAGAAGTTCAGTTTTGTTGGTGTTGATCGCGAGAAAGTTGTCGGTGAGAAGCTTTTTTATTTCTGTGAGGGCCGCGTTCCAAGTGTTCAGGGCATTTGAGAGAGAGCTGTTGATAGGTATGAGGATCTGAACATCATCTGCGTAAAGGAAGTGTTGAAAACCCAGTTTTGACAGTAGACGGCATAGTGGTATGAGATAAATATTAAACAGCGTTGACGAGAGTGCAGATCCTTGGGGTACTCCTTGTGTGAGGCTTCTAGGTTTAGATTCACTTCGTCCACTTTTAACACTGTATGTCCTATTGCTCAGGTAGGATTGGAACCAGAGTAGTGCTGTGCCAGTGATACCTATTTCAGTGAGGCATGTGATGAGTGTGTTGTGATTTACAGTGTCAAAGGCAGCAGATATATCTAGAAGGGCGAGTATGTATGCGTGGCCAGAGTCTACGGCTTTTAAGAGTGATTCTGATAGGGATAAGAGAAGAGTTTCCGTGCTGTGGTACTTTCTGAATCCATATTGAGATGGGAAGAGTAATTGATGCTCGTCTAGGTATTCAGTGAGTTGTTTATTGATGATTCTCTCCATTATTTTGGATAGGAAGGGGAGGTTCAAAACTGGACGATAGTTCGCTGGGTCAGAGGTGTCTAGGTTTGATTTTTTAAGAGTCTGTTTTATGATGGCATGTTTGAGTTGAGAAGGAACTGTGCCCAGTGTGATCAATTTGTTGAGGATCTTTGCTATGGGTTTAGCTATGGTGGTGCGGAAAGAGAGAAGTGTTTTTGTGGGCATTGTGTCTGCGGGGTGAAGAGCTGGTTTAATTTTCATCAGTATTGACTCTACTTCTAAATGAGATGTATTTTCAAGATTTGTAAGCTTTGCTTCAATATTTTTATGGGTGGCTGGTGATGGTTGGATGGTGGAGGTTGATAGGGTAGTAAGAGAGTTTGTTGTTGTGGGTGCAGTTGGGCGTTGCAGATGAATTGGGGAGTATTTGTGAATTGAAGAGAGTCATAATAGATTGTATTTTGTTGTTGAAGTAAGCGGCTAGTTCCTCGCATTTTGATTCATCATTGTTGTTTGAGTTTGTGTTGACTGGAGCAATAACGAGGCTTTTGACGTATTGGAATAGTGCACGTGGATTAAATTGATATTGGTGGACTTTCGCTGCATAAAAGTCTTTCTTCACTCTGTCAGTGGTTTGGCGGTAGTTGTGGAATAATGACTTGAATTTTTGTAGAGTTGTTGTATTTTGGTTTCTGCGCCACTCCTTTTCAGATTTACGGAGCTCAGTTTTTACTGACTTTAATTCCGGGGTGTACCAAGGTTTTTTGTTTGTCTTCTCTGTGTTGATTTCTTTGGTTTGTATGGGGCAGTGTTTATCTGCTATGTTGCTTATAATTTGGAACCAAGATGAGGAGGCGGTGTCGGCATCAGTGAGCTCTAATTTTTTTAGATCTTCAGATAGTGCATTCATAATGTCTTCCATTTGACCCTGTTTTCGGAAGTAAACCGTTTTTTTGCCGTGAGATGTAGGTGGGGGGTGCTTAATTGTGCAACATGTATCGATTCTGTAGTGGTCTGACCAAGGTATTGGGGTACAGCAGGGCAGGTCTGTTTGAACGATAGAGTTAGTAAATATAACATCGAGTGTATGGCCAGCTTTGTGTGTGGGGCTAGCCACCGCTTGTTGAAAGCCTAGTGCATTTAGTGATGTCATTAATGCTTCACAGGCTGGAGATTGTGGGAAGCGGTCGATGTGAAGGTTCAGGTCCCCCAGGATAATGGCTGGTGAGTGGATTTCGATGTGTTTGGCAATGAATTCTGTGAGTAGAGATGGGTTATTTTCGAGAATGTTTGGGGGAACGTAGATTAGGCAGATTTGAAGTGCCTTGGATTTAAATAGGCCAATCTCGAGTTTGTGAGGGGGAGGAATGGCTTGTAAGGAGAGGTTACATTTCTTTTTAGCAGCAAGGAGGCGGCCTCTTCCTTTTTTTTTGTTCCTCGGTATGGAAAAGACATTGTATGCTTCGGTGGGTAGTTGGTTTAATATAGCTGTGTCGGTGTCCTTCAGCCATGATTCTGTGATCGCACAAATGTCCGGAGATTCACTCAAAGAATCTCAAAGAAGAATTCACTCGGACTCCATGCCTGTACAGCTGGGCCCTTCAAAGCCATTCATACTGGAGGTAGATGCTTCTACCCTTAGAGGTGGGGATGTCCTCTTTCACCATGACAATCATGGAACTCTCATAATCTATTTCTCCAAGAAGTTTACTTCTGCAGAGAAAAGCTACACAATTGGAGATCGTGAACTGCTAGCATCGAAGCTAGTTCTAGAGGAATAGCATCATCTGTTAGTAGGGGCCAGACACCAAGTGACTATCTACACAGACCATAAAAAATGGAACACATCCTTCAGAGAAAAGGCAAGAGGCTGATGCTCTCTCACGATCTTTCACCACCAAAGATTCCTCGCCCCCCCAGGACATCATAGATCCTGCATAAATAGTCGCCACAGCTGTTGTGAACTTGTCTGTCCCTCCTGGGAAGACAGTAGTACGGTAGCACTTACACCAGAAAGTTCTTCAGTGGGCTACTATTCCCATCTAGCGGGCCACCTAGTTATTTCCAGAACCTTGGAATTAATGTTCCGTCACTACTGGTGGCCACAGATGAAAGTTGATGTAAAATGATATGCTGAATCCTGCCCCACATGTGCCATGAATAAGAGTGCCCAAGCTCAGTCTTGGGAACTGTTACAGCTGCTGCCAACCCCCAAGGAACCCTTGACCCATTTGACAACTGATTTTGTCATGGACCTTCAAGTGGCTACAAAACTATATGGGTAGTGGGGATTGTTTTTCGAACATGGCTCATTTCATTCCACTCCCTGGACTCCAGTCTGCACCTGAATTGGATAATCTCTTCATAGAAACATAGAAGTGACAGCAGAAGAAGACCAAACAGCCCATCCAGTCTGCCCAACAAGCTTTCACAGTTATTTTTCTGTTACTTATCTGTTACTCTGACTGCTGAGGTCAGGGCCCTTATTGGTAACTTTTTGGTTCTAATTTTCCTTCCACCCCTGCCACTGATGTAGAGAGCAGTGCTGGAGCTGCATAAAAGTGAAGTATCAAGCCTAATTGGTTAGGGGTAGTAACCTCCGCAATAAGCAAGCTACTCCCCCACACTTATTTGTTTACCCAGCCTGTGCAATTTAGTCCTTTGTTGGTTGTCTTAATATAAATCTTCTTTTCTTCATTCCCCCCCCCCTGCCGTTGAATATGTATTCAAAGTGAAGTATTGGTTCTGGGTAGTAACCGCCGCAAAAAGCAAGCTACTCCCACGCTTATTCCAGCATATTTTTCATCTACATGGACTCCTGTCCTTTATTCTCTTGGACTGAGGGGTACAATTTACAGTCCACTTCTGGAACAACCTACGCAAGAAATTCTGGATTATCTTGGATTTCACCTCGGCTTATCCTCAGAGCAACGAACAGGCAGAATGTGTTAATCAATCCCTGAAGGTCATTTTGAGGACTTATGTAAACCAGCATCAAGACAACTGGGCATCCCTTCTCTCATGAGCCGAATTCTGTTATAGCCACCACTTAGAAAGCTTGACGGGATCCTCATCCTTCAACTTAATCTTTGGGTACCACCCGCAAGATCCCCTGCTGGTCTCCGCCTCAGTTGCCCGCCCAGCAACTAATATCACGGGACAAGAGCTCCAAGATCTGTGACATAAGATGCATCTCCTTGAGCAAGCAGCAGAACACTTCAAAAAGCAAGCAGACCAGAAAGGACGCCCAGAACCACAGCTTAAACAGGGAGAGTTGTATGATCATCCAGGAAAAGAATAGAGGTTTGTGTAGACACATTTGTAGGGAGTGTGTGAGTCAGGGCCAAGGGTGCAGTAGGAAAAATAGGATTTTGAATCTGAGCTGAGGGTAAGGGAGGATCAATAGGCACTGGTTTGTATCCAGGTGCAACATCTGGTAAGGGACCCGGAAGAGCTGGATAAAAGACTCTTTGTATCTTTATGATTATAGGGGGGTGGTCTGAGAGAAGAATTACAACAATCCTTTTCTCTCTTCCATAGATCAAAAATATGTAAGCATTTTTCTCTCTTTTCAGATTTTATTTTTTCCTCAAGCAATTTTAACAGAGACAATAAAGTATTGGGATCTAAACTATCTTGTTTTTGGCCAGTAATATAGATTACTAGTTTTGCCTAAGTCAGTATGGCTCAGTACGAAAATCCTGCGTCTCAAGATGCCATCCTTGAAATTTGCTCCCAGATTCGTGAAACCATTTCCTAATTTTTGACAGGAAGGATGAGTGGCTTACAAACAAACTCCCACCTAAACTCAGAATCCTCAATGTCTTTCATGTTTCTCTATTAAGCTACAATTTTGTCTTGGTCCTCAAGACCACTGCTTACGCCTACTGAAGTGGTGATTGAGGATGACACTCAATATGAGCCTGAAACAATTCTGGATGCCAGGAAAATCATGAACAAGATCCAGTAACTTATTGCTTCAAAGGGCTTTGGGACTTAAGAAAATTAATGGGTGCCCACCTCAAATCTCCAGGCACCTCAATTGTTAAAGGACTTCCACAGACTCTTTCCTCATAAGCCCAAACCTAGAAGCCTGGGGAGGGGGGCTATTGTTACAGTTGGCAGGCTGCAGGGTAGGGCCACCACCAGTCAATCCCTCCGAATCACCCCAGCACCTCCTGCACCCTCCCAATGCGGCAGGAACACACCATGATCCAGCAGGCCCAACCCAGCTCCGACACCACTTGCATGCCACCATCATCCTGCTCCTTCCAGAATCTCCATAGCCACGAGCATTGCGCATTTGTATTTAGAGAGCCAGTGACGGGAAAAGCCCCACTGCATAAGAAAATTATTCCTTACCTGCTAATTTTCATTCCTATAGTACCAAGGATCATTCCAGTAACTAGACTAGCAAAGCCAAGAAGAAAGAGACGGAGGGATCAAGTAAACAAACGCCCTCTAGGCAAAAATCAACAAAATTCATAGCTAACACTGAATCAACCCCCGAGGGAACTTGTCCAAACAGAACAGTGAAAACAAGTGATAGATCCTGGAAGCCCAGGGAGCTCAAAGGAGCATCGGAAAAATCAGTCGAGCAGAGGCAAAACCCCAACTACCCCCAGCCAACAAACCAGGGAGGGTGTCTGGACTGATCCTTGGTACTACAGGAACGAAAATTAGCAGGTAAGGAATAATTTTCTTTTCCCTGTACCTACCAGGATCAGTCCAGACGGTGGGATGTACCAAAGCTTCCCTACTCAGGGTGGGCCAAAGACAGCCCTGCTCGAATGACCCAGCGGAGACTGTGACGAGCGGATGCCGGTAATGGCAGGACCGCAGAGAAGTCCCGCGATGCCGGCTTCCACCGGGATAGCAATGCCTTCTGAAGAGGACGCAGATGCGCAAAGGCCCATGGAACCAGGTCGATCGTGGAAGCCATGGTCCCCAGGACCTGCAGGTAATCCCACGCCGTAGTTGTCGTGAGCGTCATGAAGCGAAGGATCTGCTCCCTGAGAGCTAGGGCCCTCTCCTGCCGCAAGAACACCTTGCCCTCCCTCGTGTCGAAGCGTGCGCCCAGAAAATTCAACGACTGAGAAGGAGTCAGGTTGCTCTTGCCGTAGTTGATTATCCATCCCAGAGAGTGAAGCAGCTGTACCACCCAGTCCACCGCTTGTAAGGCCTCGTTTCACGACTTTGCGCGAATGAGCCAATCGTCCAGGTAAGGGTGTACCAGAATCCCTTCCCGATGCAGTGCCACCGCCACTACCACCATTATCTTCGTAAAGACACGCGGTGCCGTCGCCAACCCGAAGGGCAAGGCTCGAAACTGAAAATGCTGCCCCAGGACCTTGAAGTGTAGGAAACGCTGATAATCCCGGTGGTTCGGGATGTGGAGGTAGGCCTCCGTGAGATCCAATGAAGCGAGGAACTCTCCTTGATGAACCGCCGCCAATACCAAGCGTAGAATTTCCATGCGAAAGCGGGGCACTCTGAGAGCTCGGTTGACGGTCTTGAGGTCCAGGATGGGACGGAAAGTACCCTCCTTCGTGGGCACCACGAAATAGATGGAGTAATGTCCCCGACCCAATTCGGAGGCGGCTACCGGCACTATCGCCCCCCCGAGAGAGGAGGCGGTCGAGGGTCTGCCGAACCACCCTTCGCTTGAGTAGGGACCCGCACGGTGAGAAGAGAAACCTGTCCCTGGGCGCGCGGACAAAATGCAATACGTAGCCGTGTTTTAGGATATCCAGGACCCACTGATCCAACGTAATCTGGACCCACTCTTCGTAGAAGAGAGCAAGCCGGCCCCCTACCCGAGGGGACGGCTCGTGGGTCGGCCTGGCATCATTGTGCTGATTTAGAGGGGGTGCTCGCCCCTTGGCCCTCCTTACCGGGCCTGCGCCCTCGAAAGGACCGGTTCCAGGTACGAGAGCGAGACGAGGTGGCCCGAGGAGACTGCTGCTGTCTTGCAAGCCGGAACCGACGCTGGTTCCGTCTCCGGTTTCTGGAGAAACTGAACGACCTTGTGGAGCGAGGCCTATCCTCCGGGAGCTTATGCACTGCATTCTCGTTGAGGGACTTGATGATTTGATCCAGGTCCTCTCCGAAGAGGAACTTGCCCTTGAACGGAAGCGACCCTAGGCGAGTCTTAGATGAGGCATCGGCTGACCAGGTGCGGAGCCACAGTAGGCGACGTGCCGAGACTGCCACCACCATTGTCCGAGCCAGGACCCGGAGAAGGTCATATAGCGCGTCCGCACCATAGGCCACCACAGCCTCCAACCTGTCCGCCTGTTGCACCTCGGCCGCTAGTAAATCCTGGGAAGTGAGAAGTTGTTGCACCCAGCTCAGCCCTGTGCGTTGTGCTAAGGAACTACAGATGGCCGCCCTCATCCCGAGCGCCGCAACCTCGAAGATCCTCTTAAGGTAGACCTCCAACTTCCTGTCCTGCAGGTCTTTCAGCGCCGTGCCCCCCGTCACCGGAATAGTTGTATGCTTTGTGACCGCCGAGACCACTGAATCCACTGCCGGGACCCTTAACAGCTCCAGGAACTCCTCCGGGAGTGGATAGAGCTTCTCCATCGCTCTACTGACCCTGAGCGTGGCCTCCAGGGTGTCCCACTCCCTGGAGATCAATTGCAAAAAGCTAGGATGCATAGGGAAGGCCTTAGCCATGGGCCGCAGGCCTGCCAGAAGGGGATCCCCCTTTCTTACCTTGGGCTCCAGTGGGCTCGGGTCCAGAGGAGCATCGATATCCATCTCCCGCAGGATGTGGGGGATCAGGTCATCCAGTTCATCCGACTGGAAAATCCGAAGGACCCTCGGATCGTCACCCTCCACCTGGGGCGCCAAGGTGGGGTCATCCCCGGCTGGATCTGGGAGTGGGTCCTTCTCCGGAGCCGCGTGCGAACCACTCGCAGCCCCCGCTGGGTCGGGAGGAGGACCTGGCTGCTCCCCCGATGGCTGTCCACTATCCCGTGGGGAGAACCCTCCCAGCGGGCAGGCCGAGCGCGGGAATTTGGAAGGGGAAGGCCCCATGGAAAATCCCAGGGGCAGACTGCTGCTCTGGAGGAAAGCCCTATGCATAAGCACCACGAATTCCGGGGAAAACGCAGGCACCCCCAGGGAAGGGCCCACCGGGGTCCCTTCTGAATGGCTCTGCCCCTGAAGCCCAAAAGGTGCTAGGACCGGCGGCGCCGCTGTGGTCAGGCCCTCTGCGTCCTGATCTGACAAGCCGGCATCGTCATCTGAAAACAAAATGGCCACCGTTCCCGCGCTCAGCGGGAACGGGGCCTGCCGCTTGAGAGCCGCGTGGTCATCCCCGCGGGCTCCTGTGCCGTCTCCCGGCCTAGCACTGTCTTCCCCCGCGGGGAGACAGCTCGCGCAAAGTCCCTCGCGCGACAGCTGGCTCTCCTGTCAGCCACTGCCCGAACAAGCCGCCATGCGCGGCATCACCAGGCCCTGGGAGAGGCAGGAGCAAGAATCTCGGCGGGAAATCCTGCGTCCGCCGGACAGAGCGCGCGAATCGCCCCCCCAACCGACCCGAAGGAGCCGCTGAGGAAATTGACCTCCCAGCGGCTAGCAGCCCCGGGGAATGGCATGTCGCGGGGCCGCAGGTCGGCGTGAACAGAGTAGGGAGGGGGGGCGGTTGTCAGCATCACTGATATGCACCCCCCGGGATCCGGCGCAAATCCGAGGTACCAGCGGAGATTGCTAAAAAGAAACCGAACAGACCAAAAATAAACACTTACCCTGACTAGCCCCGAAAGGACAGAAGGAGAAGGAACACAGGAAAGAAAGACAAGGCACAGACCTGTCACCAAGTTCCCCCTGCTCCCCCAGCAGCAGAAGCTCTGCCGCCCTACCTGTCCTCCAACTCTCTCTTTATTAATATTTATTCTATTACTTTCTTTTTTTTTTTTTTTTAACTTGATCCCTCACAACTAGAAACAGAGACCTAGAAGCCTAAGCCCCTGTGCTGGGGACTGCCAGTCCCCTGCTCACATCTGCTGGAGTCAGAAGATACTGAAGATTGAGGGAAGGGAGCTGAGGTTATATAGGACCTCCTCTCGAGTTTTGTTCTGACTCCATCTGCTGGACGGGGGACATAACCCACCATCTGGACTGATCCTGGTACGTACAGGGAACTACTGATGACATAAGCAGGCCCTCACTATTTAAGCTCAACCTGGAGTGCCTAACGCCGCCTCAGCAACGGGTCTCCTGCCTTGTGCACAGCGTGTTGCTCCCGAGTTCGTGTGTTCTCTCATCCAGCCTTTCCCTGCCCAGCCTGCCTCTCCAACTTTGCTTGGCCAGCCTGTCTCATCCAGCCTCATCCTGCTAGTTTTGTCCAGTGTCTGTCAGTCCCTGTCCTCCCTTGGCTTGTTGTCCTAATACTGAACTTAGTCTTGGACCTGACCACATTTGCCTGCCATCTGGACCTGATTCTTGCCTTGTACTTGACTATGCACTTGCTTGCTGCACTTGCTTGACTCCTGGCCTGCCTCCAGCAGGTCACTGTTCTCTTCCATCGCCCTAAGGACCCATCTAAGTCCTGCTGGCTGCCAGAACCCAAAAGATCAACCTGTAGGCGAGGCAGCTGGTATAGGTCAAGCACCAATCTGTCCTGCTTTAGGGTGCATTCGCCTGCTGTTGGTGTAGGACTTGTAGGTTTGCCCACAAGGCTGTTTCAACTACACCACAGCACCAAGGGTTCATTTCCATGGCATTCATCACAATGTACTGGGACTGTTTCTTTTTAATATAATTTATAAATGACCTGGAAAGGGGAATGAGTGAGTTGATCAAGTTTGTAGACGACAAAATTATTTCAAGTTGTTAAATCACAAGTGGATTGCGAAAAATTGCAGGAGGACCTTGCAAGACTCGAAAACTGGGTATTCAAATGGCAGATGAAATTTAATATGGACAAATGTAAAGTATTGCACTTGGGGAAAAGTAATGCACAGTTTTTATATTTTTAATATGAATGTTACATCTTATGTCGCCTTTTAAAAGTGTGACATTTTGATAAACATTAGGAAAAGCTCTGTTGCTGAAACATTGTTACATGTAAACCGATATGATGTCTAAAAACGAATGTCGGTATAGAAAAACTTTAAATAAAGTATCTGGATGTCTTAGTGGCTAATACTTTGAAAGCCTCAGCTCACTGTGCGGCAGCAATCAAAAGGCAAACAATATTAGGAATTATCGAGAATGTCAACGCTTTTTTAATTGCTCCATGGTTCAAGCTTAGATTGTAAACTCTCTAGGGATAGGGAATTAATTTACAGCGCCTGAATATAATCTGCTTTGAAGTGTCAAAAAGCAGAATATAGAATAAATAACTAAATGGTGAGGCCGCACCTGGAGTACTGTGGGCAGTTCTGGTAGTTGCATCTCAAATAAGAGACCGGTAGTTGTATTGGAAAAGGTACAGAGAAGGGAGACTATAGTGATGTGCCTGCATCTGGTTCTCCAGGGGGCACTGTCTTCAGCTGGATTCTATACAGGAGACATGATAACTGGTGGGTTTGGCAATGAAGAGGCATGAGGGCAGTCAGTTCATCATACCCCGAGTTATTCCTTTTCTAAAGCTCTGGGATATACTTATATGTATAATGGGTTCCTCTTTGGTCTATCACCCCAGCAACCAATTTCACTTCCCTAAAGCTTGAGACCTTATAATTCTAAACCCTTTATAAATCCCTGGTTTTTCCCAATTATCACACAACTAGTCGAATATACTAGAGCACAACTATTTCCTTCTCTTTTAGTCACACAACAGGGTTAAGAATCCTTCAAGTCATCACAGAGTTTAGAGAATTTAAATTAGCTTCAAAGCTGAATTTGACACTTGTTAGACCCAAGACCAGATTAACAGCTGAAAGAAGCATTTAAACTTGTTACAGACAGCTTCCATTAACTTTAATACCAGCATATACATCTCCAATGGGTTTATTCCCATGTACTTCTTTAAATCTGCAGTTTCTTCTAATGGCCATTTCTTTAATTCTGTGTAAACTGCAAAACCCTCCAGCACCAGACTCTTGAGCCCAACTCACAGATCTCCTTATGACAATGTTAGCTGGAATTCCTCTTCAACAGTAGCTTTAACCCATTACACAATTGCTCCTAGCAGATAATTAAGAAAGCCTCATTAGCTGCAGGCAAATTGGTACACTCCAATCCCCAAACGTGTGGTTTCTCCTAAAGACTATCAGTTAAGGAGGTTCTGTTAATTGCAATCCTCTGAAGCAGTGCTCACATTGACAGGAAATTGCTCCAGGCGCAAACAAAAGTACGCGGGATTTTAGTGGATACGCGCGGAGCCGCGCGTATCCACTAAAATCCTGGATCGGAGCGCGCAAGGCTATGAATTCTGTATAGCCGGCGCGCGCCGAGCCGCGCTGCCTACCCCCGTTCCCTCCAAGGCCGCTCCGAAATCGGAGCGGCCTTGGAGGGAATCCTCTAACGCCCTCCCCTCATCTTCCCCTCCCTTCCTCTATCTAACCCACCCACCCAGCCCTGTCTACACCCCCCCTTACCTTTCTCCGGGGATTTACGCCTCCCGGAGGGAGAAGTAAATCCCTGCGCGCCAGCGGGCCTCCTGCGCGCCGGGCCGCGACCTGGGGGCGGGTACGGAGGGCGCGGCCACGCCCCCGGACCGCCCCGGGCCGTAGCCACACCCCCATACCCACCCCCAAAACGCTGCCGACACGCCCCCGAAACGCCGAGACGACCGGGCCCGCCCCCCCCGACACGCCCCCCTCGGAGAACCCCGGGACTTACGCGAGTCCCGGGGCTCTGCGCGCGCCGGTAGGCCTATGTAAAATAGGCTCACCGGCGCGCAGGGCCCTGCTCGCCTAAATCCGCCCGGTTTTGGGCAGATTTAGGCGAGCAGGGCTCTGAAAATCCGCCCCTAAGAGTTTAGATTATTACAGAGTCACAGTATAATTTATTAGCAAAGGAATCTATAACTCCCACATTTGTAGGCTTCTCAGTGTTGCTCATCTAAGTGTAATCTCCCCATTCTTTTTCTCTTCAACATCACTAATCAACAGACTTGCACATAGATCAGCTTGTCTTCGATAATTAAAGTAAGACAGTCTCTTCCTGGATAATAGCATTTAACTTAACTTGAAGCAGTAGTTTGTCCAGTCAGTCTGAGTCCTCGTCTGTTGCCTTGTTCTCTTCCATAGCTAGGGCTGGTGAAGACCTGTTGGGGACTGCCTGCTCTCCTTGCTCATGCAGAAAACCTCTTATACACTGAAGCAGCTACCAAACAGAAGTTTGTCGCCCAATGCTCATTTGTTCCTGCTGGCTCTCAGTCAAAGTCAGTCAAGCAAGGTATTATGGGGGTTGTAGTCCTAAACCACAATGATCTCTGTTTCTCAGCCCTGTTATTCTCTGACAAGGAAAAAATGGTTTGTTTGTTTTTTAAAGTCATAGCCCCTTTTCTACGCAGGAACCTCTACCAAACCATCACAGAGACCAAAAAAGCAAGTCTGCTTACCATAAAGGTAACAGGATGATCTGTGGGTGGAACCCTCTGGCAGCAATGGGCAGAAAAATCTCTCCAAACTATGTGGGGCCGATGCAATAAATGTGCATAGAAAGCGGGCGCTGAACAGTCAGTGCCTGCTTTCTTAACATGCCCCAGGCACCCCCAAGGGGGGCGCCATGCAATATTTAAATTAGGTCACGTTAGCAAGAAGGCGATAGGGTCGCTTGCGCGCCTCTAGTGCCTCCTTGCTAACAAGAATCCGATCGGTTTTCCTAACTCGGCCGGCCGTCAGTTAGGAAAACAGACACCAAGGGTTCAGGAAACGGACGCTTGTCAGTTGAGCATCCGTTTCCTGCACCCAACTGTCAAGTGTTTTTTTGTTTTGTTTTGTTAAACTTGTTTCTTTAAGTTTTTCCTCCTACTTAATATCGCAATGATATTGAGTAGGAGGAAGTACAGGAGAGCAGTTTTTTCTGCTTTTCTGTACTTGTTTTAAATGAGCTCGGCTATTAATGCCTGCTCCAGGCAGGTATTAATAGCTTATCGCTAAATGTGCATCCGAGACGCACATTTTTTTTTTTTGCATTGGAGTACGGTAAATGCCTAATAGCCTCATTCACATGCATTTGCATGTGATGAGCGCTATTAGATTCACTCCGCGTTGGACGTGCATTGAATAGGCGCTAATCTCCTTATTGCATTAGGGGACTGATTAGCACCTATTCAACCCAAGTCCGACTGCAGGTTATACAGTGCGCTCGGCTGAGCACACTGATTTGCATCGGCCCCTTTGAGTTTTTAGCTCTACCAGACGTGTGGGAGTTCCTGCTCAGGAGTCATTACTAGCACCTCCTCAGTCTGTTCCAAAAGCAGTAGAGTATTATGAGTCTGCTATCCAGGGAGGAAGTCACGCATTTCATGGCTAATTCATCTTATCTACGGAAAATACTTTATGGTAAACAAACTTGCTTTTTTCCCCTGTTGATAAGCAGGACTGAATTAGCCATGATCTGTAAGGAGTCCCAAGCTAAGGATTGCAGCATAGCATTCTAATATAGCAAGCCAGACTCCACCATGGAGAGCAGACTACTTAGACACAGTATGATGTAGCACAGCAAACCCCACTAAAACCATCCATAGAAGCTAGGGCATCCAGACTGTGGTGGGAAGTGAATGTATGTACAGATGACCAGGTGGCAGCTTTACAGATATTCTCGATTGGAATATCTTTCAGGTAAGCAGTAACACAAATCTAATGAGCCCTGACTAGGTCCACTAGTCCAACAGCTAGTCCAACAGCCTGACTTAGAATTGTCCCAGCAATCATGTAAATAAACAAGCGCTAAATCATGTATATAAGTTATCATAAGGACGGCTCCTTGCCTCCCTCATATACTCCCTTGTATATTATACTCTATCTTCGTTCCCCTTCTTATTTCCTACTCCAAGTTAACGCATCCTTGTTATAATGTAACTTTATACTCCTTCAAATTGTCTCTTGTTATTGGTTGGTTATAGTTACTGCTTGTTCGATGTAAACAGAGTTGATTTGATTTGTATCAAGAAAGTCGGTATATAAAAGCCTTTAATAAATAAATAAATAATAGGTCCATAAGTTCCTGGTCAGCTGTCATGTAACAGTGTTGAATCCAACTAGTTATCTAGTTAAAAGACATCCATTTGGAAACATATACCCAACCAATTCGGACATTAAGAGACAAAACAACTGAGGAGTTTTCCTGTGAGACTAAGAATGGCGTTTGTAGTAGGCCAGGGCTCTATTGCAATCGAGTGTATGCAGTAACTTCTCCCCTTCTTGTACATGGGGTTTCGGGTAGAAGGTACGCAGAGTGATCGACTGATTTAAGCGGAAAACGGACACCTCTTTTGATAAGAACCTGGGATGTGATTCCAAGACCATTTTGCGGTATAAGAAATGTACATAAGGGGGTGGTGAACTAAGGCTTGGAGTTCATTCACTCTGCGTGTAGAAGTAACAGCCTTCCAGGTCAAGTACTTCAGAGAAGACAATTCCAATGGCTTGAAGGGGGCCTTCATCAACAAGGTGAGCATCACATTGATATCGCAAGGGGCAGGAGGTTTCTTGACCAGCAGCCAAAGGTGCAGGAGGCCCTTCATGAACTTGGAAACTAAAGGATGAAGGAAAATATAAGCACCATTCTCCAGCATGTGAAACACTGCAATGGCACTCAGGTGAACTCTGAGGGAGAAAGTTGTCTGTCCTGTGCCTAGTAATGCAGATATACTAGGAGAAGATGTGGCCTGCAAGTGAAAGGATTCAAGGCACGCAGGGTTCGCCAGTATGCGTGATGCCTCCATTTGAAAAAGTAATTGTGCTGTGGCTGGTTTCCTAGTGGAGAGGAGAACTTCCTGAATCAAATCCGGCAAGGACAAGTGCGCTAGGACTGAGTGTTCAACATCCAAACTGCCAGAAGAAGCGATGGTAGCTTGAGATGTAACAAACTGCTGCCCTCCTGGGTCAATAGGGATGGACTGTTAAGAGTCTGATGGGAGGTCTAATGGAGAACTGCACCAGATAAGCAAACCACGGGTGTCTGAGACACACTGGTGCTATCAGTATCATTTTGGCCTGGACCCAGATGACATTCTGGATGGTATGTCCTGTAAGTGGTACTGGTGGAAAAACAAACAACATCTCCGCGCCAGGGTAGGAGGAATGCGTCTGGAGCATCCCACTGCAGGCTGGGACTTACAGAGAAAAAGTAGTTGAGCTTACTGTCCTTTGTTGCAAAGGGGTCTCTCAAAGATCTTCAACTTTGAAAAAGCCACTCAACCGTGGATTGGTCTATTGACCATTCATGTGGGCAGAACGCTCGACTAAGTTTGTCCACCACAGTGTTGTCTACGCCGGGCAAACTGGTCACTTGCAAGGAGGCATTGTTTTGAACTGCCCGTTGCCAGATGCATAAGGTCTCCCAAAAGATCCAAGATACAGTACCACCTTATCTTTTTACACTGAAGATTGTGACTTGGTTGTCCACCTGGATCATGACATTTCTCCCTCTGAGAACATGGCTGAAGGCTCACATGGGCATGATGGATCACTCTGAGCTCCAGTAAGTTGATCTATAATAGACTCTCCTGAGCTGACTAGAGACCCTGAGTCTTGTAATGCAACATGTGAGTTCCCCAGCTGAAGACATTTGTTCTATTGAGTTCTTAAGCCCCATTGAAGTCTGTGCATATGTAAGCATGTTAAGAGGCACCAAATGGATAGCTGCTACTAGATGACCTAGAACCTTGAGCAGGTGGCGAGCTGTGCTTTGGGACGATATCATAAGTGCGTTAACCATCCTGCAGAGAGTGGCAATCCTGTCTGGAGGAAAGAATGCGCTCGCCTGAGTAGTGTCTATAATTTCCCCAATGAATTGCAGGCATTGAGTGGCTTTCAGGACAGACTTCTCGAAGTTTATGAGGAACCTTAACAATGGGAGAAGGTAGATAGTGGTCTGGGTGCGTCTGCAGAGGATGTCCTTTGACAGCATCACCAACAACCAGTCATCCTGTTAGGGAAATAATTGAATTCCTTGACATTTGAGGTGAGCGGCAACCACTGCCAGGCATTTCATCAAGATCCATGGGGAAGATGAGAGTTCAAATAGCAGTACTTTGTAGTGGTAGTGGCAATTGGCCACCCTGAAGCAGAGGAACTACCAGTAAGACAGGTGTATGGGGATGTGAGCATAAGCATCTTTGAGGTCCAGGGAGCACATCCAGTCATTGGAAGAAGGGAAGTATGATGGCCAGAGAGAGCATTCTGAATTTCTCCCAGCAAAAGTGTTAATTGAGCCTGCGAAGAAGATCCAATATGGGTCAAGGAACTCCCCCCGCCCCAGCTTTCTTCAGTATTAGAAAATATTGGGAATAAAACCACCTTTGTAAAAGGGGTCAGTACCTCCTGAATTGCATCCTGGTGTAGGAGTAGATGGACCGTTTGGGTCAGTAGCTCCACCTGGGTGGGATGGGGGGGGGGGGGGGCAGTGGGCAGCACAGCGATGTATGGAATTGAAGGCAACCAATGTTCTATTATGCTCAATACCCATCAATTGTTGGTGATTTGCCTCCAGGTAGATAGGACGAATTAGAATCTCCCTCCATTCAAGAAGTCGGCTCTGGGCAGGGGAAGTAAAAAACATGATGCCACTTTAGCGGTTGCTGGTGTTTGTCAGCAATGTTCCCTCAAGTGTACACGCGAAGGTGGCCCTTAGGGCTGTTGTCTGGTAGGGGGAGGGGAGGCAATTGGTTGTGTGAATATGGCCAGTACAGCTGCCTATGGGTAGTACAATCTCTTGTGTGAGAAGCACTATCATCTAGCAGTAGGGTTGCGTGTCCACTGTAATCAATAAGGACTGCACACCACATTTTGCTCTTTGATTTGAAACATCTTTTCTGAGTTTCTCCCCAAAGATATTGTCTTCCAGGCTATGTAGGGTCCGCCATCTTTTCATGTACATCCTACGAATGCTGATGGCCTGAAGCCAAGTCATGCAGTGAGCGAGCACCTATTGAAGTTGCCAATGTGTGGGCAATCATGTCAAATGTCTCAAACTGACCACAGCAAATGGCAGACTGCTCCTCCACATCATGCAAGGGAGTGGGCAATATCTGCTCTCCATTTTCTGCTTGAATGAATGGCTTGTGGTTCTGGACACACTTGTAGATACAGTAACTTCCAAAAGTACTCAACCCCCTAAAAGGTCATATTTGTGTGGATTAAAATGACATACAGATTGTTCCAGACAGTATGTTTATTGCAAACCAGTATACCCTCAAAGTAAATTTTCAAAGTCACAATTCATTATTTCTCTGCAGCAGCCTATTGTCCTTTCCTGAAGGAGTATTCACCCTCTTCATCGCAGATTCCATTACCAGCGAATTGCAGGGCAGCTGTATGACTCCATATCCCAGAACCTTCCACATGAAAAATTTCAAGTCCAGCTTCCATGCCACGGTGGACTCTGAGAAAAGTGTCTCCCATATCTTCATGAGTACAGTGTCCAACAGTGTATGTGTGTAATGCAGACTGTTCTGATGGGATGCTTAGAATCTTTAAAATGCCGGAAGACCTCCAACCCAGAATCAGGATCCTTCCGTACTTTCACCTTTGGCACTGCACCCATCTTTTCCACAAAAAATGGGAGTATGTGAGGTCTTCAGATTGAGAAGTGTGGTCAGGCAGCCCAGGAGGCATATCAGAAATGATGTCCCTTGAGCTGCTTTGGGACTCCCCAGGGGAGAGAGGATCGATCATGCAGATGAAAGAGACCTGGAATGGGTTTGTGGAGTTAGAGCCAGAGGCGGGGGTAGGTTGATGTTCCCCACTACCGAGCTACAGTGGGTCAAAAGAAGGGGAAATGGGAAAAAAATGGGGCACCAAGCATGACCCATTCCACCAAGGCAGGAACGATAGAGTAGGCTGGTGGGAAATCCAGGCACCAATGAAGGAAATAGCTTGTACCTTCTTTACCTCCATATGTCCATAATTTGTTCCATAGCCTGCTGAGATCATTGGCCAGGGGTCAAAGGAGGGGCATCTTCCTCCAAAACAAGAACAGGTTCTCCCTCTAGCAACTTGTAGTAAGGTAGTGGAAGAAAGGAGCAAATAGGTTTTGGGATCTGTAGACATACACCCTGTAACAGTGTCTGAGGAACTGGGAGGGCTCTGGTCAGAGGAGGCAGGACATGGAGTGTAGAGTCTGCCCGCAAAAGAGCCGGAGCTGTGTACCGTTGAATGGGCAACACTGCCCTTATGATTTCAAAAGCAGCCCCTTCTCTGAGTGTCCCATTAATACTGGCTAGCAATAGTCGCCCCCCTCTTTGAGGCTTTGGAAGCTGTCAAACAAGGCGAGGGAGGAGGGAGAGAATATATATTAGGTTTCATTATTCAAGCTCACTGAAATGACCAACCTACTCTTGGGGAGTGGCCTGCATCCCTACATCCTGTTTCATTGACTGATCTGTGCTCCTCGACTCCTTTTTGCACCTGTTTTAAGGTGGCTTGATTTGTGCATCAAAGTTTCGATGCATGCTTTGGGTTCGTCAAGATGCAGGAAGGTCCAGCATCCAGACACACCGGTGCACCAAAGTTAGGCTGCTTCAGGGTTCCATGTAGTGACGCCTTATGCGTTTCAATGCCATTTGTGTTGGAAGATCTGATGCTAGGTGCCCAGAGCATTTGAAGTCAGGTTTAGGAGGCTTGTGGCAATCCTGCATCAAAGTTTTGGACTTCTTGGGAGGCACCAGCATAGTGTGCAACAAAGACTTCTGGTGCTTGGCCTTAGAAGGCCATTCAACCCCTCACATCGATGCGTGTCAAGGTGGCATCAAGCTTGATCGGCTCTCCCCCACTCAATCTCTTCCGTTTATGAAGCCAGCCCTTGAAGACTTACTTTTGACACTTCCCAAAGAGAAGGAAGAATGGTGGTGCAGTTGGAGATGGAGATGGAGCGCTTTCAATTTTGCGGCTCAGACATGCCCCCTCAGGCAAAGCAGTTGGCCTGAATATGTTCAGGACCCAAGCAGAAGTAGCACCTGTCATGGCTGTCAGTCAGGGACATTATCTGGATGTAGGAGCAGGCCTTGAAGCCATTGGCAGTTCTCTTGGTGGCCATCGTCCTTTTTCAGATTTTTTTTCCTCTCTTCTGCAGAAACCCTTAATGGAAGAGTAGCACTGAAAAAGTGCTGTTGTGAGGTTCACCAAAGCAAATGAGGAAATAATGGCAAAAAACTGACTAGAATATATGTGAGGAGCATAGACAAAAACAGACCTAGGATCTGCAGAGAATGTCCTCACATGTCTGGTAGAGCTAAAAGCTCTAATAGCATGGAGAGACAGTTCCGGTCCCAGTGTCACCAGAGGGCACCACCCAAATGGCTAATTCAGCCCCTGCATATCGACGGAAAATGATAAAGGGGGTGGAACAGCTTCCCTGTGAGAAAGGCTAAAGAAGATAGGGCTGTTCAACTTGGCAAAGAGACAGCTGAGGAGGCACTGCATGAAATTAGTAAGTAGCACATTCAAAACAAAAAAAAAAATCAAGAGAAAATTCTTAACAATTAAGCACTGGAATTCACTGTTGGAGGATGTGGTTAAGGCAGTTAGCGTAGCTGGGTTTAAAAAAGGTTTGGAAAAGTTCCTGAAGAAGTCTATAAACTTGTTAACCAAGTAGTCTTTGGGAATAGCACTATTTATCACTGTGTGGTAGCAGCACAGGGTCTATTTACTGTTTGAGATCTTGCCAGATACTTGTGACATAAATTGGCCACTGTTGGAAACAGTTAATTCTTAAGTTCTTAACTACTAACCCTTTACTGTATTTGGTCCATAGACAGAAAGACAGGAAAAGAATAAAAGTAAGAGAATAGTGAGAGCAAAGAGGGACAGAAAAAGAAGTGGAAAAGTCAGACAAATGAAACAGATGAAAATAGAAAAAGATGAAGGAAAAGCGTAACAGGGAGACAAGAAATTAAGAGAACGTGGAAGAGAAATGAAAACCAGTGTTGAAGTAGAGAATCTCCATACCATCAGAGAGCACTTCATATGCCTCTGCAACTTCCTTAAACTTTTGCTCAGCAAATTCCTTGTTCTCTGGGTTCTTGTCTGGATGCCACCGCAGAGCCTGCTTTCGGTACCTGGAGGAAGAGGTTTCCATCAATAACTGCCTGCATGCCAATGGTGAGCATTGTACAATTACAATATCTTTCAAGTGCATCTATCCCTTTTCTCTGTGGACAAACAGGACAGCAAGTTTGCTTACCGTAAACAGGGTTCTCCATAGAAAACAGGATTAATTAACCATGACACGTGGGAGTGATGTCATCCGGCAGGACCCATCAGACCCTTCTAAGCTTGTAGAACTACTTCTGTATTGAGCAAGTGCAGAAAATCCCATGCAGGTATTGCCTTGAATGCCTCCTCGGTCAATTTTAGAGCTAATTCTAACTAGATAGTCAACTCTCCAGGGAGGCAGGTAGTTATTTAGCCTGGCTAATTCATCCTGCTGTCTACAGAGAACACTGTTTACTGTAAGCAAACTTGTTTTCTCTGTCAACAAGCAGGGCTGAATTAGCCATGACATATGGGAGTCCCAAGCTGAGGACTGCAGAAGAGCATTTACTGAATAAGCAGCCTGTATTCCACCATGGAGAGTAGACTACACAAAATTACTTGTCCAAACCTGTCACTCAGAGACTGTCCAGACATTAATGAGATGCAAAGGTGTGTACCAATGACCATTTTGCAGCTTTGCAGATGTCTTTTAAGCAGTACGGCTCACAGATGACACACTGATTCAGCCATGGCTCCAACTTAATGAGCCTTAACGGTATCAATAACTGTACATTTGGCCACGGCTATGCAGATTCTGTTAGGATTGTAAGAGATGAATAGATGAGAAGCCTGACAATGTGGCTCAGTTCTCTGACAATATCCCAAGGCTTTTTTAGTCTAAGATATGAAGGGCTCTCATCTTGATGCACATGTGGCCTCAGGAAGAACATAGGTAACACAGTAGTTTGATTAATATGGAAAGCTAATACTACTTTTTGTAGAAACTTTGGGCGAGTGCAAGCACCACCTACTGTGGAAGAACCATATATAAGGAGGATAATGAGCTAAAGCCTGAAGCTTGCTGACTCTGGCTGATATGACTGCTACAAGGGATATTACATTCCATGTTAGAAACTTGAGAGAAGCAGACTCCATTGGTTCAAATGGCAGTTTCATCAGTTGAGGTAGAACCACATTTAGGTCAAGGTGGTTTTAAAACTAGAGGTTTAGTATGCCATAAGCCTTTCAAGAACTTGGAAACTAACAAATGAATGGAGATTGGCTTGCCCTCGATTTGAGCATGGTAATCTGCTATGGCACAAAGATGTATACTTACTGATGAAGTGCTAAGACCTGAAGCAGAAAGAGAGCAAGTAACTAAGTAACTCTTTGGGTTCATATGCAAACAGATCCAAGAACTGTGTTGACATCATGTGGAGAATAGGTTTCATTTAAAACCATAGGCTCTCCTAGTTGATGCTTTCCTGGGAGACCCTATTATGTTCTCAGGCTCCTTGGGTAAGGACCATATGGTGATTCAACACTCAACATCCAAGCCATCAACCTGAAGGAGGGAAGGTTTGGAAAGAGACAACCTTCTTTGAGTTAAGAACAGATCTGGTCCGAAAGATTAGAGGACTATTAGACAGTGGTACCAAGCACGCAAACTAAATTTGTCTGGGCTAAACTGGAACTATGAAGATCAGACGGGCCCAGTCTTTGAGCATTTTTTAGTACCATTCTATCACCTAAGCAGAAGTGTCCTGAGCAGATCTGAGGGCCTCATTTACTAAGCATTTTTCTAGAAACAGAATAGAAGAAAAGCCTTAGTAAATCAGGCCCCGAGTTTGTTGGGAAGAACATTCTACCACAAAGTTGATTGCTGGAAATCCTCATTGTTGGCTGCTGCTTATGTTGAAGAGACCATGCGTGTGTGGATGAAAAACTCTACTGAAGAAATCTGTTAACATGTTGGATATCCCTGGAAAGTAGGTTGCTTGTAGGACAACTCAATATTTGCATGTCCATTCCAACATCTTTATTGCCTCTTGGCAAAGAATCCATGACCCTGTGCTTCCTATGGCTTCTTAGTGGTCAGTTTAAATGAGAATACTTTTCCCTTGGAGGAGGCAAGTGAAAGTTGTTAGAGTGTATGTGATCACTCTCAATTAGAGATTGATTTGACATTGTCTATGAATGACTAAGTTCCTTGAAATCAAAAAGGCCCCATGTAGACACCCAATCCCTTGTGGAGACATCAGTCCCAACACAACTTGCTGTAGAAGTAGCCTGAATGATGCTCTCTCCTGAAGGAAAAAAGGATCTACCCAGCAGTGCAGTTCTTGTTTCATTTCTTGTGAAATTTCCACTTTGGTTGTCAGAGGTTGTGTTATATAGAATTTTGGAAGGCCCTACTTGGCCTACGTTTCTGATATCACACTGTCCAGCTTTACTGCATTGATCTGGTCCTTCAGAATTTACTAGGAACTACCTTAAAGCTATGAACTGAATAACCTATACTAAACTACTGCAGCACTGACCATAGCTAGCTTCAGCCAGTTTAGATTAGTTGTTTCTCTGAAAAGTACCGTTAAGAACTGTTAGTTGCAATTTATATCTAATAACGCCTAAAGGCTTATGGTAATAAACGCCTAGAGGCTTAGGGAGGAGGAATAGCCTAGTTGTTAGAGCAGTGGACTATGAACCAGGAGACCAAGGTTCAAGCCCTGCTGTCACTCCTTGTGACCTTGGGCAAGTCACTTTACCCTACATTGCCTCAGGTACAAAAACTTAGATTGTAAGCCCTCTGGGGATAGAGAAATACCTACAGTACCTGAATGTAAACCGGTGTGATATCTCAATTGAGATTGAATGTCAGTATATAAAAACAATAAATAAAATAAATGACATACTAAATAATGAATTACGAATAACCTAAAGTGATAGGTCTCAAAACAGCTGTTTTCCTCAGTATGCATAAGATTGCCTGGGGAGTCATCTGGGTGTGGTCATTGTCTAAAACACTCAAACAGGAAGTTGGCTAAGGGCCATGGTGTTCCCCAATCTTGGGAGCCTGACAGTTTTTAGCGCATTGGCCATACAGAGCAATGACCAGGCTTTCCAGGTGAGTGTTTTTCCTTTTTACCTTGCTACGTGGTTTCGCTGGCCTTTGTTCTACTGTGATCTCTCTCTTGCCTTCCTTTCATTGCTCTCTGCCTCTTAGTTTTAAAACTGTCCACTGCTTTGAGATTATATGATACGGTCTGGAATTGTCTGCTATATGAGGCAGTGCATGAATTTATGTTCCCTACCTTGTTTCTTTCTGATAAAGAAACAGGCTTTCTCCCTAGGTTTTCACTGTGCCAGGAAAGATATAGGGTTGCAAGGGTGCACCTCTCCTTTTTAGGATTCTGTCTATTATTAGAGGAATTACCTTTTTTGTTTAATCCCTACAGTGTTTATCTGTCTTCCCCACTCCTGCCTTGGCCCCCTCTTCCCTTCATAACTGCAGTTCCGGCTTGGGGTTGCTGCCCAGCACCAGTGCAGGGGGAATTTGAAGACTCTTCCTGCTGCCTATCTTTATACTTTACTTTATAGTAGTTTTATGTTAAGCTAACTCTTTCTCCCTCTTAGTTGTCCCGAATGCATCACCTTGTTTTTTGTAACTTTCTTCTTCTTTATACTAAATAACTGGTTACCCCTGTTTTGCTGTAAACCGGTACGATAAGATATTTATCTTGAGTATCGGTATATTAAAAGATTTTAAATAAATAAAAATTCTTGGAGAAGTCCATTAATGGCTATTAATCAATTATACTTAGGGAATAGCTACTGCTATTAATTTCATCAGTAGCATGGGATCTTTTTAGTGTTTGGGTAATTGCCAGGTTCTTGTGGCCTGGTTTTGGCCTCTGTTGGAAACAGGATGCTAGGCTTGATGGACCCTTGGTCTGACCCAGCATGGCAATTTCTTATGTTCTTATAAATATCTGTGTACAGAAGCTCATGTTCTGCCAGTGAGCAGATGATTGCTGTCTGTTGCTAGAAGGCTTGAAAACTAGGTATCTGGAGCCACAGTGGGAGCAAGTGCTTGGATAACTTTTATGCAGTTTCTTTTTGAGACTTTGACAGAGTGAATGAGTGAGGTATTTGTAACACACTAGAGACAACCATGATGTTTTAAAAAATTTTTATTTATTATAAACTTTTTTTTACCGACATTCATGGGAACATCACGCCGGTTTACAAGTAACTGAAAAAGATTGGAAAGTACAATGAATAGGGAGAGGGGAAAAAAAGAGGAGCAGGCTAGAAGAAAAAGGAGAAGCAGCAGCTGGGACATCAAGAGAGTTAGTGAAGAACAGATAGGAACAGTTACCATTATGAGGTACAGGCGGTGAGTAACCTTATAATGTGAACAAAGTAAAAACCACGGTAGAGGTACAATGATTGTCATGGGATATGTACAATAAAGATTTTACAAAACTGTACTATTCTGAGGGAACAAAGAGAGCACCATACTATGGGGGGGTACAGAAGTAAGGGTACATACATTGGATAAGACTGGATATTGGGAAATAAGGGGTCTAAAATCAACTTCCCTCCAAAGTTTGGCCCACCAAAATATATGTGGGGTCAGTACAGTCATGAGGAGGCTAAATACTTACACAAGTGGAATAGATGGAGAAAGTACAGAGAAGGGCAACCAAAATGTTAAAGTGGATGGAACAGCTCCCCTATGAGGAAAGGCTGAAGAGGTTAGGGCTGTTCAACTTGGAGAAGAGACGGCTGAGGGGGGATATTATAAGAGGACTTTAAGATCATGAGAGGTCTTGAACGAGTAGATGTGAATCGGTTATTTACTCTTTCGGATAGTAGAAAGACTAGGGGGCATTCCATGAAGTTAGCAAGTGGCACATTTAAGACTAATCGGAGAAAGTTCTTTTTCACTCAACGCACAATTAAGCTCTGGAATTCGTTGCCAGAGGATGTGGTTAGTGTAGTTAGTGTAGCTGGGTACAAAAAAGGTTTGGATAAGCTATTGGAGGAGAAGTCCATTAACGGCTATTAATCAAGTTTATTTAGGGAAAGCAAAATTGCTTACCTTTTAATAGGTGTTATCCCAGGACAGCAGGATGTAGTCCTCACATATTGGTGACGTCACTGACTGAGCCCTATTGCGGGAAAACTTTCTGTCAAAGTTTCTAGAAACTTTTGACTAGCACTGTGAGGCCACTGAGCATGCCATGATATTCTCTGCCACAGGGGTCTCTCTTCAGTCTCGTATGTAGCAATAAGCTTTAGCAAAAATAAAATAAAAAGGTAACATACCCAACTCCGCGGGGTGGCAGGTGGGTTTCGTGAGGACTAGATCCTGCTGTCCTGGGATAACACCTATTACAAGGTAAGCAATTTTGCTTTATCCCAGGACAAGCAGGATGCTAGTCCTCACATATGGGTGATTAGCAAGCTAGAGGCTGAGTCATTTTGTAGTGAAGCAACATTGAAGCATTGTTGAAAATGAGACAGCCGAAAATCACAGCAGGTTGGATGTAGAAGAAGTTGGGATTAAACTAGAAACAAGTTCTTTAAGACAGATTGTCCATAGGCTGAATCTTGTCGTCCTTCTTTGTCCAAACAGTAATGAGCTGCAAAAGTATGAAGAGAGCTCCATGTTGCAGCTTTACATATGTCAAGAATTGGCACTGAACGATAGTGTGCTACTGAGGTTGACATTGCTCGTACTGAATGTGCCTTTACTCGCCCTTGGAGAAAAAGGCCTGCTTTTTCATAGCAAAACTGTATGCAATCTGCTAACCAGTTAGAGTATGTTTACCTACTGCGTTACCTGGTTTGTTTGGATCATAAGAAACAAAGAGTTGCGTGGATTTCCTGTGGACTGCCGTGCGGTCTCAGTAAAATGCTAGTGCACGCTTACAGTCCCAAGGTATGTAAGGCCCGTTCTCCTTAGTGAGAATGAGGTCTTGGAAAGAATGTGGGCAAGACTATGGATTGGTTCAAGTGGAATTCCGTAACTACCTTGGGAAGGAATTTTGGATGTGTACGGAGAACCACTCTGTCATGTAGGAATTTTGTATAGGGTGAGTACGTGACAAGTGCTTGTAACTCACTAACCCTTCTAGCTGATGTAATGGCTATGAGGAAGATAGTCTTCCATGTAAGAAATTTAACATCACAGGAATTCATGGGTTTGAAAGGAGAACGCATGAGCCTTGTTAAGACCAGATTCAGGTCCCATTCTGTGGCTGGTGGCCGCATTGGTGGTTTGAGTTGAGTTAAACCTCTCATAAACCTGCTGACAAGAGGTTGTATGGATATTGGTGCATCTCCAATCTTGTTATAGTAAGCTGAGATAGCACTTAAATGGACTCTGACAGATGATGTCTGAAGACCAGAATTTACCAGATGCCATAAGTGGTCTAGTAGAGAAGTTGTGGGGCAGGAGAAAGGATCAATACTATTTTGCCTGCACCACAAAGTGAATCTTTTCCATTTCAAAGAATAGTTCTTTCGTGTGGAAGGTTTGCGTGAAGATATAAGCACTTATTTATTTTATTTATTTATTTAAGTTTTTTTATATACCAACATTCAAGACAGAAGTCCCATCATGCTGGTTCACAAAGAACAGGGGTGTAAATATAATAAACATTACAATTTGAACTATAGTGCAGAAAAGCAGTTACATATAACAGGGAAACAATAACGTGGATTAAGAAGGAAAAAGAAGATCAGATAATTATATATGTAAATAATAACATTGTAAGATAACACTTGAGATACATTGGTTGAAAGATTAAGTGGTTGTAAAATCAAGCTTTCAACATCCATGCTGTCAGGGAAAGGGATTGAAGGTTGGGATGGCGCAGCCGACCCTGATCCTGAGTTATGAGAGTGGGAGCTACTCCCAGACGAATTGGATCCCTGACTGTGAGGTCTAGAAGTGTGGGAAACCATACCTGTTGAGGCCAATATGGGGCTATGAGTGAGTATCATGGACCCCTTGTCCTGTTGTAGCTTCACTAGAGTTTTGGTTATGAGTGGTATTGGAGGATATGCATATAGAAGGCCTGAGTTCCAAGGGCTAGCAAAGGCGTCCTTGGCTGGCTGGTTCTTCTGTTTTGTGTAGAGAACAGAAATTGTCCACTTTGTGATTCAGATGTGACGCAAAGAGATATATTTATTTATTTAAATCTTTTCTATACCGTCGTTAAGAAGGATTCGTCACAACGGTTTACAATAGGGCACATAAAATAAAATAAAAAATTGTTGGTTGCCCCCAATGCTGAAATATCTTGGTCACTACTGAGGGATCCAGGGACCACTCGTGTGGTTGGAATTGACGACTGAGTCAATCCGCCACTACATTGTGAATGCCTGCCAGATAAGTGGCCCGGAGGAACATTGAGTGGTTCAGGGCCCAGCCCCAAATCCGTGCAGCTTCTTGACAAAGGAGATACAGCAGGGGAAAAGAAAAACTGTTACTTCACACATCCAGCAGAGCTCTCTGCTTAAACGGCAGGGGAGAAGAAAAAAGGGTTCGCACTCACAAAGCGGGGAGTAGCTGGCTTGTTACGGCGGTTACTACCCCAAACCAAATGTACCTGATACTTCACTCTCGACGCATATCCAGCATGGCTCTCTACTTCAACGGCATCGGAGAAAGACTGATACATCACGAATTTCCAGCATAGCTCTCTGCTTCAACGGCAGGGGAAAAGAAAAACTGATACTTCACGCATATCCAGCATAACTTCAACGGCAGGGGAGAAGAAAAAAGGATTCACACTCACAAAGCGGGGAGTAGCTGGCTTGTCACGGCGGTTACTACCCCAAACCAAATGTGCCTGATACTTCACTTTCGATGCATATCCAGCATAGCTCTCTGCTTCAAACGGCAGGGGGAGAAGAAAAAAACTGATACCTCACGCATATCCCGCATAGCTCCCTGCTTCAACTGCAGGGGAGAAGATAAACAACCAATAAGGGCTGTATAACATAATCTGG
This sequence comes from Rhinatrema bivittatum, assembly GCF_901001135.1. NCBI lineage: Eukaryota > Metazoa > Chordata > Amphibia > Gymnophiona > Rhinatrematidae > Rhinatrema > Rhinatrema bivittatum. The sequence continues at coordinate 5,124,121 of NC_042620.1, read as the reverse complement.
GTAAAAACAAATAAGCATGGGTGTAGCTTGCTTATTGCGCGGTTACTACTCCTACTACCTCTAACTAATCAAGCTAGATATTTCACTTGGATGCAGCTCCTCCACCGCTCTCTACATTAATGGCGGGGGTGGAAGGGAATTAGAACCAAGAGCTAAGAGAAACAGATAGTATGGGAGAAGAAATGAGGGAAGCTTGCTGGTGCAACTGGATGGGCCATTTGTCTTCTTCTGCCGTCATTTCTATGTTTCTATGTTTCTAGTAAGCCCATACCTCCTTGTTTGTTGATGTACCAATATGGCTACTGTTGTTGTCCGTTTGGATCAGAACAGTTCATGTGTGAAAGGCAGTCTTTGAACGCATGTAGCGCATAACATATAGCTCGAAGTTCCAGAAAATTGATTTGAAATGTTGCTCTTCGAGTTTTGTCCAAGTACCTTGGGTTGGAGATTGTTTATGTGAGCCTCCCCAGCCCAGGTGGATGCATCTGTAGTTAAAGTTCTGTGGGACTGGTTGTTGGAAGGGTAGGCCCTTGCGCAAATTGTCCTTGTTTACCCCCAAAGAAGAGAGGAACGTATTGCTGGGTTGCTTGAATTGGTGAATGCAGTGGTTGAATGGCTTGGATCCATTGTGATCTTAAAGTCCATTGTTGTTACTCTCATGGCGAGTCGTGCCATAGGAGTAACATGAACTGTGGAGGCCATGTAGCCTAGAAAGGTTAGAAACTGATGAGCTGTTGCTTGTTTGAGTGAATCGAGTTTGCCAGTATTTATTTAATTCTTTTATATACCGGCCTTCATGACATGGATCACATCAGGTCGGTTTACAGAGAACCTGGGGGTTAACATTCATTAAAACGACAGATTAACAAGCGTCATTAACAGGAGGCAAATTTACATTTAATGAGGTGTAGCAAACTTGGAATCTGGAAAAAGGAGACTAGGAAAGAGGAAGGGAGAGGTAACCATTGTGTAAATATAGAACTTCGCTACATATATAGCGAGAAGATTTTAAAATGAAAGGTTCCTAGAATCGGACTGATTATAGGAAGGCTTGGCGGAAAAGCCATGTTTTGAGTTTTTTCCGAAATGTTTGTAGGCAGGGTTTCTAGTCTGAGGTCCGGAGGAATAGTATTCCAAATGGTAGGTCCTGCTATCGAGAAAGCTCGTTCTTTAGTGGCTGTGTGGCGTGAGGCTTTAGCTGAGGGAACATGTAGAGCTCCTTTGTATAATTCTCTAATCGGTCTGGAGGAAGTGTGGAGTCTGAGAGGGATCTGGAGGTCAAGCTGGAGTTGTTTGTCAATAGATTTATTTTATTTATTATTTTTGCTATACCGGCTTTCATGACAGGAATCACATCAAACCGGTTTACATTTAACAAATTGTGCAAGGTAAAGAGAACTCAAACCACAGTAACAAGAGCATGGTTAGGAGAGTGACAGTTACAATAAAACAGGGAAGTAAATAACTGGGATCTGGAAAAGAGAAGGGGGGAAGTTAACTCACAGCAAAATATTTACAGGGTAGCAAAAAACGATTCCAATATAATAAAGTTTGTATAGTAAATGACATTGAAAACAAGGTGATGGTGATTTGTGGATTATGGTGAGGGATTTGTATAAAATTCTTTGGTTTATTGGTAGCCAATGTAAGTTCCGGAGAAGGGGGTGATGTGGTCTCCAGTATGGAAAGTGTTTCTGCTCGATCCTCTGGTAGAAAGGCCTTTGAGAGGATGGTGTTCAATTCTGCTCTGATGAATTGAAGCAGGTGAGATGGAGTAAGATGGGACTTTTGATAATTGATGAGAAAGCCATGGAGTGAAGTAGAGTAATTGTTTCGACTGAGAGAAGTCAGCGCTCCTTGTTGAGATTGACTCCTGATGAGCCAGTCGTCTAAGTAGGGAAAGACATGGACTCTTTCCTTGTGCAAGTGTGCTGCTATTACTGCCAGACATTTGGTGAATACTCTTGGAGCAGAGGCAAGTCCAAATGGCAGTACTCTGAATTGGAAATGTTGATGACCCACCATGAAGCACAGATACTTGCGATGAGGAGGGAATATTGGAATGTGAGCGTGTCTTGAACAGGGGTGGGCAAGTCCGGTCCTCGAGGGCTGCAAACCAGTCGGGTTTTCAGGATACCCCTAATGAATATGCATGAAATAGATTTGCATACAACTGAGGCAGTGTGTTATGCAGGTCTCTCTCATGCATATTCATTAAGGATATCCTGAAAAACCCGACTGGTTTGCAGCCTCAAGGACCAGAATTGCCCATCCCTGGTCTTGAAGATCCAGAGAACAAAGCCAATCTCCTATTTGGAAGAAGTGGAAGCATGGTGCCTAGAGAAACCATCCTGAACTTTTCTTTCTTTAGAAATTTGTTGATATTTCTGAGGTCTAGGATGGGACATAGGCCTCCAGTTCTCTTTGGAATGAGAAAATACCGGGAATAGAATCCTCTGTCCTGCTGAGGCCGGGGCACTGGTTCCACAGCCCTGGCTTTCAGAAGGGTGGATAATTCTACTTACAATTGGATATGTGATTTTTGCTGAGAGAAAGGTTTTGGAGGAAAATCTGTTGGAATTGAAGAGGAAATTGAGTTGGTAACCTCAAGATACTATTGCAAGTACTATTGCAAGTACTATTGCAATTACCCATTGGTACTTTCTAAGCTCGACTATTGCAACTCCCTGCTTCTAGGAATACCCACCAACACTATCAAACCACTACAGATGGTTCAGAATTCAGCGGCTAGAATACTAACAAGCACTAACAAAAAAGATCATATCACCCCAATCCTTCGTAATCTACATTGGCTTCCCATTAAACAAAGGATACTCTATAAGGTACTCACTATCATCCACAAAGCGACAAACAAACTAGCTCCCATCACATTAACCTCTCAACTCCAACCGCACACGTCTTCCAGACCAATCAGAAGCGCAGTACAGAGGAGACACTGCATGCTCCGCAAATAAAATCTTCATTGAGCAAACGAGCGATTTTCTTCAGCAAGGCCCCCCACCAGTGGGAACACACTTCCCCCCAGATCTAAGATTAGAAACTAGTCACCAAGAATTCAAAAAAAGACTTAAGACCTTTCTTTTCAAACAAGCCTTCCCAGACGCTTAATTCTACTCTGACGGACAGACATCCTATATATTAGGTATCTCCTAATCATGGACACCACACCAAGTCCTATTTTAAGACTCTGCAACTGAACAACTATCTTTGAGTTCGAAAATTCATTTCTATAATATTATATTTGGCACTGTTAATACGCCTTTATTCTACATTAAATAGTTATACTGCTTATATTAAATAATATAATTTTTATGTATTACCAGTTAAACTATAATTTATTTTATCACTATGTTAAATTGTCATCTAGTTAAATTGTCATCTAGTAATTACCAGTATAAACTATAATATTTATTTATCACTATGTTAAATTGTCATCTAGTTATATTGTTCCATATGTTCTACTGTTCTATGTAAAGCTCCGCTCTCTGTTGGGCAGTTCATTGTTTTATGTAAACCGGAGTGATTTGTAGTCCCTACAAGAACTTCGGTATATAAAAATTAAAAATAAATAAATAAATAAATTGGTCCGTTGTTATTGGAATCCAATTGTTGTAAAACCAGGATACTTGGGCCTCCTACTGGAATTCTGGCTGAGGATTGGAGAAGGTAGCTGTGTTCTCTGGAAATGGCCTCAAAAGCCAGCAGCAGGCCCTGTCTGTGGCGTCAGTTGAGGCCTAGTTGCCCTAGGTTGCGGTCTTTGCTGTGTTCTAGAAGGCCTGGTTCTAGATGTAGGAGGGTAGTACCACCTTTGTCTATAAAAAGGTCTTCTAGTTTCTTTCCGTGAGGCCTACGTCCAGAGTATGTAGGAGGATCCTGTGGAATCGAGGAAAGCTGTCTCAGGTTTCAGTATGTTCTTTTAGTTGAGCAACTGCAATCTGGACTTTGGATCCAAAAAGGTTATCTCCTAAGCATGGCAGATCTAATTTATCCTGGACCTCAGGCCTGAGGTTCGATGCTTTTAAGCCATGCCCAACGCCTGGCACTGATCCCAGATGCAGCCACTCTTGAAGCAGTCTCAAACCAGTCATAGGCTGCACGAACTTCATGTTTGCCTGCCTCCATCCCTTGGTGGATGATGGATTGGGCTGCTTCTTGATATTGTGATGGAAGAGATGGAATGAATTCTTGCATTTGTTTCCCACAAATCTCTTGATATTGGGGTTATGTAAAGTTGATATGAAGAGATTCTCGAATTTAACATGGCCCCTTGGTAGACCTTTCTGCCCAGGGAATCTAAGAACCTATGATCCTTACCTGGGGGATTTGAGGAATTGTGGTCTAATTCTTTTGGATTTTCCTGTGCAGACTCCACCACTACTGATTGGTGAGGGAGTTGCGATTTTTGGTATCCAGGAGCAGACTGCACTAAATATATACTGTCCATTCGTTTGTTGACAGCTGGCACAGAGCAGGGATGTTCCCAAATACGATGTTGCAAATCTAGAACATCATGCACTGGTATAGCTACCACTTGCTTTGGAGGGTCTACAAATTGAAGTACCTCCAGGGTTTGCTGTCTGGTGTCTTGTTCTGTGACCTAATTGAATGGTATGGTGTCAGCCATTTCCCTGGACAAAAGTTGTGAATGAAAAATCTTCTAGAGGAGATTTTTTTCTTGGATCTGGTGGAGACGGATTCGACAAAGTCCTTCAGATGAAGTATCTGATTGTGTATCACTCCAAGTATCATATTCATGTACTTGTGGAGAAGTTGTTGAAGTCTTAGGTGGTGGAGGAATTCCTGAATGTCCTGGTAATGGATCCTCAACAGGTGACTCCTCAATGTGCTCTTCCTGTGGATTAGAGGGAAGAGAATTGAGCAGATCCTGATATTTTTTTCATTAAGATCTGATATAGTGCTGACTCTGGGAGTCCTGGATCCCCAGGAAGGAGTGGCACCGATGGTGACTGCTTTGGAACCGAAGATGGGGTTGTTATCTTCGGTGGTCGCTTTGAAGTCACCGTAGTTATCTATTTAGTCCTCGGCATCAGTGCTGGCATCGACAGGGTTGTCTGCATCGGTATGGTGACCGGTGTTAGTGAGGTCACCGGCATCGGTGACGTCGCCGGCATGGTCGCCGGAATAGGTATCTGTTCCTTCAAGGTCTCAATCACCGCTTGTCTTATAAAAATAAACAATTCCTGCGATACAGCTGGGGTAGATGGAGTAGCTGTATGCAGTGGTGGTGTGGGTGTTTATAATACCTCCACCGATCCCTGTGTAGGTTCGATCGATGATGTAGGCCCGACGCTGGTAGCGGAGTTTCCTAATGCTTTTGCCGTTAGCGGTCGGTTCTCCCGGGGAGAGGGTTAACGCTGACGTCGGTTGTGTGTCGATGTCGGTGCCTATGTTTGGGCCTATAAGAACATAAGAAAATGCCATACTGGGTCAGACCAAGGGTCCATCAAGCCCAGCATCCTGTTTCCAACAGTGCTCGACTACTGACCTTATCGACGCCGAAGTCGATGCAATGCTTGGTCTCCCGATCCTTCCAGATGACATTTTTTTCAGCAAAACTTTCTTGGAAACTCCTGCTGGGGACGATTTCGTCTATGTTGAAGGAGAAGGAAGAAGCTGAAGAGGGTGTTCATTTTTCTTCCTGTCTAAGTTTTCTTCCTTTGGAGTCATCTCTGCACATTGAGGGCAGGATGAGACATCATGTTTGTCCCCTAAACAGAGAACACACTCAAGGTGTCGGTCTGTTATGGACATAGTCCATTACACATCGGACATTTTTAAAATCCTGAAGCCATCTTTCAACCAACAGCTGTCTATGAAAAGAGGGAAAAAATTTTGAGAGAGAAAGTTTTTACTTAAAGTAAAAACGAGACTATAATTTTCACCGTCCGGTGGAAATGAGAGAGATCCCGTATGGGAGAAAAATATTTTGAAAAATCAATGACTTTTCAGTCAGTAATTCTGTGAGAAAACTCACAGGACTCCTATCTCCGCGAAGCTTACAGCAGCACGGAAAAACGAAGACTGAAGAGAGACCCCTGGGGCAGAGAATATCATGGCATGCTGGCATGCTCAGTGGCCTCACAGTGCCAGTCAAAAGTTCTAGAAACTTTGACAGAAAGTTTTCCTGCAATAGGGCTCCGTCAGTGACATCACCCATATGCGAGGACTAGCATCCTGCTTGTCCTGGTATAATAGCCACTGCTATTAATTGCATCAGTAGCATGGGATCATCTTAGTATTTGGATAATTGCCAGGTTCTTGTGGCATGGTTTGGCGTCTGTTGGAAACAGGATGCTGGGCTTGAAGGACCCTTGGTCTGACCCAGCATGGCAATTTCTTATGTTCTTATAAAACGTGATAAATAAAATAGTGATTAGCACTCAGGAAAGCACAGCACAGTTTATATCAGAAACCATTCTGTTTTTAATACTTAATTTTATACATTATAAATGATTTCGGAGTGCATATTTATTACATCAGTTTTCTGTATGGCATTTAAGTGTACGTAAAAGTTAGATATGTATGCGGAGGCTGAAAAGAGGTCCACATTCCCCAAAATATTGGGACCCCCTGATCTATGCAGATACCTAAAGAAGTTAAGAAAGTTCAGCTATCAATAGAAGATTTACTGTTTGGGACGTGTGTTTCTTTTGTCCCATTTCATTTTTACTTCAGTATCTGCTAAACTTCTCCATCACTTCACCTCAGTGCTACGGTAACTGTCAGGGCACACATTTCTCATGAAAGGCCTTGTGAATCTCAAACCTCCAGTAAAAGATCCACCTGTTCCCTTGGAATCTGAATGTGACCCTTGCTCAGCTTATGATGCCTCCAGCTTATGATGCCTCTGCTGGAAAATCCTCTTCTTAATATGGAAAGTAAGCAGGTTGTCATCTTTCAGCCCAGCTGTGTCATCTGATCCTGTATGGGAAGGGATGAGCTGCAGGGACTTCCACACAGAAGGTCAGCTAAGTTTCCATCCTCCTCCCGAGCTATATTGCTGGCCACACCCACACAGTCCCTAAGTATAGAAACATGTGACCATATATATATTTATTTTTATATCCATTTCCCAAGTAAAGAATCCTTGCATGCTGCCACAGAAGAGTTCAGAGTCAATTCTACTTCACGTATTTCTCCTGGAGACGTGGGTGATCCCCGCTGCACATACTTGGTTCTGACCCTGAACAAGCACATTGGGTCAGATGGTATCAGAAAAGGAGAAAATTTCTATCAGCCTCATACACAACCTATATTCAAATATTCATAAAAGGGTAGTTTTAAAGTTGCATCCTAAATATCAAACGTGATCTCTGTTTATATAAATCCACAGTAGGTGAATAAACTCTTCATATACCAGAATGTACAAGAGCTGCTTTATTCTATTTAGACAAGATGGCGCCAGCTGTCCATTGCTCCTACCATGTAACAGGGGCCGACCAATGGCACCAGTAGCCCCTGTGACATAGTAAGGGCAAAAGGCCGCCGGCGCCATTTTGATTACTGGCAGCCGACGGCCCAAGAGCAGATTGCTCCTGGGACACCCCCCCCCCCCCCGGACCACCAGGGACTTTTGGCAAGTCTTGGTGGGGGTCAGGAGGGTGTGGGGGGGGGGGTGTGGGGGGGGGTGTGGGGGGGGGGGTGTTTCCCCACGAAAGAACAATAAGTTTTCTGATCCAGGGAGTGGAACGAAAATGGCCCTCCCCAGACCCGAAAACGAAATGGGGACAAAAAAAACAACCCACTGTATGCATACCCCTAATTTGCAGTTATGGGAGAAGTGCAGAATAGAGTAAAAGTCCACACAAGGATTTCAATACGATATTCAAAATGATTTAAAGAAAATCATATTGAAATCCTTGTGTGGACTTTTATTCTATTCTGCACTTCTCCCATAACTGTGTATTGTTTAAGTACAGGATTTGCTCCCCTTTTCTGTTTTTGGATTACCCCTAATTTGCTCCATAAGCCGCACAGACCCCCAGGAACAGAGCTGGTTTAGAACACTTTTTTTTTTTTTTTTAAATTTTCCCCCTCTGAATTCTAGGTGCGTCTTATGGAGCGAAAAATACGGTACCTCCTGGCATTTCTACTCCACCACAATGCAGGAAATAAATGCCATCCCAGGCATTTGTTTTCCAACTCACTGGAACAAGGATCATGGAATATTGACTCTTCAAGACTTTGCTCACTGTGAATAAAGCAAGAAGAACTGGCAGTGCTATGCAGGATACATAAATGAACTTACGCTCGTTTGATGTCATCCTTGGAGGCATCTTTGGACACCCCAAGAACCTTGTAGTAATCCACCATGACGTCCTGGGCCAAGATGGGCCAGAAATCTGGAAGAAACAAAGCAGAAAGCAGCATGGCACCATTACTAGCCAAAAGTCAATAGCACTGAAATACTCAGCCAAGTAAGGATTAAGTCACATACATTGCCTTACATTAAGAAATGCATCTAACGAGGCTATGGTCTATAATGCTATATGCAAGTCTATATGGTCTATAATGGTCTATATGGTCTATAATGCTATATGCCTTACATTAAGAAATGCATCTAACGAGGCATGGTCTATAATGCTATATGCAAGGATACATTTCAAAGCCTTTTGCCCAGGTAAATAACTGACTGAAAACTGCCATCCCCTGCCCAGCTAAAAAAGGTGCATGGGTTTCCAAAGCAAGGGCATTTTCACCCATACTAGAACCGCATTTCAAGCATGGGAGTTGGGGAGAAAATAAAGTGCGTACTTTGCATTGTCAAAAGCATCCATGCTACTTCCCCACCCATCACACAAACGGCAGGTTAATCTTCTATAAGGAGCCACATGGGCAGGTTCCCTTTCAAAGTGCGTTGCTATTTATAGCGGTGCACATTACAAACAATGAAGCCAATGCAATAAGATGCGCATTGAGCACTCGTTTTCCTAACACACACAGCCACATCCCCTGGTGCCTGATGCAGTATTTAAATGAGGGGCTGCATAAAAACAAAACAAAACATGCTAAGGGAGAATTGTGCATATCTAGACTCAAATACAAATGCATCGGGCACTCAATACGAACGTCTGTTTTTTTATCCCGCTTCTTCTAGCCGATTTTGTTTAGGTTGCTTAAGATGCCCATAGCTAAGTGCCCCTTGCTATGGGCGTCTAAACTGCATCCAGAAGAATATTTTTTTTAATCAAGACAATATACATTTTTCAACACTGCAAGCATTAAACTTAAATATCACAACGATACTAAGTAGGAGGAACCACAGAGGACTGTATTTTTTAAATTTCTTATGAGCCCTTGACTCACGGAGCCTAGTGCATTTTATTATATATGAGAGAGAATTGCACAAATCAACTCCTCTAACTTTTATTCACACCAAATGACAGAAAATCTTCACTGTGAAGTCTGCTGTTCGAATCTGAGTGGGTATGTAAAATTCCCCCCCCCTCCCAAATTAAAAGTGCCCCCCTCTTACAGTTGTATAAAACAGAAAAGTTGCATACTGGTCTCTCTCTCAACAGCATGTGCAATAAAAAAGTGATAAAGTTATCGTAGCTTGAGGAAATTACCTATGCAATGCAGGAGCAGGGAAATTAGCCTAACCACATTCTTTTTTTTTTTTTTTTTTTTAAATCATGGGCGCTATTTCAGCTATATTTATAGCATTTTGATAAATCTGGGCCAATGTTAGCCATCATTTGGAACAGAATGGAGAACAAAGTTGAATATCACAATGCCTCTTTATTAATCCATGGTGCAACCACAACTGCTACAATGTCTTCACTTCCTCCTCCAGGAGGGCATTCTCTGAATCCACCAACCTTTCCAGGGGCGGATTTGCCTATCAGAGGATCGGGCATCCACTGGTGGGCTGGTTTCTGTTTACTTTTTTTTTTTTTTTTAAAGCTTCCTGGCCTGAAAAAAGGTCACAAGGGCAGCAGCCTGAAAAGAGGCCTGCACGGTCATGGCCTTCTCCATCCCATCCCCCCATCTTGGAGGAGCAGCTGGTAGCAGTGGCCACCTTTCACCTCCCTTTCTCTCACAGAGCTTGTGTGTGTATGAAAGAGCAACAGAGCCTATGTATATGTGAGACACTATACATGTATGACAGAATGAGAGAAGCTGCCTGTGTGTAAGTGGGAGCAAGAGCGCGAGCCTGTGTGGATGACAGCATGTATGTATGCTGGGGTGGAGAGAGGATAAAGATTGTTGTGGATTGGGGAAAGGGGACCTCAATCTGTGGATGACTGGAAATCCAAAGATCCTAGGTATGGAGCGCTGGAGATTTTTAATCCTATTTTAAATTTTTGGGTGTTATTTCATATGTCTGCTGTTTGGGAAATATTAGAACAAAATTGTGAGTTATTTAAATTACTGAATGTTTGTTGGCTGTTGCCCTGCTTGACATTTATTCTTTTTATTAGTATGGTTTTTTAAATTAAGTATTTTTATAGACTTTATTGCTTAATGTTTTATGATAAATGAGGTTGTTTTTCCATTGTTGCACTGCATAGTAGTCACGCTTGCTGTGGTTTCCACAGTATGTGTAGAATACACTACCGACGGAACTAAGGACTACAACCCAGCCTGAAACCTTGAAGAAAGAACTGAAAACATGGTTGTTCACCAAAGTCTACCAAGACGCACACTGCCACTAATTTCCCCCTCCCCCACACCATTCTGAAGATCACAAATATTCATGCCACATGACTATACCTATAACAGAAGCCACATGGTAGCTTTTACCTTGTTTTCCTTGAAAAGCTATTATACTATATCTCCTACTATTTTGTAGTATATTTATACATTTGTTACCATTGGGAAAAAAAAAAGCAAGTTTGCTTACCGTAAAACGGTGTTTCCATACAGGCCGATACAGTACAGTTCGGAGCGCACTGTTAGCCTGCTATTGGACATGCGTTTTCCCTTACCCCTTCAGTAAGGGGAGGAAAACGCTCATCCAACCCGCGGCACCTAATAGCGCCCTCAAAATGCAAATGCATGTTGATGGCCCTATTAGGTATGCGCGCGGGATACAGAAAGTAAAATGTGCAGCCAAGCCGCACATTTTACTTTCAGAAATTAGCGCCGACCCAAAGGTCGGCGCTAAGTTCTTCCGGCACCGGGAAAGTGCACAGAAAAGCAGTAAAAACTGCTTTTCTGTGCACCTTCCGACTTAATATCATGGCGATATTAAGTCTGAGGTCCCAAAGAGTAAAAAAAAAAAAAAATTGAATTGGGCCCGCGGCTGTCGGGCCGAAAACCAGACGCTCAATTTTGCTGGCGTCCGGTTTCCGAGCCCGTGGCTGTCAGCGGGCTCGAGAACAGACGCCGGCAAAATTGAGCGTCGGCTGTCAAACCCGCTGACAGCCGCCACTCCTGTCAAAAAGGAGGTGCTAGGGACGCGCTAGTGTCCCTAGCACCTCCTTTTGCCGGGATCTACCGCCGGACCTAATTTAAATACTGCATCGCGCGCACCGGAAGAGCGGGTGTTCACCCGCTCTCCCGCAGACTTTACTGTATCGGCCCTGTCAGATAGCAGGATGAATTAGCCATGCTGTCATAGGAACTGCCAATCAGGGCCCGGGGGGTGGAGCTTTAACAAGCAGAGCTCAAACATTTAGTTTCTGCGGCTGCGCGTGTGTTCCCGTGCCGGAAAGTAAGATTCTCCTCCGTCTGTAATTAAGCTGGACATATAGAATATAAAGTTGACTACCAGGGAGGAGGGTGGGGACGCATGGCTAATTCATCCTGCTATCTACGGAAACACTGTTTACAGTAAGCAAACTTGCTTTTTCCCGTTGATAGCAGGGCTGAATTAGCCATGCTGTCATGGGAGTCCAAAGCTCCCGATCACGCATGTTTATGTGGGGGGTTTTTTGTTTTGTTTTTCGCGTGATCAAATAATGTGGTAGTCGATAATTTTAAGGTATTACATTTTGTAACACTGCTTGACCTAACTTCACATCTGTTGAGGACTGTTTGTCCAGACAGTAGTGGGACGTGAAGGTATGAAGAGAGGACCATGTTGCAGCTTTACAAATGTCCAGTGGTTGCACATTTCGAAGATGAGCAACAGAAGTTGCTGTTGCTCTGACTTGATGAGCTCAAGGAATCGAAGTTAGCAACAACTTTCGTTTCTCATAACAGAACTGGATACATTGCACGATCCAGCTGGAAATGGTTGGTGCGCTTAGCTACTGGTTTACCTGAGGTGTTTGGATTAAAAGATACAAAGAGCTGCGATGCACAAGATTCCGTTTGTGTTCTTCTTTTGTAATATGCTAACACTCAATTGCAGTCCAGTGTCCGTAGCAAGCGCTCTCTGTCATTAGAATGAGGCTTTGGAAAGAAAGTCGGTAATTCTATGGATTGGTTGAGGTGGAAATATGAAACTACCTTCGGTAGAAAGGCTGGGTTAGTCCTGAGAACTACTTTTATCATGGTAAAATTGTAGGTATGGATTGTAGTGAACTAAGGCTTGCAGTTCACCAACTCATCATGCAGAAGTTATTGCTATCAGAAACACCACTTTCCATGTTAGATACTTCATATGAGCAAAGTCGAACAGTTCAAATGGCGGAAGCATAAGTTGCTCGAGAACCACATTTAGGTTCCATGGTATTGCTGGTTTGACCATTGGTGGTTGAAGATGTGTTAGGCCCTTGATAAAACGAGATAGTAAAGGGTGGACTGCAATCGGACTATTATGGACTTGCCTATGGTAGGCTGAAATGGTACTAAGGTGTACTCTTATGGACGATGTCGCTAGACCATTTAGATAAAGTGAGTGAAGATAGTCTATGAATAACTCTGGTGAACAGTCTAACGGTGGAATACCCTTAGCTGTACACCATGACGAATAACGCTTCCATTTGAAACTGTAATTGCGTCTGGTTGATGGTTTTCTGGACTCCAGAAGAACTAGTTGAGCTGATGCGGAGATACCCTGCTTGGTCAAGAGTATCCGCTCAACCTCCATGCAGTCAGATGTAGTGACGAATGGAGCGGATGGAGTAACGTTCCCTGGTGTTGAAATAGAAGGTCTGGACGATTGAACCACCAATGTGGCTTCCCAATCGAAAGGTGTAAAAGGTAGTTGTACATGGTTGCCTGGGCCAATTTGGAGCAATTAGAATTAGTTGACTCCCGTCCTCTCGGCATTTTTGAATCGTCCTGGTGATGAGGAGTGGAAATCGGTGGAAATGCATATAGGAGATTGGATTTCCACGGAATGAGGAATGCATCCTGAGCGATCCATAGTTCACTGGGACGGATTGAGCAGAATCGAGAAGTTGAGTTGTCTTCCGTGGCAAAGAGATCTATGGACGGAACACCCCACTGAGCGAAGATTTCTTGAGCTATCTGGGAATTGAGAGTCCATTCGTGTGGATGGAAAATTCGACTTAATTTGCCTGCTCTGGTGTTGGCCACTCCCGGAAGGTATGTGGCTTGTAGTTGTATCGAATGACGGTGAGCATGATGGAAGATTTGGAGGGTTTCCTTGCAGAGGGACCAGGAACCTGACCCTCCTTGTTTGTTTAAATAAAACATCGCTACCTGGTTGTCTGTGTAGATCATCACTCTTTGTCCCCAGAGGTGGTTTTGAAAGGTTTGAAGGGCATTGCGTATCGCTCGTAGTTCTAATAAATTTGAAGTGATTGTTCCCATGTCGACCAAAGGCCTTGTGTTTCTAAGAGGTCGAGGTGGGCTCCCCAACCCTTGCGAGACGCATCGGTGGTTAGGACTGCATTGTGTGACAGAGGATTGAACAATGCTCCCTTGGTCATTGTGGGTTTTAGAAGCCACCACTTGATATCTTGCTTCATCTGGGATGTTAGCGATACACGTTTGCTCAATGGTTGTGAATGTTGTTCCCATTGGCGTTTCAGACCCCATTGTAAGCATTGCATATGGAGTCTTGTGTTGGGAACAGTGAAAATTGCTGCCGCCATGTGACCCAAGACTTGTAATACGGTTCGGGCCATCAGGCGACTGGTTGCATGCAAAGAACGGAGAAGTCGACATCTCCTGTTTTCTGTCGTCCGGGAGATACGCTCTGGTGCGTGTAGTGTCCAAACGAGCTCAGATAAATTGCAGAATTTGAGTAGGTTGCAGCACTGACTACTGAAATTGATTATTAGTCCCAAGTCCTGCAGACAATTGATTACTATTTGAAGGTGTTACAGGAGAAGGGTTGGAGTTGAGGCCACTATCAGCCAATCGTCCAGGTATGGAAAGATTGTCAACCCCTGTTGTCGAAGGTAGGCCACCACCACACCACGCATTTGGTGAAGAGTCTGGGTGCCGACAATAGGCCAAAAGGAAGAACTTTGTATTGGTAATGTTGAAGTTTGTATTGAAAACAAAGGTACTGCCAAAAGGAAGGGTGGATTGGGATGTGGGTGTAAGCGTCTTTCAGATCTATGGAGCACATCCAATCGTTGAGTTGTAAGAGAGGAAGAATTGACTTCAACGATACTATCTTGAATTTTTCCCTAATAATCTGTTCAGTTCTTGAAGATCCAAAATTGGATGAAGGCCCCCAGATTTCTTGGGAATGAGGAAATATGGGGAGTAAAAGCCCTTGGAACGGGCCATCTGAGGAATTTGACGTATTGCCCGTTGATTCTGAAGTAGGGTTATTTTTTGGGCGATCTGGGGATGAGATGTTCTTGGTGTTCTCAGGGATAGGTAAGGCAGACTGGGCTTGCTTATAAATTGAAGTTGGTAACCATGTTTCACAATGTCGAGTACCCATTGGTCTGTCGTTATAGCTTCCCAGGCGGAGAAGTGAGCCGTGATGTTTCCTGGGGGTGCTGTAGGGGATGGTGGCGGCCTTGAGTTTAAAAAGATTGAAAACGCAGCAATGTAGTTGCTGGTTGTGCCTGCTGACGTTGTGATCTTGGTTTGCCTCTTCTTTGTTGTTTTGAGACTGACTTGCTTGTGGTCTTTGATAAAAAGAATACAAGGGTGTCCTGTACTGTTGGTAGGAACGATATGGTCTACCCGAAAATAGGTGTCGACGAGAATTAGAAGAGTATCGACGGGAAGTTGAGAAGTGAGTTGGAGTTGTTAGACTGCACCGCTAATGCTTGATCTTTGAGATACGCTGCTATCGCTGTGCCGGATGCTTAGTAAACAGTACGTAAAAGATGACGAGAACATTCTTCCATATCTTGAAGCGGAGATGGAACATTTTCTCCCATGGAGTTAAGCATGCCTTTAGTTGCTTGGATACATTCATATATATATTGGATCATATAAAATTGGTGATATTGAACGCGGGCAGACAACATTGCGTTTTGTTAGATGCGTCTGCCGAATTCATCCAAGGATTTGTTGTCATGGCCCGGTGGAGTACAGGCATGCGTTTTTGATAGATGCGTCTGCCGAATTCATCCAAGGATTTGTTGTCACGGCCCGGTGGAGTAGAGGCATGCGTTTTTGATCTTTTGGATTTTTGTAATGCAGACTCAACTAATAGTGATGCATGTGGTAGTTGTGGAACTGAGTATGGAGAACTAGTTTGCATCCGAAATTTCAAGTCCGTCTTTCTTGACACTGCTGGGAGAGAATGTGGTGCTTCCCAGGATTTTTGACGTACTGCATGTAAACACGTTCTGTGGCGGAAGAGATTGAGGCTCTCCTGGGGTATCAAATATTTTTAAAAGACCAAGTGTCTCGTCTCTGGGGTCAGGAATTTTCTGGACCTCCAGATGCAGTATAGTCGCCAGTTTATCCAAAAATTTTGGATAAGAAAGATCCTCCGGAGGGGAGTAGGGCTCAGGCAGATCCGAAGGGAAGCCTATCGAGGAAGATGGAGAATTTGGAGAAGATGAGTAGTAGTTATGTGGATTTTGCTCATGAGTTGGAGCGCTCGGTAATGGAGGTGCTGAAGGAGGCAGCGGTTCCACCGATGATTCCCTTGATGCCTGTTTTGGGCTTTTAGAACTGGCTGGAGTCTCCCCTGGAAAATCAAAGAAAGATTGTAGTGTTTCAAAAAACCCCGAGAGTGATTGTGATAAAGCCAGAAATGCCTCTTTAGCTTGAGGTGGCATTTGTGTTCTGTTTTGTGGTGGAGGAAGTGGAAGCGAGTGATGAGGAGTAGATCGTGGTGATCTGTGTCGTTTCGCCTTTCCCGGGGTGGAAAGACGGTTATCTTTACCTTCCGCTCCTGAAATAGAGAGATCCTTGCCTATCGATTTGCTTCGAGAGCGTGATGAGGCCGAAGACGATGGTATGTGTACTATGTCTTGGTCTGACTGGGAGATTGAGTCTGAAGACTATGTTCTCCGGGAAGACGTGGACTTGGAAGGCTGGGAATCCAACTTTCTATCCCTGCGTGTTGAATGATGCTTGTGTCCATGTCTATGGGAGCGTCTTGAGGAACTATGGCTGTGACACGAACGTTTATGAGCTTTGTGACGGACGTCACTATGTGATGACACCATAGAGGTGGAACAACTGGAAGAAGAATGTCTTCTCTTGTGTTGGCTACTATGGTGTCTTCTTTTTTACGCCGATTGCGCCGTGTCTGCCGCCGCATGTTGCTTTGATTGCGCCGTACCCGACATTGTCCTTGGGGCCGTGTTTATTGTACTCTGAGCCTCTGAAATTGGCGCTGTATGCACCATATGCGCCTTTTCCGGCACCGCATATATGTTCCTCGGCGCCGGCGCCATACGTTTCATAATCGGCACAGTGTGTGTATTTCCCGGTGCCGCATGTACGTCCCTCTGTGCCGTATGCGGCTCCAGCTCCGTGCGTCACGATCAGCGCCATGTGCGACTTTCCCGGCGCTGGTCTGTCCATGTCCGGCGCCCTATGCACCGTCTGGGATCGCTGGCGCTTTGGTATTTGTTTCGAGGTACCTCGCGGATGCCCTCTCTCAGAGGATTGACCGGGGGCATCGTGGTAGTGCGACCTTCAGTGGGACCTTCAGTGGGACCTTCAGGCCTCCAATCCTGGAGGCCTGAAGGTCCCACGATGAGGCTCTTCTTTTAGTTGGGCCCATTCGCTTCGATGGGCCGGGAGATGAATGTGCCTCCGAAGGGGATTGAAGGTCCCACATTTTGTAAGCCCGATGATGTTGGGCTCGAGGAGACATTCGTTTACAAAAATCAGTCGGCCTGACTGTGATCTGGTCCCAAACAGCGGTCATGTCCATCCGTGACGGACATGACCTTACCGCAGGGACATGGCTTAAACCCAGATGGCTTCTTTGACATTTTTGAAGAGAAAAACAAATTCTGGAGGAGAAAACAAGCTCCGTGTGCACACCCGCACGCGGAAAGACCAGACTGAGGAGAATCTGTTACTTTCCTGCATGGGAACACATGTGCAGCCACAGAGACTAAAGGTTTGATCTCTGCTTGTTAAAGCTTTGCCCCCTGGGTCCTGATTGGCAGATCCCATGACAGCATGGCTAATTCAGCCCTATCAATGGGAAATGTAATGTTATACTATATTCCCCTCTAATGTTGTTGTTTGATCCTCTCCTCTTACTCTAGTTGAACACTCTGCCTATGAAAAAGCAAGTGTTGCTTACCTGTAACAGGTGTTCTCACAGGACAGCAGGATGTTAGTCCTCACTTATGGGTGACATCATCAGGATGGAGCCCAATCACGGAAAACAAAGTTTCCAGAACTTTGACTGGCCCCTACTGGGCATGCCCAGCATGGCACTAACTCTGCAGCCAGCAGGGGTCCCCCTTCAGTCTTATTTTATAGCTACAGGCAGTGCCGAAAAAATAACACAGTAAAGCATTACGAACCCAACACCGCAGGGTGGCGGGCGGGTTTCGTGAGGCCTAACATCTTGCTGTCCTGTGAGAACACCTGTTACAGGTAAGCAACACTTGCTTTCTCACAGGACAAGCAGGATGGTAGTCCTCACATATGGGTGAGTACCGAGCTGAGGATGTCCAAACATGCACCAAATGTACCCAACGGCGTGCAACAGGCACAACAACTGGGGTGGAATTTGGGAGAGGGCATCCGCACCCCACCGGGCAGGCGGAAGGGTGTTGGTACGTCACGTTGGAAACAGGTTACGCAGGACAGATTGGCCGAAGATGGAATCTTGTCTTCCGGCTTTGTCCAAGCAATAGTGGGCTGCGAAAGTGTGGAGTGAGCTCCAGGTGGCAGCCCTGCAAATGTCAGGAAGCGGCACCGATCGTAGGTGTGCCATTGAAGTCGCCATGGCCCTCCAAGAGTGTGCTTTAACACTGTCTTGAAAAGGAATGCCTGCTTGCTGATAGCAAAAAGATATGCAGTCCGCCAACCAGGAGGAGAGAGTCTGCTTACCCACAGGCTGCCCTAATTTGTTGGGATGGAAAGAGACGAATAACTGAGTGCTCTTCCTGTGGGCAACTGTATGGTCTAGGTAGAACGCTAGAGCCCATTTACAGTCGAGGGTATGCAGAGCCTGTTCCCCTGGATTGGAGTGGGGCCTGGGAAAGAAAATAGGTAGTATGATGGATTGATTAATGTGAAACTCCGAAACTACTTTAGGCAAGAACTTAGGGTGAGTGCGGAGTACCGCCAAGTCGTGCAGGAGTTTAGTGTAAGGTGGATAGGTAACTAGGGCCTGAAACTCACTAACCCTGTGAGCTGAAGTGATAGCCAAAAGGAAAATCACCTTCCATGTGAGATATTTTAGGTCAAAGGAGTGAAGAGGCTCAAATGGAGGTTTCATGAGCCGACCAAGAACCAAATTAAGGTCCCAAGAAGGGGCCGGAGGACGTAAGGGTGGCTTGATATGGAGCAAGCCTTTAAGAAAACGTGTTACGAGGGGTTGCACTGATATAGGGGCATCCCCGACACCTTTATGGAAAGCGGCTACTGCACTGATATGCATTCTGATTGAGGAAGTCTTTAGACCGGATTCCGATAAATGCCAGAGATAGTCCAAAAATCTCGGGATTGGACAGGAAAAGGGATCAAGGGACTGTGAAGAACACCATGATGTATACCTTTTCCATTTATAGGAATAAGACTTTCTTGTGGAAGGCTTCCGTGAAGCAATGAGGACACGAGAAACCGAATCTGAAAGGTTAAGTGGTTGAAGGATCAACCTTTCAACATCCATGCCGTCAGGGACAAGGCCTGAAGATTGGGATGACGTAGACATCCGTCGTTCTGAGTGATCAGAAGCGGGTCCTTTCCCCAAGGGAATGTGCCTGCG
This sequence comes from Rhinatrema bivittatum, assembly GCF_901001135.1. Lineage (NCBI taxonomy): Eukaryota > Metazoa > Chordata > Amphibia > Gymnophiona > Rhinatrematidae > Rhinatrema > Rhinatrema bivittatum. Next base: position 5,104,890 of record NC_042620.1, on the reverse strand, counting down.
GATGGAGAGATCCTGGAGTATTGGAAACCACACTTGGCGTGGCCAGTGAGGTGCTATCAGGATCATGGTTCCTTTGTCCGGACGGAGCTTCACAAGAGTTTGAGAGAAGAGGAAGCGGAGGAAATGCATAAAGCAGCCCGGCTGCCCACGAGAGAGAGAATGCATCTCTGGGCTGCGAGCGCTCGCTCCGAATGAGGGAGCAGTAATTGTCTACTTTGTGATTCTGAGGGGACGCAAAGAGGTCTATATGGGGATAACCCCAGTGTTGGAAGAGAGAGGTCACTAACGAGGGATTGAGCGACCACTCGTGTGGTTGGAAGACACGACTCAGTTTGTCCGCCAAAACATTGTCCACTCCCGGCAAGTAGGTTGCCCTGAGGTACATCGAGTGGGAGAGCGCTTCCGCCCAAATCTGAGCGGCCTCCTGACACAGCAGGAAGGAGTCTGTGCCTCCCTGTTTGTTGATGTACCACATACATGGCCACCTGGTTGTCAGTCTGAATCAGGATGACGTGATTCGATAGGTAATCCTGAAAAGCTCTGAGAGCATATCGCATTGCTCGAAGCTCCAGGAAATTTATCTGGTGTTTGGATTCCTCTTGAGACCAAGATCCTTGTATTTGTAGATCGTTTACATGAGCTCCCCAGCCAAGGTTGGAAACGTCGGTGGTGAGAATGAGTTGAGGATCTGGTAGATGAAAAAGTAGTCCCTGAAGGAGATTTTTCTGATCTTTCCACCAGGCGAGAGACAGAGTGCATCGGTGATGTGGACAATGGTTGAGAGAGACTGAGTCGCTTGAGTCCATTGTGACCGTAAAGTCCAATGCATGACTCTCATGGCCAGACGGGCCATTGGAGTGAGATGGACTGAGGACGCCATGTGTCCGAGAAGGACCAGGAATTGCCGAGCAGTCGCTGTGTACTGAGACTGCAACTGGTGAGCAAGAGACACGAGGGTTTGAACTAGTTGTTGAGGTAGGAAGGCTTTTGCTTGTAAAGTGTTCAAGCCTGCCCCAATGAAAGACAAGGTTTGAGATGGGACTAAACAGGATTTCTCGTAATTGACGAGAAATCCTAGAGAAATTAGAGTGTGTAGGGTCAAATTCAGGGACGATCGAGCTGCTTGCTGGGTTGGGGCCCTGATTAACCAGTCGTCTAAATAGGGTTAGATGTGAACACCTTCTTTCCGGAGGAAGGCTGCAACAACTACGAGACATTTGGTAAAGACTCGCGGAGCTGACGCTAGGGCGAATGGAAGCACCCGGTATTGGTAGTGCTTTGGGCCTACTAAAAACCGGAGGTACTTGCGATGAGCAGGAGCTATCGCAATGTGGGTGTATGCATCCTGGAGGTCTAGAGAGCAGAGCCAGTCTCCTCTTTGTAGAAGAGGTAGAAGTGAGCCCAAGGTTACCATTTTGAACTTTTCCCGCTGAAGGTACTTGAGGGCACGTAGGTCCGGAATTGGACGAAGGCCCCCGGATTTTTTGGGGATCAAAAAGTACCGGGAATAGAACCCTAGGCCTTGCTGAGAAAGAGGAACGGGTTCTATTGCTCTTAACTGGAGAAGAAGGGAAACCTTCTGCTCCAGGACAGAGTGGTCGGATACTCCCCACACTTGTAGCAGCGGGGAGTCCGATGGGACAGCAAGAAAATTCAGATGGTAACCCTGAGCAATGATGGCCAGCACCCATTGGTCGGTTGTGATGGTTTGCCACATTCCATGAAAGTGGCATAGTCGACCTCCCACTGGTATGGCTGGCAGAGGGATCAGGCTGCTGCTCTCGAAGTGAAAGTCAAAAGCCTGAAGCAGGCCCCGGTTGGGGAGCTGCTTGTGACTTTTGCTTGCGAGGCTGGGATTTATGATAGGTCCTCGTCACTCGGGTCCTTGTCGGTGAAGGATAGTACTTCCTTGGCCGGAAGAAAGACTTCTTAGGGTCCTTCTTGGAGGGCTGTCTAGACGGGAAGTCAGAAGGTATCGATGAGAGCTGTTTGAGGGTGTCATGATGATCCTTTAACTCAGCCACTATTTGCTGAATCTGTTCACCGAATAGATTGTCACCAATACAAGGCAGGTCGGAGAGCCTGTCTTGTACTTCTGGGCGAAGGTCTGAAGACTTGAGCCAGGCCCAACACCGTGCCGAAATGGCAGGTCGCAGACACTCTAGTGGAGGTGTCTAAGATATCGTAAGCTGTTATTTCGTGTTTCCCTGCTTCAAAGCCCTTGTTGACAAGGGTTTGAAGATGTTCTTGGAATTGGTCAGGCAGGGTTTCAGAGAAGTCCTGTATCTGTATCTGTTTGAAAATGACCCTGTTGTATTGGGTCATATACAGCTGGTAAGCAGCAATTCTAGAGATGAGCATGGCCCCTTGGAACACTCGTCGACCAATATTGTCTAGGAATTTGTGTTCCTTGACAGGAGGGATAAAGGAGTGTGGCTTCGTTCTTTTTGCCTTCTGAGCTGACTCTACCACAACTGAGTGGTGGTCAAGCTGAGACTTTTGAAAGGCCGGGGCTGACTGTACTAGATAAGTAGTGTCAGCCTTCCTGTGTACTGGGGCTACGGATCCAGGATTTTCCCAATTCTTTTTAAAGAGACCAAGAAGACCTTGATGAATGGGAATAGAGGTGATCACTTTAGGGGCATCCAGGAATTGGAGAAGCTCCATCATCTGGTGCCTATCATCTTGTTCCATCTGAAGTTGAAAAGGGACCATCTCAGACATTTCCTTCACAAAATTAATGAAAGAGGTCCTCTGGAGAACGCTTTCTACTTTCAGTAGGAAAAGGATGTGAAGGTAAATCATCGGTGTCCGTGGAGGTATCATCACCCCAAGAGTCATAACGATCAACAGGCTGACCTTTAGGACGAGAGGGTGGTTGGATACCCGAAGGGCCCGGCTGAGGCTCCGAGAAAATCGAAGGAATCGCCAAGGGCACCTGGGACGCCTTGGGGGGCATCGGTGCCGGGATCAAAGGCATCGATGGCGCCGATGTGCGTATCGCCCCCGATGAGTGAATCGGTGGCGAGGGACGGCATGGCATCGATGGCTGAGGCACTACCCCGGAAGGAGGAATGCGGAACGGTGTTTCTCCTCCCGATGAAGCAGTCATCGGGGAGGGCACCGGAGCCATCGGAGACCCGGGAAGTACCGGTGGAAGGGCAGTCATGAGCGCCTCCATCCGGGAAAGCAGCGGTGCCAGCGCTGCTGGAATCGGGTCGGTAACCGGTTCCACTCTCGGTGCCGGTGTCGGTGCCGGAGGGACCTGGAGTCGTTGCATCGGCTTTTGTCGATGGCCTCCTGGACCAGCCGGTCCAGTTCTTCCCCGAGACCTGGGGCAATCAGCTCCGGCTCCGTGACGGAAGAGGGAGGCTGAGGCACAGTCGGAGGGACCACCTTTATAGGCGGAATCGCGACTCCCAAACCCCGATGTCCCGGTCGCAGGAGTGGTCGGTGCCGCTCCTGGACGGGGCTTCTTCAACGGTGGCTCGGACGGTGGCGAGGTCGATGATTTCGCTCCCTCGACGGTCCAAGACCTACGATGGCGATGCTTCTCCCTACGATCTCCTCGATCTTGAGGGGAGGTACGGGAGTCGATGGCCGTGAAGACGTCGATGGACCGACTTAGACTGTGCCGGTTCCGAGGACGTCGATGCGATGGACGGCGTCGGGGTGTGAGCACGGAAGAGGAGTCCCATCTTCTCCATTCTGGCTTTGCGACCCTTAGGTGTCATGAGGGCACACTTGGTGCAAGTTAGGACATCATGCTCACGGCCTAGACACAAAACACAGACTCCATGAGGGTCTGCGCTAGACATGGTGAGAGTACAGTCTGGGCACCGACGAAACCCAGACGCCAGGGCCATGGAAAAATCGAGCCACGGTACAGTCAACAGCCAATAGGCCACGAGGGCCAAACTCTATGGAAACAGACAAAAAACGGCGAAAAAACTTACCGGAGTACCACGGTCGAAGAAAGCTAGAGGGGGGACCCCTGTGGGGCGAAGTATTTTTAATTAATTCCGTTAGGAAAAATTCTTGTCAGGAATCAGTTCAGAGCTCCTAAACCACGAGGCTACTGCTGCGCGGAAAAAAGACGACTGAAGGGGGACCCCTGCTGGCTGCAGGGTTAGTGCCATGCTGGGCATGACCAGTAGGGGCCAGTCAAAGTTCTGGAAACTTTGACAGAAGTTTTCCGTGATTGGGCTCCATCCTGATGATGTCACCCATATGTGAGGACTACCATCCTGCTTGTCCTGTGAGAAAGCACTAACCATGTTAACTAATTGATAAAATTGTAAACCTTTGTGATGGCAATACCGAATGGTGGTATATACAACTCTATAAATAGTGTGAGAGCAAGTGAGCCAATTATTTATTTAATTCTTTTTACTATACCGACGTTCAGGACAAAGTCGTATCACACCGGTTTACATTAAAACATAGGTAAGGTAAGTTACATATAACATGGTAGTAAGGAAAAGTTCCAGGTAACCTAGTATAATGAAAAACTAAGAACTTCAATCAGAACTTAACTCGTATCTTAAGGAAGGACAGTGCTGAGGGAGGAAGTAAACAATTGGGGGACAATGGTAACAAAGTAGTACTTAAGAGCAAATTGATTTAACTAGAGGGGGTGGATGGGGCTGGTGAAAATGGAGAGGGAAAAAGAAAATGAAAAGAAGGGGGGGAAAGAGGTGGGGGGGGAAGGGAAAAGGGATAGAGATAGTGATTCCAGCATACTTCTGAACCACTAACTGCAACAGGAGTCTGAGTTTGAGCCGCACAGCTTAAGGAAAGGCTTGTTTGAATAGCCAAGTCTTCAATCACTTCCTAAAGGTAATCAGGCATTGTTCCTGGCATACGTCTGGGGGTAATACGTTCCACTGAGCAGGACCAACTGTAGAGAAGGCACGTTTCCTTATGGAGGGGTGGAGGGTCACTTTGAGGGCAGCTCTGATAGGTCTCAAGGAGGTGTGTAGTTGGAGAGGGAATTTTAACTGGACTGAGGACTGATTGTAGATGGTCTTGTGTATAATGGTGAGTGACTTGTGCAAGATTCTGAAGTTGATGGGAAGCCAATGTAGATTTTTGAGGATGGGCGTGATATGATCTCTTTGACTGGAATTGGTTAGGATCTTTGCAGGGGCGTTCTGGAGCATCTGTAAAGGTTTAGTGGAAGTCGCAGGGAGGCCGAGAAGGAGTGTATTACAATAGTCTATTTTTGAGAATAGGAGCGGCTTGGAGTACCATACGGAAATCATTTAAGTGCAGGAGTCTGAGCCTTTTCAGAATATGTAACTTGTAGAAGCATTCTTTTGAAGGGTTGTTGATTAATTTTTTGAAGTTCAGTCTGTTGTCCAGTATAGCGCCAAGATCTCTCACTTGGGTCATTGAGGCTGTAGGGAGGTTATTGATGGGAGTGGGGGGTTATTGTCATTGGGAGAGATGAGGAGGAGTTCAGTTTTGGTAGTGTTGAGGACTAGGTTGAGGCTAGAGAGAAGACTGATAGAGTGTAGGCAGCTGTTCCAGAAATTGAGGGGTTTTGAGATGGATTCAGTTATGGGGATCAATATCTGCACATCGTCAGCGTAGATGAAGTGTGTTAACTTTAGATTTGCAAGGAGCTGGCAGAGGGGTAGAAGATATATGTTAAAGAGAGTAACGATCCTTGGGGCACTCCATGTGAAGAGCTGATGGGGTGGGATTCTTTGTTGTTTATTCTGACCTTGTAGCTTCTATTGCTGAGGAAGGACATGAACCAGCTGAGGGCTGATTCAAGTCATTGCTCATTCATTCTCACTCACACACAATTAGCATGTGTGTTAGTGAGAATGAATGAGCAAGACAATGAGCATGTATATGAACCAGAGTTTTGAGTCAGTCAGCATGTGTGTGAAACAGAGTATCAGGGAGTTAGTGTGAGAATTAACATAAGAACATAAGAAAATGCCATACTGGGTCAGACCAAGGATGCTGGGTCAGTATGGTCTGACCCAGCATCCTGTTTCCAACAGTGGCCAATCCAGGCCATAAGAACCTGGCAAGTACCCAAAAACTAAGTCTATTCCATGTAACCATTGCTAATGGCAGTGGCTATTCTCTAAGTGAACTTAATAGCAGGTAATGGACTTCTCCTCCAAGAACTTATCCAATCCTTTTTTAAACACAGCTATACTAACTGCACGAACCACATTCTCTGGCAACAAATTCCAGAGTTTAATTGTGCGTTGAGTAAAAAAGAACTTTCTCCGATTAGTTTTAAATGTGCCCCATGCTAACTTCATGGAGTGCCCCCTAGTCTTTCTACTATCCGAAAGAGTAAATAACCGATTCACATCTACCCGTTCTAGACCTCTCATGATTTTAAACACCTCCATCATATCCCCCCCCTCAGTCATCTCTTCTCCAAGCTGAAAAGTCCTAACCTCTTTAGTCTTTCCTCATAGGGGAGTTGTTCCATTCCCCTTATCATTTTGGTAGCCCTTCTCTGTACCTTCTCCATCGCAATTATATCTTTTTTGAGATGCGGCGACCAGAATTGTACACAGTATTCAAGGTGCGGTCTCACCATGGAGCGATACAGAGGCATTATGACATTTTCCGTTTTATTCATCATTCCTTTTCTAATAATTCCCAACATTCTGTTTGCTTTTTTGACTGCCGCAGCACACTGCACCGACGATTTTAATGTGTTATCCACTATGACACCTAGATCTCTTTCTTGGGTTGTAGCACCTAATATGGAACCCAACATTGTGTAATTATAGCATGGGTTATTTTTCCCTATATGCATCACCTTGCACTTATCCACATTAAATTTCATCTGCCATTTGGATGCACAATTTTCCAGTCTCACAAGGTCTTCCTGCAGTTTATCACAATCTGCCCGTGATTCAACTACTCTGAACAATTTTGTGTCATCTGCAAATTTGATTATCTCACTCGTCGTATTTCTTTCCAGATCATTTATAAATATATTGAACAGTAAGGGTCCCAATACAGATCCCTGAGGCACTCCACTGTCCACTCCCTTCCACTGAGAAAATTGCCCATTCAATCCTACTCTCTGTTTCCTGTCTTTTAGCCAGTTTGCAATCCACGAAAGGACATCGCCACCTATCCCATGACTTTTTACTTTTCCTAGAAGCCTCTCATGAGGAACTTTGTCAAACGCCTTCTGAAAATCCAAGTATACTATATCTACCGGTTCACCTTTATCCACATGTTTAGTAACTCCTTCAAAAAAGTGAAGCAGATTTGTGAGGCAAGACTTGCCCTAGGTAAAGCCATGCTGACTTTGTTCCATTAAACCATGTCTTTCTATATGTTCTGTGATTTTGATGTTTAGAACACTTTCCACTATTTTTCCTGGCACTGAAGTCAGGCTAACCGGTCTGTAGTTTCCCGGATCGCCCCTGGAGCCCTTTTTAAATATTGGGGTTACATTTGCTATCCTCCAGTCTTCAGGTACAATGGATGATTTTAATGATAAGTTACAAATTTTTACTAATAGGTCTGAAATTTCATTTTTTAGTTCCTTCAGAACTCTGGGGTGTATACCATCCTGTCCAGGTGATTTACTACTCTTCAGTTTGTCAATCAGGCCCACCACATCTTCTAGGTTCACCGTGATTTGATTCAGTCCATCTGAATCATTACCCATGAAAACCTTCTCCATTACGGGTACCTCCCCAACATCTTCTTCAGTAAACACCGAAGCAAAGAAATCATTTAATCTTTCCGCGATGGCCTTATCTTCTCTAAGTGCCCCTTTAACCCCTCGATCATCTAACTGTCCAACTGACTCCCTCACAGGCTTTCTGCTTCGGATATATTTAAAAAAGTTTTTACTGTGAGTTTTTGCCTCTACAGCCAACTTCTTTTCAAATTCTCTCTTAGCCTGTCTTATCAATGTCTTACATTTAACTTGCCAATGTTTATGCTTTATCCTATTTTCTTCTGTTGGATTCTTCTTCTAATTTTAACATATGTTAAAAAGTGTATAAGAGCAAGGAGAAAGATTGTGCATACCTCCTATCCCTGACTAATCCATGATAATCTCAGGGTGACTGGAATCCAAAGTTTCCAGGTATAGAAAAGCAGGGGGGTGGGGTTTAGCCTTAGTTTAATTATTGGATGTTGACACGTCTGCTATTTTGAAATATTTTGATTGGAAAAATTTTTTAAAGTTATATGTTTTTAATCATTGAATGTTCTAGTCATCAGCTGCTTTGAAATATTTATTCTTCTTATAAGTATGGTTTTACTATTATGATTAATGGTTTATCTCTCAACTTTATTCTTTGATGAGGAATGGTGATGTTTCTGTTTTTCCATTGTTGAACTGCATATGGTTTTATCTTATTATGGTTTCCAATTCAGTTTTTGTTTGCGTGTTTCTAATTAAACTTTGTCTCTTTATTCTGTATTTGGCGAGGGTCTGTAAGTTCTGTGTGACTGAGGTGAGGTATTCTACTAGCATGTAATTTCTGTGTAGGGATCTATAACAGCTTTGCATGCTCTGTTTTCCTAATATCAAGTCTATTGGTGTATTAGGGCCTGGTGTAATATTTGCAACGTTGCCTTTTCATCAGTAGGGTTGTTACTGTTTGAGTGTTGGCAGTTAGTGCTGTTTTTGTATTGGAGGTTTACTATATTGTAATTTATTTTAGCTTGCTCAAAGCTTTCTGAAGGCCAACATGCTTTACAATAATCCTAATACCATATGGGTGCACGTATGTTTTTTGCAAAGTTTTCTGGTTGGTATCATAGTGCATGTAAATAATATACATACGATATTTTTACTTTGGAACACAATGATTCCCCCCCCCCCCCATGTAAAATCTATTATAAATGCATAATTTTTAAATGTTTGTGGGATGTTAAGACCAGGAGTGTGTGCGCGCAAGGCCATAAGGTTTGCCTATGACACCTAATACCCTTGCACCAGCCCTGGCTTAGTGGTTTCTCCCCACTCTCAGCCAAGGCTTAATTTTCCCTTTTTATAAGCTAAGGGAACAGTATAGATCACTTCTAGTCCCCCCTCCCCTGGAATTGGTTTGGCAGAGCAATGCCTGTAGAATCATAAAAGCAGCAGACTGTAGCCTGCAGTCCATGGGAATGCACTATAATGGTGGGAGGCTTGCAGAGAAGTGGAGGCAAGCTACAGGCACAAGAAGGAAGGGGGCAAGCCAGGAGGAAGTGCCTGTACAGTGTTGGGGTGACTCTACTGAGCTGAGAGAAACAGCTGGCAGTAGAACCAGCGAGTCTCCTAGAGCAGCAATTCAACCAATGTGTCGCGGCTCCCGGTGTCCCACAGCCCCAGTTATACTTTCCTTTACCTTTTTCCTGCCCCTGCGGGCCAATTGGAAGCCTCCTCCCTTCTTCCTGCCAGTGGGAGGAGGAAGCCTCTGATCAGCCGGTGGGGCAGGAAGGGGGGCATCTCATAGCCTGGGGGTGGGGTGGTTTGAGGGGGGGCTAGGAGGAGTGACAGTGTCCAGGCCTGTGGCGGTGAAGAAGCCAGATGCTGTGGTCACCACGGGCTGGAAGTGCTGAAATTAAACACAGTGGCGAGCCACAAAGAAAAAAGAGGCCAACCGTGATAGAGTAGGGATTCCCCAAAGCAGCAGTGAGTCACAAGCACAAAGAGGCCAGTTGCTCCGGGGATTCTCTCTCCCCCCTCCCCCCCATGCAACAGTGAGCGTGGCAGATCAGCGTTTAAAGTAAAAGTAGCACTCAGCCATGCTGATTACAGATGGGGCAATTGGAGCTCCCAGCGGCTGTAAAAGCAGGCAGATGGGGGGCCATGGGAGCCTAGGGATATCCCGACAGCCAGAAGAAAGGCTTGAGTGCTGTGGCATATTTTTCTAAAATAAATGTTTGCTGCTTCAGTGTGGCTGAGAAGGCAGCGGCAGCACTGGGAAATCTGCCACTGAAATTAAAGGGGAACACAGCATTGGGGCTCTAAGCAAAGTGTATGTGAGAGAGACTGGTTAGGGAGGTGAATGGGGTGAGAGAGAGACTGGTTAGGGAGGTGACTGGGGTGTGTGTGAGAGACAGAGGTGTTTGATGTCTGTATGTGAGACAGAGACTGGTCCTACGATTTAATTGGGGGGGGGGTGTCTGAGTTGTAGGCCCTAAAGAAGAGGACCGTGAGGACAGAGCTTCAGCAGCCGCTGCTGCTCCTGGTATGTGCTTTCAAGGGAAAGGAGTAGGAGAGTTGCTGGAGAGGGTAAGTAAAGGTGGCATTTTAAGTTTATTTTTCTTGATTAACTGCCATTATAATTGAGTATTATGTGAGGTCTGCTGTTTTGAAATATTTTATTGATATTTGGACAATTTTTAATAATTTTTATGAGTTTTAATTGTTTGCCGTTATTCTGTTCATCAGCTGTTTTGAAACATTTATTAATATAGTTTTACGGTTATTTTTGTGTGGGGTTCTATACTGCTTGCTAGTTCTGTTTTCCTAATAGGAGGTGTATTAGTGTTTAGGACCTGATTTAACATTTGTAGTGCTGCCTTTTCATAGATAGGGTTATGTGTTCCATAATGCAGATGTAACTTTGTGCAGATTAGTTTCTGTGCATTATTGCAGATCCGGGAACTGTGTTAGGTGCTTTATTTCTCTTTCCATTTCTCCAGGTTTGCACTGCATTCAGAGTGGCTTTTTTTTTTGGTTTTCCATTCCAGTTTGTCTCCATATTTATAATGTGTGGTCTTCCTCTACTTGGTGAAGGTAGGTTCTGGGTGTGTGACCAAGGTGAAGTATTTTACTAGCATGTAGGCTTTTGTATCAATCTTATTTGTTGTGTTTTCTCAATAGGACATGCATTAGTGGTAAGTTACTCTCTTTTCATAAGAGGGATATTGTGCCTGCCAGTAAAGGGAGTTTGTTTTGCTTTTACTGAGCTGTCATCAGAACATCTTTTTTTTTGCATGGTGAGTTCTATGGATAATGTCCTAGTTCTGCTCTGCATCCATTGTTAGGGATCAAGGGGGTTCCCATGGAAGCAGAGTGTATGTTTACATATAGCCCCGTGACAGTCATATGTTCAGTGTGTCACGAATGTGAGAACCATCTGTCAGGTGTGTTCCGGCTGAAAAAAGGTTGAGAATCACTGTCTAGAGAATGGGATTGGGAATCTTGAAATTATTCTTGTTTTCGACTACTCAGCCTGCATGTTTTCTATTCCAGTCATATCTTACAGCACCCTACCCCAAATGTCTATCTCTGAACTATAGTAGATGTGTCATGTAAAAGCAAGGGAATATGACAGGCATCTGGAAGAATCTGCACCTTTTCAAGCTTTTACTTTAGGTTCAGGCTAGCTTCCTCCATAGTCCTCTTTTTAAATGTCACCAGCACAGATAGGAACTTAGGGCTAGTGGTAGGTTATTTCTGGCATATATACACATACCATATGGTTATAAATATTCACAACCGGTATGTCTTTGTCAATGAGAGACAAGGGCAGAGAGGAGAATAAGGGACGGAGAGCAAGAGATGCAGAAGAATAAAAGTGCATTAATCTGTACGAGAATTAGTTTTAAAAGAAGGAAGGTAAATGGCAAAAGAAGAAAAAGTGGGGTTGAATAATGCTAATTAGCAAGAAGATAAGCAGTAAACAAAAAGCAAAGTATTATTTAGTAGATAAGCCTTTAATGAGTCTGACCACATTAAACAATAATAAATAATAGCCAAGGACCTGTGGCAGGATTAGCAGAAACCAGCAGCTTTTTATCTTCCACAGGAACTGCAGTTTCTCCTAAAGCATTCCTGGACTTGTGCAGCTATTCAGCATCAGCCAGGTCTGGTTACACACCCAGGCTGCAGCTATGATGTGGGTCAAACCGACACACAGTGTTGAGCAGAGAGTCATCTGACTAAAACTAGAGGAAGGGCTTCAGGAATTTGTTGTTAGGCTCCGAGGCTATGCACATGGGGGCGGATTTTCAGAGCCCTGCTCGCGTAAATCTGCCCAAAACCGGGCGGATTTACGCGAGCAGGGCCCTGCGCGCCGGTAAGCCTATTTTACATAGGCCTACCGGCGCGCGCAGAGCCCCGGGACTCGCGTAAGTCCCGGGGTTTTCGGAGGGGGCGTGTCGGGGGGCGTGTTGGGGCGGGTCCGAACCGCACGACGTTTTCGGGGCGTGTCGGGAGCGTTCCGGGGGCGGGCCCGGGGGCGTGGCTACGGCCCGGGGCGTGGCCGCGCCCTCCGGACCCGCCCCCAGATCGCGTCCCGGCGCGCTAGCGGCCCGCTGGCGCGCGGGGATTTACGTCTCCCTCCGGGAGGCGTAAATCCCCCAACAAAGGTAAAGGGGGGGTTTAGACAGGGCCGGGCGGGTGGGTTAGGTAGGGGAAGGGAGGGGAAGGTGAGGGGAGGGCAAAAGAAAGTTCCCTCCGAGGCCGCTCCGATTTCGGAGCGGCCTTGGAGGGAACGGGGGTAGGCAGCGCGGCTCGGCGCGCACCGGCTATACAAAATCGATAGCCTTGCGCGCGCCGATCCAGGATTTTAGTGGATACGCGCGGCTCCGCGTGTATCTACTAAAATCCAGCGTACTTTTGTTTGCGCCTGGAGCGCAAACAAAAGTAGGCTGTTCGCACTCCTTTTAAAATCCGCCCCATGCTGAATAAATACTGAGAAAAAAAAGTTAGCCAACAGTAATCTGAGATTCATAGTGTTCAACTCTCGTCTTTCAGAGGGCCACAAACATCTGCATATGGACCATAAATTAGAGCAGTATTTCCCTACCAGGGTGTCATAGGAGTCCCCACCATCTGATGCTCAGGTGCAGATCAACACCTGGGCTCTACGCTCAGCACCTTGCAGCAACAAAAGGCACCAACGGTGGCTGAAACATGGAGGAGCTCCTTTTTTGAGCACATGTATGGTCACATATGCCTCTCCTTCCTAATTATAGGATAAACCCTGAATGTGGGAATTAACAGGCAGCATGGAATAGATGGTCACAGCAAGGATTTCTTCTTTGCCCTGCATACACAGGGAGCTAAAGTGCATGAGCTGGAATCTGTTTATAGTGTGGAATAGAGAAAGCAGCACATGTGTGGCGAGGAGCTGGGGCAGGTGGCAGACATGCTTATCTTAAGACAGCTAAGAATGAAGTAGAAAGCAGCAGGAAGAGAGATGAAGGGGCCCCAAAGTAAGGGGTCAAACTGTGACTGAAGCCCAAGAAAGTGTTACTGAAAAAACAAAACCAAAAAGTGCTGAAGTTATAGAAAACACACAAACACAATTCAGACTTCATCCTATGGTGCCAGAGGAGCCATGGAGGTAATGGGAGAATTAAGAACTGGAGGAAGAGATCCAGCAGCTATCTGCATATCTGTGCTCCTCTGCTTAAAGCTGAGGCGTTGGAGAGCTGCTAGAGCATCCTGCTTTGACAGAGATGTGTCCGCTAACTTCAAGTTATTTTGAGTCCATTGTGAGCGGTCCACGAATATTTCTGCCATCACTTCTTTTGGACAGAGACCTGACTGTGCTCACTCTACCTGCTCCATGAAGGCTACATTTCTGTTAACTTAGGTGCATCGTGAGCTTGAGAAGGTTTGTAATGCAAATAAATCTCAGATACTTATTGCAGTTATGCTGAGAACAAGCCTGACTGGTCATCTTTGTGGTGTGCTGTCCATAACTCCAACGCAGCTTTGGTCACAGTGAGGCATGCTCATCTTAACCATTTGCCCGACATGAATTTTATTTTCCTCTAGGCTTCCTGACAGGAAAAGCTAAAGTCAGCTCAATAGGTCAGGTTGCTGCAGGGTGGGGAATACACAATGGGCTCTCCTGCCAGTCTGGACATACCACAGAAGTGGTGTGCTCAGGCTCTATAGAGGAGATAAGATGACTGCCAGGGAGTAGTACAACAGGTGTACATCCGATAGAAGTATCACTTCTGCCCTCCAACCAGTAAGGGTATCTAGGATTGTTCAGGCTCAGGGGAGCAGTAGAGAGTGCTGGGGAGAAAGGAAAATAATAAGACAACGTCCATTCCCAAGCAGCAATATGTACCATGTTGGTCCAATTACTCCAATTAGGGGTACACAGTGTGTACAGAGAGTCAAACAATATTGCAATGTGTTCCTGCAAAAGAAAAAAAAAAAAATGAAAAACCACAAGCAGCCAGAGCCTAAACCAGTACTAATGCAGTCAGTGCAACAAGCCAGGGCTGTAAATCTCAAAACATATTTCCAGTGCTAGTGTAGAGGCTTTAACATCTTTGAATTTTATACCGATGCATGTCCTACGCTACCATTCTCACCCATGTGCCACCAGAAGCTGTCTAACTTAGGGAGCAGGTGCGCTGAATAAAAATAAGACCCCAAATGACAAGGAGTACAATAATGAAAAGCATGAGATTAAACTGAGCATTTAATCCTACTCTCCGTTTCCTGCCTTTTTTTAGCCAGTTTGCAATCCCCAAGAACATCACCTCCTACCCCATGACTTTTTAGTTTACTTAGAAGCCTCTCATGAGGGACTTTGTCGAACGCCTTCTGAAAATCCAAGTACACCACATCTACCGGTTCTCCTTTATCCACATGTTTATTAACCCCTTCAAAAAAGTGAAGCAGATTTGTTAGGCAAGACTTCCCTTGGGAAAATCCATGCTAGCTGGGTCCATCAAACCATACGTTCTGTGATTTATAGACATGGCTTAATGGGACACAGCCAGTATGAATTTACCCAAGGGAAGTCATGCCTCACAAATCTACATGTTTTTTGAAGTGGTGAATAAACATGTGGACAAAGGTGAACCGGTTGATGTGGTGTATTTGAACGCCTTCTGAAAATCCAGACTCTCCACATGAGAGTCTTCTGAGGAAACTAAAAGTCATGGGATAGGAGATGATGTCCTTTTGTGGATTGCAAGCTGGTTAAGACAGGAAACAGAGCAGGATAACATGGCAGCTGAGTTTCAATGCAAAGAAGTGCAGAGTCATGTATCTGGGGAGTGGCAACCCAAAGGAACTGTATGTATTGGGGAGTAAAGAGCTGAACAGTACAGAGCAAAAGAGGGACTTAGGGGTCAGTGTCTAGCCAGAAGAATGTTGGGCTGTACAGAAAGAGGAATATCTAGTAAGAAAAAAGAAGTGACAATTCCCTTGTACAGATCCTTGGTGAGGCTCAACTTGGAGTACTATGTTCAGTTCTGGAGTCTGGATCCAGTGGGGACAGACAGTGGATGTGGTTCAGAGAAAGTCGACCAAAATGGTGGGAGACCTCACTCATGACCCCTGAGGATAGGTTAAAGGCCCTAAATATATACCCCCTGGAAGAGAAGAGGAGAGGACATGGTACTACAGACCATCAGATACACGAAAGGTATAAACAATTCACAACTAAAAACAAACCTCTTCTACTAGAAAGATATAAAGAACTAGGGGTCATGATATGAAACTCCTGGGAATTAAACTCAAATTGAATGTCAGGAAATATTTCTTGATGGGCGTGGGTGGTGGACGCTTAGAATACCCTTCCAGAAGAGTTGGTGAGAAAGAAGACAGTAAAGGACTTTAAAAGGGACAGACTATGTGGATCCCTGGGGAAATAAATCCACGAGTCAGGGAGATGAGCAGTAACAAGAGGGAAGTAAATGGGAAATTGTGAATAAGAACACAGGTTAAGATATCAATTAGGGAATGGGTTAGACCCATTCCCTAATTGATATCTTAACCTCTAAGGAGCTAAAGATAAGAGGCATGGGGAGAGGTCAACAGTTTCAATTAAATCCTAGCATCAATGAAAGGACCCAAACTAAAGGTCTGAGATTCAAATTCAAAACAAGATTGCAGGGCATTTTCTGTTGTCATTTCTATGTTTTTATGGAATTAATGGTCTGTTTTCACTGTGGAACAAAGTAATCAGCGGAATGCCTCAGGGATCTGTATTTGGACCGGTGCTTTTTAATATTTCTTTATTTATTTTTGGGTTTTTATACACCGGAAGTTCCTGTATAATATACATATCACTCCAGTTTACAAGAAAAGAATAACTATCGCCTGGATGGCGGTTTACATGGAACATATAGAACAATATAGAACAATTAACCATTAGAAAGCAAATTACAAAATAAAATCAACTTAATACCGAAATAAAGCAAATAGACATTACATTATTGCTGTAAGACAGGAAGATTGTCGTTCTTCCTGCTCTTAGCTCTCTGGGAATGCTTGTAAGAAGAGCCAAGTCTTAAGTTTCTTTTTAAAAGTAGTATGGCACGGTTCAAGGCGAAGGTCTTATATATATATTTATAAATGATCTGGAAAGGAATACGATGAGTGAGGTTATCAAATCTGCGGATGATACAAAATTATTCAGATTAGTTAAATCACAAGCAGATTGTGATAATTTACAGGAGGACTTTGCAAGACTGGAAGATTGGGCATCCAAATGGCAGATGAAATTTAATGAGGACAAGTGCAAGGTGATGCATATAGGGAAAAATAACCCTTGCTGTTAATACACAATCAGGCGGATACAGTAAAAATCGCGGGAGAGCAGGCGAGCGCCCACTCTAGTAATTTAGTTAAATTAGGGTCCGCGGCAAAACGAGGTGCTAGGGACACTAGCGCATCCCTAGCACCTCTTTTTGGACAGGAGCGGCTGTCAGCGGGTTTGACAGCCGATGCTCAATTTTGCTGGCGTAGGTTCTCGAGCCCACTGACAGCCACGGGTTCGGAAACCGGATGCCGGCAAAATTGAGCGTCCGGTTTTCAATCCGCGAGCCCATTTTAAAATTTTTTTATTTTTTACTTTTTTTTATTATTTATTTATTTTTTTAACTTTTGGGGCCTCCGACTTAATATCTCCATGATATTAAGTCGGAGGGTGCACAGAAAAAGCAGTTTTTACTGCTTTTCTGTACACTTCCCCGGCGCCGGCAAAAATTAATGCCTACCTTTGGGTAGACTAATTTCTTAAAGCATAATGTGTGGCTTAGCTGCATATTTATTTATTTATTTATTTATTTTTAATTTTTATATACCGGAATTCCTGTATGCAATACAAATCAGTCCGGTTTACAAGTAACGAAAAGGTTGCCCTGGTCTGGTAGATTAGACTGGGGTTTTTTTACATAGAACATAGAACACTAACAATCAACTATTGAACATTATTACAAGGAACAGTGAAAGTAACAATAGTATTTAACAAACATATAATATTATTATAACATTATTCGTGTTCACGTTTTACAAGGAACTTTGGTAGCGTAAATAGTCTGCAAGTAATCGGTTAAATAATATAATATGAAAGGATGACTTAAATAAATAGATATTGTGAATAATCAAGTCCGTGTATGAAATTGAGTGTCAATGTGTTTGTGACACCTTGCAATGGTTGGATCTGAAAGACAGGAGGAGGTGCCTAGTTTCACTCTGGGAATTGGAATGCTTGCCTGAAGAGCCAGGTTTTTAACCTTTTTTTGAACTCTGGTAGATTGGGTTCGAGTCTTATGTCTGGTGGGAGCGCATTCCATTGATGTGGTCCCGCAGTGGATAGTGCTCTTTTTCTTAACGTTGATTTGGCGGGAACTGCGACTAATGTGCCTTTGTAGGCACTTCTGATGGGTCTGGCCGATGATTGTAGACGAAGTTGGGTTTGTAGAGATATAGGTGCGACGTTATGAATTGTTTTATGGATAATGGTTAAGGTTTTATATATGATTCTCTGTTTGATGGGTAGCCAGTGGAGGTAGCTCAAGGTGGGGGTAATATGGTCTCTTCTATTAGTGTTAGTTAGGATTCTGGCTGCGGCGTTTTGTACCATCTGTAGGGGTTTGATGCTGTTGGAGGGGAGGCCCAGTAAGATTTTACTTACTGATTTTACTTACTGAATCGCGTGGGAATACCTAATAGGGCCATCAACATGCATTTGCATGTTGCAGGCGCTATTAGGTTCGGGGGGGGTTGGACGTGCGTTTTCGGCCCCTTACTGAATAAGGGGCAACGCTAACGCATCAAAAACGCACTTCCAATCGCGGGTTAACAGTGCACTCAAGTGCACTGTACTGTATCGGCCTGAATGTTAGGTTCCATATTAGGTGCTACTACCCAAGAAAGAGATCTGGGCATCATAGTGGATAACATATTGAAATCGTCGGCTCAGTGTGCTGCGGCAGTCAAAAAAGCAAACAGAATGTGGGGAATTATTAGAAAGGGAATGATGAGTAAAACGGAAAATGTCATAATGCCTCTGTATCGCTCCATGGTGAGACCGCACCTTGAATACTGTGTACAATTCTGGTCGCCACATCTCAAAAAAGATATAATTGCGATGGAGAAGGTACAGAGAAGGGCAACCAAAATGATAAAGGGGATGGAACAACTCCCCTATGAGGAAAGGCTGAAGAGGTTAGGACTTTTCAGCTTGGAGAAGAGACGACTGAGGGGGGATATGATAGAGGTGTTTAAAATCATGAGAGGTCTAGAACGGGTGGATGTGAATCGGTTATTTACTCTTTCGGATAATAGAAAGACTAGGGGACACTCCATGAAGTTAGCATGGGGCACATTTAAAACTAATCGGAGAAAGTTCTTTACTCAGAGCATAGTTGAGCTCTGGAATTCGTTGCCAGAGGATGTGGTTAGTGCAGTTAGTGCAACCGTGTTTAAAAGAGGTTTGGATAAGTTCCTGGAGGAGAAGTCCATCAACGGCCATTCTGGTAATTACTGGGCGATGTCCGAGGTTTGGGTCCCTGTGGCCTGGCTGGGCTCGCGGGACCTCGCTCTGACCCAGCACGGCTCGCTCTCAGGTACAGGGAGACAGGGGAGGCAGGAAGGGGCTCTCAGCGCGAGGGCACTTTCTGCCGGCGCGGGGCAGAGCTCGTGAAGAGCAGGGCTCCTACCTGCGGCTCTCGGGCCGGCGCGGGGACGTCTCCGGCGGAAGCTGCGGCGCTCTGCAGGCGCTCCCTCACTGTCTCATGGTGAACACTCCACTCACACTCACATGCCCGCCGCTACTGCCGCCACCCCCTTACTTTCTCTCTCTCTCTCTCTCACGAGAGCTCGCGGTCCTCCGGCGCTCTCTCGCCTCTCAGGCCCCCTCCCGGCTCTCCCCGCTCGCACTCCACCCCCTCCTTGGCTGTCTCCCTACAGCTGCGCCCCCACCAGCGCTTCACTCCCCGCGCAGCTCACGCTCCCGCCGACGTCACAATCAGCACCAGAGAAACGTCCAGAAAGCACCAGAGCGCCGCCTCGCCGGCCAATCCCGTTCCGGACCCCGCCCCACCTGCTTATGAATATTAATCGCGGAACGCGCCCACCAACTGACCAAAAGGGGCGGGACGCGAGGGAAGGCGGCGGAGCTGGGCGCGAGAAGGACTTCGGAAGCGCTGAGGGGAGCGGCTCCAGCAGGGAGGGGGAGGAGCTTCGGCGATGAAGAACAAGGGAGAGGAGCTCCAGGAGGTGGACGATGATCGCGGCTGATGAGGGGGCGGGGCAAAGAGACAGGAAAAAATAAAAGGAGAGAAGGTAATTGCACGAGCAAACTATCTCATTAATAAAAGGGAGGAAGGTTTATCCCACGAGCAAACTGTCTCATTAATAAAAGGCAGGAAGGTTTATCCCACGAGCAAACTGTCTCATTAATAAATACATTTATAAATACATTGAAAAGTAAGGGTCCCAATACAGATCCCTGAGGCACTCCACTGTCCACTCCCTTCCACTGAGAAAATTGTCCATTTAATCCTACTCTCTGTTTCCTGTCTTTTAGCCAGTTTGCAATCCAGGAAAGGACATCGCCACCTATCCCATGACATTTTACTTTTCCTAGAAGCCTCTCATGAGGAACTTTGTCAAACGCCTTCTGAAAATCCAAGTACATTTCATCTACCGGTTCACCTTTATCATGAATAAAAGGGAGGGAAGGTAATCCCATGAGAGTACTGTCTCATTAATAAAAGGGAGGGAAGGGCATCCCATGAGGAAACTGTCTCATTAATAAGGGAGGGAAGGTAATCCCATGAGGAGACTGTCTCATTAATAAAAGGGAGGGAAGGGCATCCCATGAGGAGACTGTCTCAATAAGGGAGGGAAGGTAATCCCATGAGGAGACTGTCTCAATAAAAGGGAGGGAAGGACATCCCATGAGGAAACTGTCTCATTAACCTTTTAGATCCCGCTCATTGAAGGACTTATTTCCTGATGCCCCTTTTTACATATCTTAGTTAACTAGACCCAAATATGGTATAAAACAATTTTCAAGGAAATCGGACTATGGGTTTTTGAGAAAAACGCATGTCCACTAGTGGAACGTTGGGATCTTCAGGAGTCAAAAAGTACTTTTTCAAAAATTCTTTATTTTAGGTAATTCTTGTAACATTTCTTTATTTTAGGTAATTCTTGTAACATACTGCAATACTACAGCTGATATCATACATAAGAATGAAAATTAGTCAAAAAAATCAAGCATGATAATCTGGAAAACATTTTTCATGTAAACGTTTACCACAAAATTTACACCACTTTTTAGTATTTTTGGAGCAGACAGCACATCGGCCTTGGGAAGTTGTGGACAAGAAGTGAGGCTGTGATGCCTTTACATCAGCACTTATGGATGCTGTAGGACCTCCTTTCCGGATGCGGTAGCTTGAAAGGCCACATTTCATTGCTACGGTAGATACTTCACGTAGGAAGTCCAAGTGGCTCATTGCTTCTTTTCCAAGCAGATGGCAGTGAATTTTCCAAGCTGCCACAACAGCCATGTGGTAAAATCACAATATCAGCTTCTGTAGCTTCAGAATCGCCCAAAACTTGTTCAACTGCTTCTTCAACAGTCAAGTACTTCTGAGTTTTCATTGTATTCCAAATTAGGAAATGAACAGGACCGTCGCGGAGCTAGTCTCGCTCGCGCGGCCCGAAAAGAGGACGGCGTCGCGGAGCTAGTCTTGCGCGGCCCGAGAAGAGGACGGCGTCTCGGAGCTAGTCTCGCTCGTGCGGAGCTAGTCTCGCGGGGCCCGAGAAGAAGACGCTGTCGCGGAGCTAGTCTCCCGCGGCCCGAGAAGAGGACCTTGCTCAGTCCTTGCATCCTGAGATGGAGGCCCAGGAGACAGTAAGATTCCTCATATGGTGTATGGGAGTGATAAGCCTGTGTGTATGTATGTTTGAGAGAGAGAGAGAGAGCATGGGAGTGAAGCCTGTGTATGTGCTTGAGAGACAGCATGAGAATGAGAAGTCTGTGTGTATGTTTATGCATGAGAGAGAGCATGGGATTATATGTAATTTACCATTTTTTAAAATATTTGTGAATCGTTTTTTGCATTTTATTCATTTTTCAAAAATGTGTATATTTTGAACCACAAAGATCCCAACGTTCCACATGTGGAACATGCAAACATAAATTGGTGCTGATCAATTTGTATCTTACCTACAAAAGAAAGATTTATGCCAACATGATCAGAAAACCCTTGGGAACTTGAATATATCACACAAGTCCTTTATTGACACTCAGTATCATACCAAAAGGTGAAAAGGTCAAACTATGTCAAAACTTCAGTTTTTGACCTACTTTGCATATTCATATCTTTAAGAGTATTCATCTAGGAACATCACATTTTTGGATTTAGACTGTTCAAGTTCTATACTCTCAAGCTAAATGGTTGAAAATTTGATTTTCTTTAGGTTTGGAGTAATTAAAATCATTTAAAAAAATGTTCCACTTGTGGAACGTTGGGATCTAAAAGGTTAATAAGGGAGGGAAGGTAATCCCATGAGGAGACTGTCTCATTAATAAAAGAGAGGGCAGGTAATCCCATGAGGAGAGTCTCTCATTAATAAAAGGGAGGAAGGTTTATCCCACGAGCAAACTGTCTCATTAATAAAAGGGAGGAAGGTTTATCCCACGAGCAAACTGTCTCATTAATAAATACATTTATAAATACATTGAAAAGTAAGGGTTCCAATACAGATCCCTGAGGCACTCCACTGTCCACTCCCTTCCACTGAGAAAATTGCCCATTCAATCCTACTCTCTGTTTCCTGTCTTTTAGCCAGTTTGCAATCCACGAAAGGACATCACCATCTAACCTATGACTTTTTACTTTTCCTAGAAGCCTCTCATGAGGAACTTTGTCAAACGCCTTCTGAAAATCCAAGTATACTACATCTACCTGTTCACCTTTATCATGAATAAAAGGGAGGGAAGGTAATCCCATGAGGAGACTGTCTCATTAATAAGGGAGGGAAGGTAATCCCATGAGAGTACTGTCTCTTTAATAAAAGAGAGGGCAGGTAATCCCATGAGAGTACTGTCTCATTAATAAAAGGGAGGGAAGGACATCCCATGAGGAAACTGTCTCATTAATAAGGGAGGGAAGGTAATCCCATGAGGAGACTGTCTCATTAATAAAAGAGAGGGCAGGTAATCCCATGAGAAGACTGTCTCATTAATAAGGGTGGGAAGGTAATCCCATGAGGAGACTGTCTCATTAATAAAAGAGAGGGCAGGTAATCCCATGAGGAGACTGTCTCATTAATAAAAGGGAGGGAAGATAATCCCATGAGAGTACTGTCTCCTTAATAAAAGGGAGGGAAGGCCATCTCATGAGGAGACTGTCTCATTAATAAGTGAGGGAAGGTAATTCCATGAAGAGACTGTCTCATTAATAAAAGGGAGGGCAGGTAATCCCATGAGAGTACTGTCTCCTTAATAAAAGGGAGGGAAGGGCAACCCATGAGGAGACTGTCTCATTAATAAAAAGGAGGGAAGGCCATCCCATGAGGAAACTGTCTCATTAATAAGGGAGGGAAGGTAATCCCATGAGGAGACTGTCTCATTAATAAAAAGGAGGGAAGGTAATCCCATGAGGAGACTGTCTCAATAAAAGGGAGGGAAGGTAATCCCATGAGGAGACTGTCTCATTAATAAGGGAGGGAAGGCAATCCCATTGTTATTATTTGTAAGGGTTTTGGGTGGATCCCTGGACCTGTAGCAGATGACCATGCCCACGGGGGGAAGTCCCGTGAGGGGCCACAGGTCAGGCTCAGCGTAGGAGACACACACACACTAGTTCTTTTATTATACAGGATTGGTGAACCACCTGAGGTGACAGTAGTGAGCTGGAAAGTAGCCCGGTTGGGCTTGTGGTCCCTCAGGCTCTGGAACAGCGATCCCACAATGGCTGTGCTGTAATAGAGAGAACTGATATTGTGAGTAGTAGTAGGATATGCAGAGTTCAGGAATAGAGCCTCGTTGGTAATGTACTCACGCAGCAGTCTCTCAGTGTGGAGCACAGGAGCTGGAGTAAAGGCAGGCCCTCGAGGAGCAAGTACCTGGTTCGAGGGAATAGCTCTGAGAGATAGAGATGGTAACTCACAGATGTTATAGGCAGCGGTGTCTTCCTGGCAGAAGTGGAGTCCAAGTAGCGAGTCCAGGAACATGGGCCCTCGAGGAGTGAGTACCGGTTCCAGATTGCGACCTGAAAGATAAGAAAGAGAAAGAGGTCCCCGAGGAGCAGGTACCCCAAATAGAGTAGGTCCAAAGGAGGCAGAGTTGCAAGGTACAGCGACCAAATCCCATCCGTTAGGAAACCTTTGCTAACTCGATTAGCTAGCAATCGCGTAGGCCTTTTGTATCCTGGATGCATGACGTCATCACAGGGGACACCCCTGAGGTTCACGCCACTGAAGGTACTTGAAGCAGGGTCACGCGGCGCGCATACCCTAAGTCAGCTGAACAGCATGGCGGGAGGCCGCACCCAAGCCAGTCCGGGGATGCCGGAGAGGACGGCAGGCAGACTCCGCGGCAGTCAAATGTCTGTCAACCGCAGGAGGAGTCGCCAGAGAGGTAAGGAGGGAGGAGTGGAGACGTTGGGCAGCGACAGTCGTAACAGTACCCCCCTTCAAAGGGTGATCTCCTTTTCGGGTACCAATCTTTGGTTTAGAAGGATGCACAAGGTGAAATTGACGGAGCATCTCTTTGTCAAGGATGTTGGCCTGAGGCTCCCAAGAGTTTTCTTTGGGGCCAAAACCTTCCCATGACAGACGGTATTCAAGTGCATTGCCTCGTCTTCAGACATCAAGTATCTCTTCAACCTTGTATTCTAGGTCATCTTCTGTGTTGATAACAGGTGGTACCTGAGTCTTGGAAGTAAATTCGCTATGAATGAGCAGTTTTAAGAGTGAAACGTGGAAAGCGTTATGGATGTTGAGTCCAGGTGGTAGCTTCAGACTATAGGTAATGTTGCCAAGACGTCGGAGGATTGGAAATGGTCCAATGTAGCGAGGAGTGAACCGAGTGGATGGTAGCTTCAGTCTGAGGTGTTTGGTAGATAACCAGACTTATCTCCAGTTTTGAAGACTGGCGCTGGCGAATGGTGAGCATCATAGTACTTCTTAGCATGGTCACTCGCTTTATTCAGCATGTCCTTTGTCTGAACCCACAAGTTATGGATTTCATCAGCAGTAGCTTGAGCTGCTGGGGACGTCACTGAGAGCTTCAGTGGAAGTGGCAGTTTTGGAGAACGTCCATATACCACTTCAAAAGGTGTTGATCCAGTTGATGGTGCTGGATGAGAGTTGATGGCGAATTCAGCCCATGGTAGCAGTGCGCGCCCTTAAACTGCTGGGAAATATGGCGGAGTGCAGCGTCTAGCCGGTCCGGGGACGCCGGAGGAGAACGGCACGATGATGCCGCGGCAGCCAAACTTTCAACAGGCAAAGAGGGAGTCGCCAAGAGGTAAGGTGGGCGTAGTGGAGACGTTGGGCAGCAACGGTCACAACAAGCAGTTCGGCCCAGTTATTGTACGGGAACTGACAGGTTTCGTGAAGGGTCGGCATTCGGTGAATAACACCAGGGGGTATTTAATATCATGGCTATGTCAGGGAAGTGTGCTAAGGTTGGGGGTCATAGCTGCCCTTGATGCTGAAAAGGCCTTTGATCGACTACACTGGCCTTTTTTATTTGCAATGCCAGATAAATTTGGAATAGATCTGAGTTACACAAACTGGGTGAAGGTCTTATATGATCACCTAGTAGCGCAGGTTCTAACTAATAGGGATCTCTCTGATCTGTTTCCCATACAGCATGGGACCCTCCAGGGATGTCCTCTATCGTCTCTTCTTTTTGATCTAGCCATAGAGGCTTTGGCATATCAGGTTCGGAAGGATCCGTCTATTGCTGGAATTAAGTTTGCAGGCAGAACACACAAAATATCATTATTCATGGATGATGCTTTATTATACTTAACAGATTTAAAGAGAAGTATTCCTCGATTTCTAGAGATGCTGAATGAATATGGGAAAGTATCTGGCTGTAAGGTTATCTATGACAAATCTGAAATCTTTACTTTTCATCCTGAAGCAGTGGGAAGTAGTGTTTTGGCCTCTGTGCCTTTTCAGCGAGCTCAGCATGGGTTCCGATACTTAGGTATTTTTATTGCACCATGCAGAACGGATATCTATAAATTTAATTATGTGCCAGTGGTCAGCAAGATACAAGCAGATCTCAGTGGTTGGCAGGAATTGCTCCTTTCCTGGGCTGGTAGGATAGGGGTTTTAAAATTGAATGCACTCCCATGTTTGCTTTATCTCTTCCAACATGTCCCATACTTGCTCCCTAAGAGTTTTTTCTCTATGCTGAATAGTTGCCTTATTAGATTTATTTGGAAAGGGATGCCTTCTCGAATCAAATTAGCTGTCTTATGTCGTCCTAAGGAAGAGGGAGGTAGGGGGCTACCGGACCTGCAGGGGTATTACTGGGCAGCAAGACTCAGCTGTCTTCTGGGATGGTGGATTCATGATTCTTCTTTTGCGTGGAGGTCTATGAAGGCTGGGGCAGCAGACAATATAGATTTTTATTTATTTATTTATTTATTTACTTATTTAGAGTTTTTATATACCGGCAATCATGAAAACATATCTTACTGGTTTACATCGAACAGGAGTGCATTATAAACAAAAACTAGAACTGTGGTGTCCGAAAGTACAGTTACATTTAACAAGGGTAGCCGAACTTGGAGAAGGAAGAAGAGAGGAGAGAAAAGAGATGGTTAAACAATATACAATTTAAATATAGTATACAGAATAAATGTTATATACAAGAGGAGTGGTGTTTTAGGAGTCATTGGAATGTGTCATTGGGTTGTGTCCGGAAATGCTTGTTTGAATAACCAAGTCTTAAGTTTTTTCCTAAAAGTTAGGAGGCAGGGCTCCTGTCTGAGGTCTGTAGGAATGGAATTCCACAAAAGAGGGCCAGCTGTGGAGGTGGCGCGATCTCTTATGGTGATGTGTCTGGTCGTTTTCGCTGGGGGAACTTGGAGGGAGCCTCTATAAGCATCTCTAGTAGGTCTGGTAGAATTATGTGTTTGGAGAGGGAATTGAAGATCGAGAGTGGTAAGTTGATGTATAGTTTTGTAGGTGATGGTTATGGCTTTGTACATGATGCGGAAGTAGACTGGTAACCAGTGAAGCTCTTTCAGGACGGGGGATATGTGGTCTCTTTTCCTTGCGCCTGTCATGATTCGGGCTGCTGAATTTTGAACCATCTGTAGGGGTTTGGAGTATGATGATGGTAGACCTAGCAATAGGGAATTGCAATAGTCTAGATGTGGGTAACTTGATCTTTCTTCCTCCAACATCTGCCAGAGCCTGCAGGGTGTTGCACGCTAATACGTTAATAGTGCACACCCTTAAAGTGTAGTGGGAGGGGTGCAAGAGTTTGAGGTTGCCAGAGGGAATGCTTGTCCTTGTATTTCAGTCCATACTTTCAGCCCAGACACGGAGGAATGGTGAGACCGGGGCCTGAGACACTTGGGGCAATTATAGGATGAGGATGGATGGGTCCCTTTTGAAAAGCTTCAGTCGGATTATGACATTAGTCCTAATTCCAGAGCACTATATGATAGGATAATTACTATTCTTCAGCATCTGGTGAACACTGCCTGGGCTAGAAAAAACACCAACTAAATTGGAGAATGCTCTTGGTTAAAGACCTGAGTCAAAAGATAGTTAAGATTCTTTACAGGGTATACTGGGTGTTGGGGTCACCCAGATCTCCTTGATAAATAAGTGGAATATTGATTTAGGCTTAGTCCTAGATTCAACAGATTGGAAATGTATATGGAAAAGAACATTTAAGATTTCATTATGCAGCAGAAGGGTGGAACTGATGTACAATATTATCCACAGAACATATAGGTGTCCGGAAGTTTTTGCTCGCTTTTCAACCTCTGCACCAAGGCCTTGTTGGAGAGGGTGTGGGCAAGTCAGCACATATTTACATATGTGGTGGTCATGTTTTTATGTGTCTACTTTCTTGAAGGGCTCCAGGGGTGATCCAGGAAACTACAGGGTCCAGGGACGATCCGGGGAAACTACAGACCGGTTAGCCTGACTTCCGTGCCAGGAAAAATAGTGGAAAGTGTTCTAAACATCAAAATCACAGAACATATAGAAAGACATGGTTTAATGGAACAAAGTCAGCATGGCTTTACCCAGGGCAAGTCTTGCCTCACAAATCTGCTTCACTTTTTTGAAGGAGTTAATAAACATGTGGATAAAGGTGAACCGGTAGATATAGTATACTTGGATTTTCAGAAGGCGTTTGACAAAGTTCCTCATGAGAGGCTTTTAGGAAAAGTAAAAAGTCATGGGATAGGTGGCGATGTCCTTTCGTGGATTGCAAACTGGTTAAAAGACAGGAAACAGAGAGTAGGATTAAATGGGCAATTTTCTCAGTGGAAGGGAGTGGACAGTGGAGTGCCTCAGGGATCTGTATTGGGACCCTTACTGTTCAATATATTTATAAATGATCTGGAAAGAAATACGACGAGTGAGATAATCAAATTTGCAGATGACACAAAATAGTTCAGAGTAGTTAAATCACAAGCAGATTGTGATAAATTGCAGGAAGACCTTGTGAGACTGGAAAATTGGGCATCCAAATGGCAGATGAAATTTAATGTGGATAAGTGCAAGGTGATGCATATAGGGAAAAATAACCCATGCTATAATTACACAATGTTGGGTTCCATATTAGGTGCTACAACCCAAGAAAGAGATCTAGGCGTCATAGTGGATAACACATTGAAATCGTCGGCTCAGTGTGCTGCGGCAGTCAAAAAAGCAAACAGAATGTTGGGAATTATTAGGAAGGGAATGGTGAATAAAACGGAAAATGTCATAATGCCTCTGTATCGCTCCATGGTGAGACCGTACCTTGAATACTGTGTACAATTCTGGTCGCCGCATCTCAAAAAAGATATAATTACGATGGAGAAGGTACAGAGAAGGGCAACCAAAATGATAAAGGGGATGGAACAGCTCCCCTATGAGGAAAGGCTGACGAGGTTAGGGCTGTTCAGCTTGGAGAAGAGACGACTGAGGGGGGATATGATAGAGGTGTTTAAAATCATGAGAGGTCTAGAACGGGTAGATGTGAATCGGTTATTTACTCTTTCGGATAGTAGAAAGACTAGGGGACACTCCATGAAGTTAGCATGGGGCACATTTAAAACTAATCTGAGAAAGTTCTTTTTTTACTCAACGCACAATTAAACTCTGGAATTTGTTGCCAGAGGATGTGGTTAGTGCAGTTAGTATAGCTGTGTTTAAAAAAGGATTGGATAAGTTCTTGGAGAAGAAGTCCACTACCTGCTATTAAGTTCACTTAGGGGCGGATTTTAAAAGGCCTGCGTGCGTAAATCCTTCCGGATTTACGCACGCAGGGCCCTCGTGAGCTGGCGTGCCTATTTTGCATGGGCCGCCGGCGCGCGTAAAGCCCCGGGACGCGCGTAAGTCCCGGGGCTTTGGGAAAGGGGCGGGGAGGGGGCGTTCCCGAAACGACGCGGCGTTTCAGGGGCGTGCCGCAGCGTTTCGGAGGCGGGCCCGGGAGCATGGCACCGGCCCGGGGGCATGGTCGAGGCCTCCGGACCAGCCCCCGGGACCGGAACAGGGAGCGGGGCTGCCGGCCGGTGCGCGCAAAGTTACGCCTGCTTTCAGTACTGTTGGCCACTGTTGGAAACAGGATGCTGGGTTTGATGGACCCTTGGTCTGACCCAGCATGGCAATTTCTTATGTCCTTATGTTCTTATAAGGAGGTACAAGGGGACATTTCTAAATATCTGGCTGTGGCAGTTCAGCTCACTCCACGCAGATGCTTGCTGGGAGATGCGGGGGCTTTAAATCTCAATAAGTACCAAAGACAGCTGTGTAATCAGATGGTATTAGCTGTTCGTTTTATGATAGCAACATTTTGGAAAACGATCCCCCTGCTGTCACATTGGCATAGACAGCTCAAAGACATAGCTATAAATGAAAAGCTGCTCCAGGACAGACGTAAAGTTTTATGGGTAAAAAAGTGTGTTTCAGGCGCATGGGGATTTTTTGTATTGCGGGGTAATAGCTAATAGCCTCATCTACATGGCATTTACATATGATAAGCACTATTAGCTACGACTTTGGACATGCGTTTTGAATTTGCTGATCCCCTTATTGCATTGGGGGTTATGGACGTGCATCCAAAATGTGCGTCCATCTCTGGTTAAGCCGTGTGCTGGGCTGGGCACACTTTATTGAATCGGCCCCAAAGTGAGGTATTCTGCTTGCATGTGGCTTCTGTGTAGGGAACTGGGTTTCTAGGCTGATGCCACCTTGTGGCCGATTGTAGTATTTCACTGTTTTCTACTTCCTGTCTCTGTTTCTTTAACCTTGTGTGGTGTTTGCTGGGTAATTCAACATGGCAGCTATTCACTAGCAGCTTTCAGTTGTCTTTATTTTTACATATGAATCATGGCATCAAAGGTTTATAAACCAGCATTGCTTCCCTACATCTGCAGTGGGCTCAGACAAGGCTTGTGCTAATATTGATTGGCTTAGGATTGATTTCATGTGCCCTTGTATGGATGCTGAAGCAAGACAGCATTTCTGCAACATAGCAGGTACTATCAGCATTCTGCCTTCCAAAGACATGAAGGTTTTTTCATGCAATCTTTTTTGTTTAAATAATTATCTGTATTTCTTTAGTTATATGATACTTATACATAGGAAAATCTGTTGTCTTAATCTACATTTGATTTGTTGGATTTTCCATCATAGAGATATTTTTTCCATTATTTATTGTGCCTGATAATACATGTCTTTTTAGCCTCTTTGTGAAATGAGATACCTTATTCTTTATGAGCATGACAAAGGATGTGTGAATGTGTTTACATAAAACCAAATTCCTAAAAATTCTATCATGTTCACAAATCTAGTGAGAAAGCTTTGCCTTTGAAAACATCTTTCACAGCATGGTGAAGGAAACTCATTCCCTCTTCTTCTATGATAGGAAAGCAAGCCATCATATCCTTTCTCATGATTCCTTTGTGCTGTATCACTAATCTGTACAGCACTACTTTTCCTATCAGCACTACAGAAATGTTTAGTAGTAATATCCTGCATCTCCAGTATTAACATATCAATATACAGGAAAAGCTACCTTCATCTATTTCACTCCAGCACTTCTACACCAGAGTCAGCACACACATTGTTTAGCATAATGCCAACCAGACCAGGATACCCTGTATAACTCCTGCTATGAAAAGACATAAAAACATAAGATATTTCATACTGGGTCAGACCAAAAATCCATCAAGCCCAGCACCCTGTTTCCAACAGTAGCCAATCCAAGTCCCAAGTAACCGACAAATACTCAAACATTGGTACATCCCATGTTACTATTCCTTATTGGTTAATAGCAGTTTATGGACTTCTCCTCTAGGAATTTATCCAAACCTTTTTTAAACCCAGCTACACTAACTGCCATAACCACATCCTCTGGCAATGAATTCCACAGCTTAAGCATTGAGTGAAAAATAATTTTCTCCGATTAGTTTTAAATGTGCTACATGGTAACTTCATGGAGTGCCCCCTAGTCCTAACCGATTCACATTTACCTATTCTAGACCTCTCATGATTTTAAACACCTCTATCATATCCCCCCCTCAGCCGTCTCTTCTCTAAGCTGAACAGCCCTAACCTCTTTAGCCTTTCCTCATAGGGGAGGTGTTCCATGCCCTTTATCATTCTGGTCGCCCTTCTCTGCACTTTCTCCAGTGCAACTATATCTTTTTTGAGATGTGGCAACCAGAATTGCACACAGGTGTGGTCTCACCATGGAGCGATACAAAAGCATTATAACATTTACTGTTTTATTTGCCATTTCTTTCCTAATAATTCCTAGTATTCTGTTTGGTTTTCTGACCACCACAGCACAGTAAGCCAATGATTTCATAAGAACATAAGAAATTGCCATGCTGGGTCCGACCAAGGGTCCATCAAGCCCAGCATTCTGTTTCCAACAGAGGCCAAACCAGGCCACAAGAACCTGGCAATTACCCAAACACTAAGAAGATCCCATGCTACTGATGCAATTAATAGCAGTGGCTATTCCCTAAGTAAACTTGATTAATAGCAGTTAATGGATTTCTCCTCCAAGAACTTATCCAAACCTTTTTTAAACCCAGCTACACTAACTGCACTAACCACATCCTCTGGCATTTCAATGTATTATCCACTATGACGCCTAGATTTCTTTCCTGGGTGGTAGCTGCTAAAATGGAACCTAACCATGTAACTACAGAAAGGTTTTTTTTTTCCCTATATGCATCATCTTATACTTATCTACATTAAATTTCATCTGCCATTTGGATGCCCAATCTTCCAGCCTCACAAGGTCCTCCTGCATTTTATCATAATCTGCTTGTGATTTAACTACTCTGCATAATTTTGTGTCATCCGCAAATTTGATCACCTCACTTGTTAAACCCTTGCCAGATCATTTATAAATATATTAAGAACATAAGAACATGCCCTACTGGGTCAGACCAAGGGTCCATCAAGCCCAACATCCTGTTTCCAACAGTGGCCAATCCAGGCCATAAAAACCTGGCAAGTACCCAAATACTAAAGTCTATTCCATGTTACAGTTGTTAGTAATAGCAGTGGCTATTTTCTAAGTCAACTTAATTAATATCAGGCAATGGACTTCTCCTCCAAGAACTTATCCAATCCTTTTTTAAACACAGCTATACTAACTGCACTAACCACATCCTCTGGCAACAAATTCCAGAGTTTAATTGTGCGTTGAGTAAAAAAGAACTTTCTCCGATTAGATTTAAATGTGCCCCATGCTAACTTCATGGAGTACCCCCTAGTCTTTCTATTATCAGAAAGAGTAAATAACCGATTCACATCTACTCGTTCTAGACCTCTCATGATTCTAAACACCTCTATCATATCCCCCCTCAGCCGTCTCTTCTCCAAGCTGAAAAGTCCTAACCTCTTTAGTCTTTCCTCCTTAGGGGAACTGTTCCATCTCCTTTATCATTTTGGTCGCCCTTCTCTGTACCTTCTCCATCGCAATTATATCTTTTTTGAGATGCGGCGACCAGAATTGTACACAGTATTCAAGGTGCAGTCTCACCATGGAGCGATACAGAGGCATTATGACATTTTCCGTTTTATTCACCATTCCCTTCCTAATAATTCCTAACATTCTGTTTGCTTTTTTGACTGTCGCAGCACACTGAACAGACGATTTCAGTGTATTATCCACTATGACGCCTAGATCTCTTTCTTGGGTTGAAAAGCACAGGTCCCAGTACAGATCCCTGAGGCACTCCACTGCCCACCCTCCTCCACTAAGAAAATTGTCCATTTAATCCTACTCTCTGTTTCCTGTCTTTTAGCCAGTTTGTAATCTATGAAAGGACATCGCCACCTATCCTATGAATTTTTAGTTTTCTTGGAAGCCTTTCATGAGGGACTTTGTCGAACGTCTTCTGAAAATCCAAATACACTACATCTACCGGTTCACCTTTATCCACATGTTTATTCACCCCTTCAAAAAAAGTAGGAGATTTGTGAGGCAAGACTTGCCCTGGGTAAATCCATGCTGGCTGTGTCTCATTAAACCATGACTATCTAAATGTTTTGTGATTTTGTTGTTTATAACAGTTTCCACGATTTTTCCCAGCACTGAAGTCAAGATCACCAGTCTATAATTTCCCTGATCATCCCTGCAGCCCTTTTTAAATATTGGGGTTACATTGGCCACTTTCAAATCTTCAGGTACAATGGATGATTTTAATGATAGGTTACAGATTTATTGCAATAGGTCTGAAATTTAATTTTTTAATTCTTTCAGAACCCTGGGGTGTATACTATCCGGTCAAGGCGATTTACAACATTTCAGTTTGTCAATCTGGCCTACTATGACTTACATGTTCATTGTGATTTGGTTCAGTTCATCTGACTCATCACCCTTGAAAACCATCTCCGGAATGGGTATCTCCCCAACATCCTCATTAGTAAATACTGAAGCAAAGAATTAGATTAATCTTTCTGCTATGGCCTTATCTTCTCTAAGTGCCCCTTTAACCCCTCGATCATCTAACAGTCCAACCGACTCCCTCACAGGCTTTCTGCTTCGGATATATTTTTTAAAGTTTTTATTGTGAGTTTTTGCCTCTACAGCCAACTTCTTTTCAAATTCTCTCTTAGCCTGTCTTATCAATGTCTTACATTTAACTTGCCAACGTTTATGCTTTATCCTATTTTCTTCTGTTGGATCCTTGTTCCAATTTTTGAATGAAGATCTTTTGGCTAAAATAGCTTCTTTCACCTCCCCTTTTAACCATGCTGGTAACCGTTTTGCCTTCTTTCCACCTTTCTTAATGTGTGGAATACATCTGGACTGTGCTTCTAGGATGGTATTTTTTAACAATGACCACGCCTCTTGCACACTTTTTACCTTTGTAGCTGCTCCTTTCAGTTTTTTTCTAACTATTTTTCTCATTTATCAAAGTTTCCTTTTTGAAAGTTTAGTGTTAGAGCTGCAAATTTACTTATTGTCCTCCTTCCTGTTATTAGTTCAAATCTGATCATATTATGATCACTATTGCCAAGCGGCCCCACCACCGTTACCTCTCTCACCAAATCCTACTTGGCAAGTTGAATTGTTTTACTGTAAACCGGTTTGATTTGCATCCAATGCAAGAAGATCGATATATAAAAAAACCCAAAAATAAAATAAATAAATAAATAAATCCTGTTCTCCACTGAGAATTAGATCTAAAATTGCTCCCTCTCTCGTCGGTTCCTGAACTGATTGCTCCATAAAGCTATCATTTATTCCATCCAGGAACTTTATCTCTCTAGCGTGTCCCGATGATACATTTACCCAGTCAATATTGGGGTAATTGAAATAAATATTGTGGTAAATGAAATTACCCCAGGGATGTGCTAGTGATGTGCCAGCTGTGCATACAAAAAAGAAAAATAAAGAACCGGTGAGAAAGGGAAGCCATGTTGGTGTGGTGGATTGGGTTTGTGATTCCCTGTATTGCCTTAGTTTGTGTGGTAAGTTGTTCTCTTATCTGCACAAAGAAAGGATGTTTAAAAAGAGAGAGAATTTGGGGTAGGGTGAAAAGGAAATGGGGGAAATGGGAAACGTTTAGATAGGAGGAAGATTGAGGACCCCCAGGCCTAGGCAGCAAGTGATTCTTTCAATGTGCATAGAACTGGTAAAGTTATCTCTTCATGATTAGAAAGGGAAGGGGCGCCACTGCTAAACGTCTGTGAGGGAAACAGGACCTGCAAATTCAGTCCTTACAGCCTGAACTAAAGACTTGTCTCCTCGCCATCCCCTGTGCCGAGCGCTCTCCAGAGCCTGACAGAGACCTCATAAGGAGGGAAATTAAACCCAGAGAGATGAGTTCCATTCAAGGAAATCTGCCTAAATGAGGCACTCAGGGCTGCAAGCAGCCTGGGAATGTTTAGGTCCCACTTCATAGAGAAACAATCTGAACGTACAACAGCTCACTGCCGATCACACTGTGAACAAAGTCCGCCAAAAGGAAGTGCTGGCTGCACATTTTGAAATGCTTGCGTGTGCTGCCCTGGTTATCCAGGATACTTACTGCCGCCCCACAGATTTTCATGCTCTAGGTGACTGTAAATATTACACCGTGCCCTAGAACACCAATATTCCTCTTAAACAGTTTGTTTAATGTGTAGAAATAAAGGCAACTGAAAGCTGCTAGTGAATGGCTGCGTGTTGCACTGTATTAGCAGCAAGCAACACACAAGGTTAAACAAGAGCGACAGGAATTAAAAACCCATAAACTATAAAATCAGCCACAAAGTGCCATCAACCCACAAATTAACTTCTGTACCATCTTCCCTTTTCTTTGTTCGGTATTTGCACAACTTTCTCTTCTAAAGTGTCCTACAGATTGTCTCTTAGGAGGCTTTGAATGTTGACTACTGGGGCTGTAGATGGGGCTCCGCTGTTAATCTCTGTCTGGTGTCGGTGGGCCGTTATATCTCCTGCTCCAAACTCCTAGCAGCTGTACTTGCTTGCTCAGTTTTCCCATCAATACTGTTCTATATACTTGGGTATATACTTGCACAGAAGGGACTATGTGGCCTTTCAGTTGAGCCATGTGGGTGCTATTCCAGCAGCCTTCTTTCTTTCTTTCTTTCTTTCTTTCAAATATTTAACAACAAAAGAAATCCCCATACTAGGTCAGACCAAGGGTCCATCAAGCCCAGCATCCTGCATCCAACAGTGGCCAATCCAGGCCACAAGAACCTGGCAAGTACCCAAAAACTAAGTCTATTCCATGTAACCATTGCTAATGGCAGTGGCTATTCTCTAAGTGAACTTAATAGCAGGTAATGGACTTCTCCTCCAAGAACTTATCCAATCCTTTTTTAAACACAGCTATACTAACTGCACGAACCACATCCTCTGGCAACAAATTCCAGAGTTTAATTGTGCGTTGAGTAAAATAGAACTTTCTCCGATTAGTTTTAAATGTGCCCCATGCTAACTTCATGGAGAGCCCCCTAGTCCTTCTATTATGTGAAAGAGTAAATAACCGATTCACATCTACCCGTTCTAGACCTCTCATGATCTTAAACATCTCTATCATATCCCCCCTCAGTCGTCTCTTCTCCAAGCTGAAAAGTCCTAACCTCTTTAGTCTTTCCTCATAGGGGAGCTGTTCCATTCCCCTTATCATTTTGGTCGCCCTTCTCTGTACCTTCTCCATCGCAACTATATATTTTTGAGATGTGGCGACCAGAATTGTACACAGTATTCAAGGTGCAGCCTCACCATGGAGCGATATAGAGGAATTATGACATTTTCCGTTTTATTCACCATTCCCTTCCTATTAATTCCTAACATTCTGTTTGTTATTCTGAAAAACAAAAATACATATCCGAATAAGTGATAGTTATACTTCAGAAAAATGCACTATAAATGTCTTTATTTCTGTGTTGTTTTTAGATATCCAGTTATATTCCCCTGTGTCATGTAAAATAAATAGCGGGGGTAACTGAAAATCCCTCCCCAACACTGGCACCAAGAATATCTCCCCTACTATGGAGAAAAGTTGCCCTGTAGTGGAGCTCCTCGCACACTTTTACCCTCATATAGGGTGATCCAGCGCATTTCTATGGGTGAAACAGTGTTTTCCTGGCAGAAATGGCTTTTAAATTTATCCTTTATGTATTGATATTAATGCACAATAGTAATGCTCAAACGTTAATTGCAAATGTGGGGAGTGGGGGACTCAGGATGCCGTCAGCCCTGGAGGAGAGGATGTCTTATTCCTAAAGGGGAAGGGAGGATTGTCCTGTGAGGAATATGTCTGTGTGTCTATGTCAGGAGATATAGATATGTAGTTTGTGCATGAGTGTGAGTATCTGTGTGCATATGTAACTGGCTCTGTCATCTGCTCATATACTTATTCCCTGTATTATTTGGCAGCAACTTTTGCCTGCGACTTTAACACGCCAAGAATATTCAGGAAGCAACCAGGCATTACCAGAAATAAGCACCGTCATGTTTACCATGCATATCATTAGATACTGTGATCCTTTTGCTACCGGATATAGATCCTGACTGGCAGAGCCTGGAAAAAATAAATCAGGACAATTTTTACATGGGGAAACTGGCCTGACAATGACCCTCCCCAGATGCAGCTAAAAGTATGTGCAGGTTTAGATCAGGGGACGAACGCAGCACGCATGTGTAACCTGGGTGCAATGACAGGGTCTAGGTTTCCTGCCTCCATCCTCTTGTAGGCCAACGAAACAAAGACAAGTAAAATGCATTATTTTGTCAGAAATCAAAGTGCTTGCCCCTCGTTCCACTGCCATATAACACCATATGCACCATAA
The DNA here is from genome assembly GCF_901001135.1 of Rhinatrema bivittatum. Taxonomy (NCBI): domain Eukaryota; kingdom Metazoa; phylum Chordata; class Amphibia; order Gymnophiona; family Rhinatrematidae; genus Rhinatrema; species Rhinatrema bivittatum. The sequence goes on along the minus strand of NC_042620.1, from coordinate 5,067,692 downwards.
ACAAACTCTCTACTCAGAGACTGTACATATGAGACACCATATTTATATTGAACTTTTGTACATAATTATTCTCCTCTATCTCTCTTTATTTCTTACATTCCCAGTTCATTAGCCCTTGTTAATTGTAACTGCTTCTCTTCATCACGTTATTTATGTTTTTTGGTTGTATTATCCGCACCCCTGTTTTCTGTAAACCGACATGATGTGAACGAGTTCATGAATGCCGGTATAAAAAAACCTTAAATAAATAAATAAATAAATAAATTCCAAACAAAATGATTTTTAAGCTAAAGGCAGGCAAAATACTACTTTTTTCTGTGGATAAACAGGGAGAAATAACCACACAAATAGGGTGATGTCATCAGAGGGTGCCCGTGCAGAAACGTTTCTCTCTCATAGCTCCCATAGACTGAAAAGCCTTTCAGGCTGATGCAAAACCGTACATTGGCTGCAGCGCACGGCTCAACCCGCGATCGGACGCACGTTTCGGATGCGCATCCATAACCCCTGATGGAAAACGGGTGTTGGCGCGTTCAAAACGCATGTCCAATCGCACACAAAAGTCATAGCGCTCATCGCATGGAAATGCATGCCAAAATATATGTGCACAAGACTCGCACATTTTTACTCGCCAAAATTAACGCCTGCCCTGAGCAGCCGTTAATTTTGGAGAAGCTGGAGGAACTAAAAAATTAGAATGTCCAGAAAAAAAAAAAAAAATGGGTGCCGGCGGTCAGGTTAGGAAAAGGGACGCTCACTGCAGAGGAGGCACCAGGAGCGCTCACTTTCCCCAGCACTTCCTTTTTACCATGGCAACCCGTTTGCATTTTGCATTGGGCGCCCCAGAGAGGTGGATTGGAGCGAGTTAAGGGAGCGAGCGCTCGATCATGAGCGCCCGTTTAACGCACGTCAATATTGCATCGGCCTGTTTGTGAGCCAGGGCTTAATTTGTGGGGTAAGGGGTTGGAACGCGGCAGTTCCTGCACTTCTTTTCAGGCTTAAGAGGCAGAGCAGCAGGGGTGTTCTGCTCCAGCCCTTCCACTTAGGCAGCCTGCAGGGAAGAGAAGAAGAGGGGCTGAGCCTGGAGCACACGCAGAAGAGAACAGCCACCCAGCTAGAGTCCATGAAGCTAGGTTGAGAGAACATTGCACAAATCTCATCTTTGGGTGAGTTTCCTCACTCCGAAGGTCATTAAATCTTCACAGGAGTGCACTATTCTGTTCGTACGTCGCACTCTGCATGTCAAAGTGGCCCCTAACCCCAACACTAATACCTAAACCTCACCTAGAGTAGCTAGGTGGACCTCCTATAGAGGTATAAATACCTACCTAGTATGAGGGCCCTATAGCTAGTCAGTCTCTCTCTCTCTTTCTAAAATACTGAAAATGCTATTTCCGTTTTATTCACCATTCCCTTTCTAATAATTCCTAACATTCTGTTTGCTTTTTTGACTGCCACAGCACACTGAGCCGACGATTTCAATGTGTTATCCACTATGACACCTAGATCTCTTTCTTGGGTTGTAGCACCTAATATGGAACCCAGCATTGTGTAATTATAGCATGGGTTATTTTTCCCTATATGCATCACCTTGCACTTATCCACATTAAATTTCATCTGCCATTTGGATGCCCAATTTTCCAGTTTCACAAGGTCTTCCTGTAATGTATCACAGTCTGCCTGTGATTTAACTACTCTGAACAATTTTGTGTCATCTGCAAATTTGATTATCTCACTCGTCGTATTTCTTTCCAGATCATTTATAAATATATTGAAAAGTAAGGGTCCCAATACAGATCCTTGAGGCACTCCACTGTCCACTCCCTTCTATTGAGAAAATTGACCATTTAATCCTACTCTCTGTTTCCTGTCTTTTAGCCAGTTTGTAATCCACGAAAGGACATTGCCACCTATCCCATGACTTTTTACTTTTCCTAGAAGCCTCTCATGAGGAACTTTGTCAAACGCCTTCTGAAAATCCAAGTATACTATATCTACCGGTTCACCTTTATCCACATGTTTATTAACTCCTTCAAAAAAGTGAAGCAGATTTGTGAGGCAAGACTTGCCCTGTAAAGCCATGCTGACTTTGTTCCATTAAACCATGTCTTTCTATATGTTCTGTGATTTTGATGTTTAGAACACTTTCCACTATTTTTCCTGGCACTGAAGTCAGGCTAACCGGTCTGTAGTTTCCCGGATCGCCCCTGGAGCCCTTCTTAAATATTGGGGTTACATTTGCTATCCTCCAGTCTTCAGGTACAATGGATGATTTTAATGATAGGTTACAAATTTTTACTAATAGGTCTGAAATTTCATTTTTTAGTTCCTTCAGAACTCTGGGGTGTATACCATCCGGTCCGGGTGATTTACTACTCTTCTGTTTGTCAATCAGGCCTACCACATCTTCTAGGTTTACCGTGATTTGATTCAGTCCATCTGAATCATTACCCATGAAAACCTTCTCCATTACGGGTACCTCCCCAACATCCTCTTCAGGAAACACCGAAGCAAAGAAATCATTTAATCTTTCCGCGATGGCCTTATCTTCTCTAAGTGCCCCTTTAACCCCTCGATCTTCTAACGTTCCAACTGACTCCCTCACAGGCTTTCTGCTTCAGATATATATCAAAAAGTTTTTACTGTGAGTTTTTGCCTCTATAGCCAACTTCTTTTCAAATTCTCTCTTAGCCTGTCTTATCAATGTCTTACATTTAACTTGCCAATGTTTATGCTTTATCCTATTTTCTTCTGTTGGATCCTTCTTCCAATTTTTGAATGAAGATCTTTTGGCTAAAATAGCTTCTTTCACCTCCCCTTTTAACCATGCCGGTAATTGTTTTGCCTTCTTTCCGCCTTTCTTAATGTGTGGAATACATCTAGACTGTGCTTCTAGGATGGTATTTTTTAACAATGACCACGCCTCTTGGACATTTTTTACTTTTGTAGCTGCTCCTTTCAGTTTTTTTCTAACAGTTTTTCTCATTTTATCAAAGTTTCCCTTTTGAAAGTTTAGCACGAGAGCCTTGGATTTGCACACTGTTCCTTTTCCAGTCATTAAATCAAATTTGATCATATTATGATCACTATTGCCAAGCGGCCCCACCACCGTTACCTCTCTCACCAAGTCCTGTGCTCCACTGAGAATTAGATCTAAAATTGCTCCCTCTCTCGTCGGTTCCTGAAACAATTGCTCCATAAAGCTATCATTTATTCCATCCAGGAACGTTATCTCTCTAGCGTGACCTGACGATACATTTACCCAGTCTATATTGGGGTAATTGAAGTCTCCCATTATTACCGCACTACCAATTTGGTTAGCTTCCCTAATTTCTCTTAGCATTTCACTGTCCGTCTCACCATCTTGACCAGGTGGACGGTAGTATACCCCTATCTCTATAGTCTTCCCCGACACACAAGAGATTTCTACCCATAAAGATTCAATTTTGCATTTAGTCTCATGCAGGATGTTTATCCTGTTGGACTCTATGCCATCCCGAACATAAAGTGTCACACCTCCTCCCAAGTGCTCCTCTCTGTAATTGCGATATAATTTGTACCCCAGTATAGCACTGTCCCATTGGTTATCCTCTTTCCACCATGTCTCTGAGATGCTAATTAAGTCTATGTCATCATTTACTGCTATACATTCTAATTCTTCCATCTTACTTCTTAGACTTCTGGCATTAGCATACAAACATTTCAAAGTTTGTTTTTTGTTTGTATTTTCGTTCTGCTTTTTAATTGATAGGGATACGTTAGAATTTTTTAGCTCAGGTGAGTTTTTAGTTACAGGCACTTTGACTACTTTTCTAATTATTGGAACCTCACTGTCGGGATGCCCTAATTCTAATGCATCATTAGTATCCTTTAAAGATACCTCTCTCCGAACCATGTGCTGCTGAGCGACTGTTGGCTTTCCCCTTTGTTCTAGTTTAAAAGCTGCTCTATCTCCTTTTTAAAGGTTAGCGCCAGCAGTCTGGTTCCACCCTGGTTAAGGTGGAGCCCATCCCTTCGGAAGAGTCTCCCCCTTCCCCAAAAGGTTCCCCAGTTCCTAACAAAACTGAATCCCTCTTCCTTGCACCATCGTCTCATCCACGCATTGAGACTCCGGAGCTCTGCCTGCCTCTGGTGACCTGTGCGTGGAACAGGGAGCTTTTCAGAGAAAGCTACCCTGGAGGTTCTGGATTTAATCTTTCTACCTAAGAGCCTAAATTTGGCTTCCAGAACCTCCCTCCCACATTTTCCTATGTCGTTGGTGCCCACATGTACCACGACAGCCGGCTCCTCCCCAGCACTGTCTAAAATCCTATCTAGGTGACGCGTGAGGTCCGCCACCTTCGCACCAGGTAGGCATGTTACCAGGTGATCCTGACGCCCACCAGCCACCCAGCTATCTACATTCCTAATAATCGAATCACCAACTATGACGGCCGACCTAACCCTTCCCTCCTGGGCAGTAGGCCTTGGGGAGATATCCTCAGTGCGAAAGGACAATGCATCACCTGCAGAGCAGGTCCTTGCTACAGGATCCTTTCCTGCTGCACCCGGTTGGTGCTCTCCAATCATGAGACCTTCTTCCTCCAAGGCAGCACCAGGGCTGCCAGTCTGAAGTTGGGACTTGACTACTATGTCCCTGAAGGTCTCATCTATATACCTCTCTGTCTGCCTCAGCTCCTCCAGGTCTGCCACTCTAGCCTCCAGAGATCGGACTCGTTCTCTGAGAGCCAGGAGCTCTTTGCATCGCATGCACATGTACAACTTCTCACCGGTGGGTAAAAAATCATACATGTGACACTCGATGCAAAAGACCACTGCCTGTTTTCTGACTTATGTCGTTCACTGCCTGCCCCGGACCTTGGCTGTAACCTGATTATCTCTATGGATCTCTAGTTTGTCAGCAGAGGCCCCACCTAAGCCCTGCTGGCCTCAGCACCTGAGGACTCAACCTAAGGTGAACAGGGGCTGGTATAGGTGAAGCACCAGTTGGGCCTCTACCTCTCCCAGTTCCGCCAGCCAATGGCGGGGACCTGCAGAACTCCACGCTGCAGATTTTGCCAACTCCACCTCGATCTAAGGGTCCACGCCTGCAACAGATTGCTGAGTTGCTAAAACTGTAGTCGGTGGATATGAAGCGATCATAGTACAGGAGGTGGTTAAATGATCCTTACTTGGTATTTCACATTCCAAAAACAGTTAGCCAGTTTGCATCACTCTGTTATGTTCCTGGAAGGTAGATTCTGGTTGCACCAAATTGTTTGAGATAACCATGTGTGATGTAGCGCAGCCCGGCCGCTGGCAGGAGCTGACAAGCTACCATAAGCACAACAAGAATACCAGGGCCAGACAGCAGGGGGCGCAGGAGAAGAGGAGAAGGACTACGCATCCCAGCTTCCCTGAAACGCCACCAGACAGGGGAGGGAAGCCTGAAGGCGAACAGGTGGCAGGCATAGAGGATAATGAGGTAGACACTGATGAGTCCATGGAGGTGGTGGAAGAGGGTGTGCCCCCTTGGTGGAACTGGCCACAAAAACTCAGCTCTTCAGTGTCAGAGGAGGAAGAGATGGAGGTAGGTTCAGGGGGAGAGGAGTCCTCCAGTTCGTACATGGATACCGAGTAAGCTGTGTGGGGTAAGGTATACTCCTTAGCCTAAAGGGGAAGCCCGGGAGGAGGGCTCTAAAGGGGCCTGTGGGTTAGGTCCTGTAATAGAGCTAAGCATAAGAAGTAAGAGGGTTACTCTGTAATAGCACTGCTTGTAAGAGAACCGGAGGGCTGGAGGGGGAGGGGACAACCCTCATGTAATGTTTCCAGGTGGTACCTTATAAACTACTTTGAAGGAACTACTGCTCCCTCTCTGTGTTGTCTTTGGGGATTGGGGGGGTTGCTTACCCCCAACCCTGCTTGAAGGGAACTTAGGAGCCCAGCCAAACCAGGGCCAGCGGAGGCACGGACCTCGGGAGTTACTGGAGCCTGTCGAACTCCAGGGAGCTTGGCCGCTGGTGGCGGCACAAGACGGACGACGGAAGGGCGGCACCCGAGGCCATCACACATGATACAAAATTTAAAAGAAACACACATAATATTATAATAGCAATAATACATATTATTGGCTTAAGATAGAAAAGAATACCTGTAATTCCACTCAGAGCTCCCACCTTCGGCCAGTGAGCAGAAGCTTTGTGTTGCAAGTGCATACAATTCATGAAGAGCTTCTGCCACCTTGGTAGAACTCCTTCATGTAGATTCGATCTTCATTTAAAGACATCCTGGACAGAATCCCATGTCGGCTTTCCCCCATCACTTAATTTAAAAGCTGCTCTCTCTCTCCTTTTTAAAGGTTAGTGCCAGCTGCTTGATTCTCTCTTAGTTAGTTTTATTCTTTAATATACTGCAAATCCCAAAAGGTATCAAAGTATTGAACAGTAAAATCATCAAAAATCCATCATTTACAGCTTTAACAAAATTAGCTAGCATTAAGAATACATAATAAATAACTAAAATGAGTAATAAATGTATACAACAGTAAAATAATTCCTTAACAAATGCAGTCAACATGAAAAAATATTATCAGATATAGCTTGGTCCTTCTTCCCCTTCCTGGCGCTTTAACACTGTGTCAGCTTCCTCTGCCATGCAGGGATGAGGATCAGTTTAGCTTAATTCTGAAGACTGATCCTGCATGGCAGAGGAAGCTGACACGATATTAAAGTACCGCTCCTTCTATTGGCTTGGAGGGAAGAGAGGAGAGCAAAATGAATAAGGGAGGGACAACTGAGAGAAGCCCTATGGGTCTGGCTCAGCTCTGAGTAGGGATAGGTGTTGGGAACATCGACTCCTAAAAACGGAGGAAAGGTTCATATGCAGTGAAATAATACTCAGTTATGTAAAAAGAAGATAATGTTAAAATGATTTCCTCTTTTTCTGTTTGTGATTGGACAAAAGGGGTTGAGTTGATATTATAAGACACACCTTGTCCTCCCTCTCTCTCTCTGCTTGTTGCTTTCAGGTTTCATCTTCCCATCTGCCCAGCATCTGTACTGTAGCTTGTAAACAGACTAGGGTTTTTTGCTCTGCATAGATAAAGGTTTTGTTTCTCAAATAAACAGTATACTCTTTTGGAACTTATTATTAAATGTGCCTCCTTTCTGCTGGACTACTTACTGGGAACACAAAGGTTGAACCACAGCCTCCAACATTGGGTTATGAGCCACTGGGTAGCCTTTTTTGGACTGTAACGGTTCTTAAATACAGAATGCATTTATCCGCACCAGAACGTCCCATACGTTTTTTCTTGTGCAACATGGATCGAACCAAAGTGGAAGATTGGGAGGTCGATCGGACTCAGTGTCCGGTCAGCCAAGGTAACGTGGGCCCAAGAGCGCTAGAGGAACAGGACCGCGGAGTTCAGTGGCAGAAGGGGGGGTGAGGTAGGAGTAGGGTCAGATACAGGGCAAGCAGCTAGGGACGAGGGGGGGGGAGGAACGAGGGGGGGGAGGGGAGTCACACGGGAATAGGAGGAGCCGAGTAGGCTCCTGAGGGGAGGCCCTGATTGGGCAAATTAAGTGATGCTGGTGTGTCGGCTGGCCTGGATAGGCCAGCTGACACGAGGTCACCAAGTGGGCGGGGGTCAGTCACTCGCCGGAGCTGCTGCAGACAGCTGGTCGTTGGTTGTGTTGGGACCGGTGCCGGTGAGGCCCGGGAGCGGCGGATGAGTGGTCCGAGTCGGGAGGGCAGGAGTGTGCACCAGCGGTGGTGCTAGCGCCTCGGTTTCGTGGTGGGTGTGGTTTGGAGCACGTCTCGGGCCGTCTGGAGAAGAGAGCGGTGCTGCCGGTGGTGGCCAGCGCAGGCCACGTGCTGACGGCTTGTTTTGGGGAGGTGCTTTCCTTGCTGGTTCCTGCTGGCCGTTGGTCCATGGAAACGGGGGGGGGGGGGGCTCAGCAGGGGAGGAATCCCGGCTGTGTATTGGAGCTCCTCTGAGAGAGGGGGGACTACAAAAAAAAAAAGGGAAAAGGACAAACAAAGGCAGAAACCGCACACCGGATGGTGAGGAGAGGAGAAGCAGATTTGGGGAACTTGGTGCTGGCGGAGGGTGGTGCAGCTGGATGGTGAGAGTCGGGATGGAGTCAGAGGAGGCGGCTTTCGTGCCTGGAGAATGGGATGAGGTTGATGCGGAGCCGTTCCTGGAGAGGGTGGCAGACTCGGTGAGTGAGTTCTGTGCTCTGTCCGCTACGGTTGCTGCTAGTGGGTGTTCTGTGTTCCCTGCAGTGCCTTCCCCAGTGGGGGCGGGCGGGGGGTGATCGGGGGGGAGACTGCGGTTCCCGCTGTTCTGCCTGTCCGTGGTTCGGCGAGGGGTGGGCCCACACGGGCCTCCCAGTCTCACGCACGCGGGGGCCAGGGGGCAGGGAACCCAGGAGCAACCCAGATTACGGGAGGGGGGGGGCTGTTGCTGCCAGGTTGACCAGGGGGGCAGGCGGGGGCTGGGGGCGCCATGGTGACCCGTGGGTTGGGCTCCGCTGAGCTTCCCGGGTTTGCTGCTGCTTTCGGGGCCCCGCCAGGCCCCACAGTGCCTTGCTCTGTGCCGCCAGTCCTGGGCCGGGGGAGGTCAGGGTCAGTGGCGAGTTGGCATGGGGCGGATCCACAGCTTGATTTCAGGGAGTGGGAGTTGGCTGGTGTGGGGGGGGCAGTGGGGAGGCCGGGTGGTCATCGGCATTGTGGCAGGATGAGAGAATCCGTGGCTCGCGCTGCATTTTCTTTGTCCCAGGGGAGGCCCTGCAGTACGGGGCCAGGGTGGACGGAGGTGACTAGGCCCGAGTGGGGTGTAGGGGAAGATGAATGGGCATGCATGGCAAGGGTGAGGTCCCCTGCCATGCGTGGGGCCCCTCCAAGGGTTTGCACCGAGTGGGGGCAGCTGGATGGGGGGTGGTGATCCGGCTTTCAGAGGCCCCAACACAGGAGGCTGGGGAGGGTCCCGGGGAGAGAGCTGGGTTGGTGGTACGCCAATTGTTCAGAGTGCCGGGGTGGACAGAGAGCGGGGTGCAGCGGAGGGTTCGATGCCTCTCTCTGCATCTGCTTTTGCTTCTCCGCAGGTGGTGTCGGTGTTCCGGGATGTCGAGGAGCCAAGTACATCACTGCTTGAGGACTGGCGAAATGCGGCAGCCTCGGCGGATCAGCATGCGCAGGAGGCTCGAGGGTGAGTTGGTTATTTTTCCAGGGATGGCCTGGGGGTGGTCTTTGGGGCAGCAGGCTTGCTAGCCGATGAGGGGTGTCGGCGCTGAGGGAGAGCCAGATAACGAGGATAGGGACGGGGGGCGCAAGGGTGTCACTGCCAGTAAGGTCAAGAAAGCATCCAGCAAGAAGTCCACCTCAAAGAGGAAGCAGTCACACTCTAGTTCGTCAGAGTCTTCTTCTTCTTCCTCCACTTCGTCGGACTCGGTGTCGTCAGTGCCTGGATCCAAGGTGGGAGCGGCCGATAGGAGTACTCCAGCTTTGGTTGCCTTTCGGAATTATGGGAGGAGGTACCGAGATCTCTACAGAAGAAGATTCGGCGCAGGACATTTATTATCTTCCAGCTGTTGGAAGCAGGGTAGAAGTGATTGTTTTCCGGGAACCCAGATAAAGGTGGCGTGGAATGTCCATAACTGGATGAGGTCCTTCCTGCACTTGGCCAGCGTGATCGGGCACTGGGACCCATCTCAATATGGTCCTATGTTATCGTACGCAGTCGCAATCTTGGCCGCAAGCAAGACATACGAGGGGTGGTCGTGGTTGAACTACGATGAGCGTTTTCGGGACTGTATGGAGGAAAATAAGTTTGTGTCCTGGGGGTACTCAGGATGTGGGGCTGTGGTTGACACAGATGGCCTCCAAGGCACAACCAGATGGTCTTGGAGGGGGGGTGCCCCCAGGCGTTGGTAGTACTCAGCCTTTTCGGCAGGGGCTCCCCGCGGTTAGCACGGGTAAGTCAGGTCAAGGGGGTAGTGATATCTGCTTGTAGTTCAATCGATCCACGTGTATCTTTCCAGACTGCAAGTTCCGACACACGTGTGCCAATTGCGGCACGGGACACCCTACCGCTAGGTGTGTCAAGCAGCAAGGAGAGGGCCCCGGTTCCGCCCAGGGTTCTAAAGAATCAAGTAAATGAGGTGGCTGGGAGGGCGCCCACCCCCATTTGGATCGCGGCAATGTTACCATGGCTGCAGAGATACCCGGTGGGGGGAGAGGCAGCTGCGTTGTTGTCGCAGGATTTTATGGAAGGTTTTCGTATCCCTTGTGAGGGGCAGAGTCAATTGTCCATCGGTGAAGCGGTTGCTTGGGGTGGCGGCAGATAAGCTACAGAATGAGATCGACTTAGGTCGCATTGCCGGGCTGTTTGTGTCTCCCCCGTTTCCGAATTTGGTGTTGTCACCTTTGGCGGTGGTGCCAAAAAAGGAGGTAGGTAAGTACAGGTTGATTTATAACCTGTCCTTCCCGGAAGGCGACTCAGTGAACGACTTTATTCCAAGGGAGTTGGGCATGGTACAGTATGCCTCATTTGATTCCGCAGAGCGCGTGATCAAGGGATGTGGCCCGGGTGCGTTAATGGCCAAGGTCGATATAGAGTCCGCGTTTCATCTGTTGCCAGTGCACCCTGAGAGTTTCCGCATGTTGGGTTTTCGATTTGACAGGGCATTTTATTTTGATAAATGCATGCCTATGGGCTGTTCCACAGATTGTGCTTATTTTGAGGCATTTAGTTCCTTTATTCATTGGGTGGTGGAGAGGATTTCCGGGTCCGCATCTATTGTGCATTATTTGGATGATTTCTTGTTTGTGGGGAAGGCGGACTCGGCTGATTGCGGCGATTTGCTGCGCTGCTTCCAGGAGGTCGCGGATAATTTTGGGATCCCTCTGGCGTCGGGCAAGACGGAAGGTCCATGCACCAAGTTGGTTTTCTTGGGGTTTGAGGTGGATTCTGTAGAGATGGTGTCGCATGTGCCAGAGGATAAGGCTGATAGACTGAGGTCACTGGTGAACGGGGCTCTGCATCGGGCAAAGTTGTCTCTTCAGGAGTTACAATCGCTGGTGGGCAGTCTCAATGTTACGCTTGGGCTCCGGTCAGGAGTCGTGAACACCACCCAGCAGGGTGGCTCCAGGTGGAGAGAGACAGGAATGGCTAGAAACAGTGTCTGGTTCCAGGCTGGGTCAGGGCAGGCAGCAAGTAGCAGTGTCTGGGTCCAGGCTGGGTCAGGGCAGGCAGCAAGTAGCAGTGTCTGGATCCAGGCTGGGTCAGGGCAGGCGGCAAGTAGCAGTGTCTGGATCCAGGCTGGGTCAGGGCAGGCGGCAAGTAGCAGTGTCTGGATCCAGGCTGGGTCAGGGCAGGCGGCAAGTAGCAGTGTCTGGGTCTAGGCTGGGTCAGGGCAGGCGGCAAGTAGCAGTGTCTGGGTTCAGGCTGGGTCAGGGCAAGGCAGGTCAGAAGGCCCGTAGGCCACACACACACAGAAGGCCCGTAGGCCACACACAGTAAGCAGGGCAAGGCAGGTCAGAAGGCCCGTAGGCCACACACACACAGAAGGCCCGTAGGCCACACACCGTAAGCAAGACAAGGCAGAGAAGGCCCGTAGGCCACACACACACACCGAAGGCCCGTAGGCCACACACCGTAAGCAGAGCAAGGCAGGTCAGAAGGCCCGTAGGCCACACACACACAGAAGGCCTGTAGGCCACACAAGGCAAGGCAAGACAAGGCAAGGAATAAGGCCCGAAGGCCGCGCAAGGCAAGGCAAGGCAAGGAATAAGGCCCGAAGGCCGCGCAAGGCAAGGCAAGGCAAGGAATAAGGCCCGAAGGCCGCGCAAGGCAAGGGAAGGTCCAGGGACCAAATGCACAGCAAGCAAGGAAGGCTAGAGCAGGGAGCCCAGGCGAGCTCGATGCCGAAGCACTGAGGGAACTGTCAGGCAGGGTTATAAGGGACAGCCCAGAACATAGAGAGGAGAAGGAAGATGGACTGGGCCTGTCAGGAGATCCAGCTCTAGAGGGACCCCTGGTGGTGAGGCGGTTGCACAGCAGCCATAGCCGTAACAGTACCCCCCCCCCCCCTCAAGGCCTCCCCCTCCTCCTGGATCCCATCTGTGCAGGAGGTAATCAATAATAACATGAGACCACTCCGGGGGTGATGCGGCAGGTTCAACTCCTTCCCGAGGCAGTAAGGCAGTCCATACCCCCACCTGGGGTGATAAGGCGGCAGGGTTAGACCCCTCCTGGGGTAGCAGAGGCGGTGCAGATTTCCATAACCCCTCCTGGGGTGACAAGGGGAACACAAACCCCACCTGGGGCAGAGAAATAGTCCGTAACCCTTCTTGAGGCGACAGTAGAGCCGGTCCGGACCCTTCCAAGGTCGGCATCAGGACCGGTACAGACCCCTCCAAGGGCGGCAGCTGGACCAGTACAGCAGGCTCAGATAGTTGAGTAACAAAGTCAGTTGGCAGGCCCGGTTCGGACCCCTCCGGGGGCAGCAGCAGGACCGGTACGGACCCCTCCAGGGGCAGCAGCAGGACCGGTACAGCAGGCTCAGATAGTTGAGTAACAAAGTCAGTTGGCAGGCCCGGTTCGGACCCCTCCGGGGGCAGCAGCAAGACCGGTACGGACCCCTCCGGGGGCAGCAGCAAGACCGGTACAGACCCCTCTCGGGGAGGCAGCTGGACCAGTATGGACCCCTCCAGGGGCGGCAGCTGGACCGGTACAGCAGGCTCAGATAGTTGAGTAACAAAGTCAGTTGGCAGGCCCGGTTCGGACCCCTCCGGGGGCAGCAGCAAGACCAGTACGGACCCCTTTCGGGGAGGCAGCTGGACCGGTATGGACCCCTCCAGGGGCGGCAGCTGGACCGGTACAGCAGGCTCAGATAGTTGAGTAACAAAGTCAGTTGGCAGGCCCGGTTCGGACCCCTCCGGGGGCGGCAGCAGGGCTGGTATGGACCCCTCCAGAGGTGGCAGCAGGACCGGTTCAGCAGACTCAGATGGCTGAGTCAGGAAGTCTGTCAATAGGACTGGTTTGGACCCCTCCGGGGACGGCAGCAGGCCCGGTTCGGACCCCTCCAGGGACGGCAGCAGGACCGGCTCGAGCCCTTCCGGGGGCGGCAGCAGGACCGGCTCGGCAGGCTCAGATGGCTGAGTCAGAAAGTCTGTCAGTAGGACCGGTTCGGACCCCTCCAGGGGCGGCAGCAGGACCGGTTCGAGCCCCTCCGGGGGTGGCAGCAGGACCGGTTCGAGCCCCTCCGGGGGCGGCAGCAGGGCCGGTTCGGACCCCTCCGGGGATGACAGCAGGACCGGTTCAGCAGACTCAGGCTCTTCTCGGGGTAGTGCAGGAGACTCGGACCCCTCTTGGGGCAAAACAGCAGACCCAAACTCTTCTTGGGGTTGTGCAGCAGGTTCAGATGGCAGAGTAGCAAGGTTAGAAGTAGTGTGCATGGAAGACACAGATTGTACTGCCGTGGGCTTGATACCTCGAGCCAAAGTCTGACGCTCCTGATTTTGTTTCTGGAGGAACAGTTTAGAGAAGGCACAGGCAGTTCTAGGACGTCTAGGGAAGGTGCTCGTTAGTGTCCACTTGGAAGCTGTGGGAAGCAGAGCCCTGCTAGAGTTAATTACTTCCCTCTGCTTCTGTTTCTGGTGCTCTAGCGTGGAAGTTATCGAAGGCTTCTTAACCCGGTGAGTTCTGAGATTTTCAGAGCAAGTTTTTTCCAAAGTGTCCAGAGATGAAGTGCTAGAATGCTTAATCCATAAACTGTTACATGAAATAATGTTGTTAACTGGGCCAGAAGCTGAACGCACAGTAGTAGAGCTGACTGTTCTCCCTAATGAAGCAGCTGGTCCTGTAGCTGAACAACAGGGGCACGGTTTGCCTGATGGTAATAGGCTGGGAATACATGAACATTTCCACCATCCTGGCTTTGGAGTAGAACAGTTTAAACACTCTTGGTAGACAGAGACATTTCTCTTATTGCAGTTACTGCATGTCCAGTGTTCCTGACCAGCAAGTTGACAGGCTAGGCAGTTCTGATAGCTTGGGTAATTCAAGGTCTGACAGGAGTTGCAGGTATAAAACTTTGAAGAAGGAGGCATCTTGTAATAGTGAAAAAGTTGACTCACCGGTTTAGCACACAGACCTATCTCTTCCCCTGGAAATTGGTGGCTTCGGCATACTGTTACGCTTGGGCTCCGGTCAGGAGTCGTGAACACCACCCAGCAGGGTGGCTCCAGGTGGAGAGAGACAGGAATGGCTAGAAACAGTGTCTGGTTCCAGGCTGGGTCAGGGCAGGCAGCAAGTAGCAGTGTCTGGGTCCAGGCTGGGTCAGGGCAGGCGGCAAGTAGCAGTGTCTGGATCCAGGCTGGGTCAGGGCAGGCGGCAAGTAGCAGTGTCTGGGTCTAGGCTGGGTCAGGGCAGGCGGCAAGTAGCAGTGTCTGGGTCTAAGCTGGGTCAGGGCAGGCGGCAAGTAGCAGTGTCTGGGTTCAGGCTGGGTCAGGGCAAGGCAGGTCAGAAGGCCCGTAGGCCACACACACACAGAAGGCCCGTAGGCCACACACAGTAAGCAGGGCAAGGCAGGTCAGAAGGCCCGTAGGCCACACACACACAGAAGGCCCGTAGGCCACACACAGTAAGCAGGGCAAGGCAGGTCAGAAGGCCCGTAGGCCACACACACACAGAAGGCCCGTAGGCCACACACAGTAAGCAGGGCAAGGCAGGTCAGAAGGCCCGTAGGCCACACACACACAGAAGGCCCGTAGGGCCACACACCGTAAGCAAGGCAAGGGCAGAGAAGGCCCGTAGGCCACACACACACAGAAGGCCCGTAGGCCACACACCGAAAGCAGGGCAAGGCAGAGAAGGCCCGTAGGCCACACACACACACACACAGAAGGCCCGTAGGCCACACACCGTAAGCAAGGCAAGGCAGAGAAGGCCCGTAGGCCACACACACACACCGAAGGCCCGTAGGCCACCCACCGTAAGCAGAGCAAGGCAGGTCAGAAGGCCCGTAGGCCACACACACACAGAGAAGGCCTGTAGGCACACAAGGCAAGGCAAGACAAGGCAAGGAATAAGGCCCGAAGGCACGCAGGCAAGGCAAGACAAGGCAAGGAATAATGGCCCGAAGGCCACGCAAGGCAAGGCAAGGAATAAGGCCCGAAGGCCGCGCAAGGCAAGGCAAGGCAAGGAATAAGGCCCGAAGGCCGCGCAAGGCAAGGAATAAGGCCCGAAGGCCGCGCAAGGGAAGGTCCAGGGACCAAATGCACAGGAAGCAAGGAAGGCTAGAGCAGGGAGCCCAGGCGAGCTCTATGCCGAAGCACTGAGGGAACTGTCAGGCAGGGTTATAAGGGACAGCCCAGAACATAGAGAGGAGAAGGAAGATGGACTGGGCCTGTCAGGAGATCCAGCTCTAGATGGACCCCTGGTGGTGAGGCGGTTGCACAGCAGCCATAGCTGTAACACTCAATTTTGCCTGCCGGGTGATCCGTATGGGCTGGATCTTCTTACGGAGGTTTTCGTGTGCCATGTCTGGCGTTAAGAAGCGTCACCATCGTATTCGCATGACCACAAAGATTCGTGAGGACCTGCGCATCTGGGACAGGTTTCTAGTCGACTTCAACGGGGTGGTGTTTTGGCAATCTGACCCCATGTCCAGTCAGGATCTGGATCTGTTCACGGACGCTGCTGGGTCTGTGGGGTTTGGAGCTTACTTTCAGGGATCTTGGTGTGCGGCTGGCTGGCCGGAGGCATGGGTTGTTTCTGGCGTCACCAAGAACATCACCTTTCTGGAGTTGTTTCCGATCGTGGTGGTGTTACACATCTGGGGTACACAGTTGAGTGGTAGGAGGGCCATCTTCTGGTGTGACAACATGGGTGTGGTGGACGTTATGAATAAGAGAGCAGTGCAATGTTTTTTGGTGTCCAAGCTGCTGAGAGAGCTGATACTTCACTGCATGTCTTTAAATGTGACCTTATGGGCCTGTCGTGTTCCGGGCGTTGCTAACAATGTGGCCGACTCTCTTTCTCGTTTCAAGTGGGAGTTGTTTCGAGAACTCGCCCCATATGCAGACCCGCATGGAGCTTTGGTGCAGTCTTTCCTCTGGAAATTTGGTTCCCGGAAGCCTGCAAGTTGATGCGAGCATTATTAGCTCCATCCACATGGACAAGTTATGTAGGCAGAGCCTGTAAGGTTGTGGCATTTTTGTCCTCTGTGGATTGGAAGGGGGGTCCGGGTTCGGATGTCTTGATGTTGCGTTTTCTTGAGCAGGCCCGCTTAGAGGAACTCTCCAAGGCAGTGGTGAACCGACAGCTATCAGGATTTTCCTTCTTCATGCAGGCTCGTGGGTGGGGTTTCCCGATGGGACGGTTTGTGGTTCAGCGGCTGTTGATGGGCTGGGCGCGGGAGACAGGGAGGAGCATGGACAGGCAATTGCCTATCACGCATGACATTCTGTTGCATTTGTGGGATGTCCTGCCAGGGATTTGCTCTGTGGTACGAGACAGTCCTTTTCCGGGTGACGTTTGTGTTTGCTTTTTTCTGGGCCTTCAGGGTCAGTGAACTAGTGGCCCGGTCTGCTACTAGTTCAGATTATCCCGGGTTACTGGCACGCCATGTAGTGGTTACTAGCGGATCGGTGATATTGTCTATTCCCAAATCAAAGACTGACCAAGTGGGCAAGGGGTTGTCAGTCTTGCACACGGTCCCGGGTTTGCATTCTTGTCCAGTGGCCAATGCTGTGCGGTATTACCAATGTCAGATTCCGGGGCCGGAGCAGTTTTTGGCGCACATGGACCTATGGCCCTTAACAAGATACCAGTTTGAAATGGTGCTTCAGTCGGCGCTTGCAGCCGTCGGGTTGGATGTCCGTCGCTTCGGGACCCACTCCTTTTGGATTGGGGTGGCTACATCGGCAGCGTCCGCAGGGTTGCCTGGCGGTGTGATCAGGAGGATTGGCAGATGGAGGTCTAATGCATATGAGGGGTACGTATGTCCCGGGCCGGGGAGCTTTTGAGCAGAACCTAATTCTTTTTTCCTTCCAGTTGCGGAGGCGGCAGAGAGGTCCTTTTGGATCGTTGGGCATTCATAGGCCTTTTGGGCTCATAGGCATGCCTGCGGACGACCCTATGGGCCTCATTTGGACTTACGCCATAGTTCACTGGTTGGGGCGGCATGGGATGGTATGGGACGAATTGTTTCCCTGTTTGCAGAGAGGAAAGGGAGCATTTGGACCAGCTACAGGCACTGGTGGTTCACTTGGGGGGCAACCACTGGGGTAAAATGCCTGGGCGACAGTTCATCAGTATGGTCCATAAGGACCTGATGCTGGTTTCTATACTGTTTCCCTCTGTTGTTATTTGTTGGGCAGATATAATTGCAAGGCCTGCTGAATTAGACAAGGTGATTTGGCACAGGAGTAGGGCTAAGGCGAATCAGCAGATTGACTCATGGTTGGTGCTGCTGGGGGGCCGCTCTATTCGCTTTGAATGGTCCTGGTGGGAGAGCAAGGGGTTGTTCGGTAAAGATGGGGTGCATCTTTCTTTCATAGGAATGGATCTCTACCTTAACTCGATTCAGGAGGCCTTGGGGGAACTGTTTCCGCTGTAACTGGGGCTGCATCTTTGGGGGGGGGTCACGAATATGTCATATCCGTGTCTATGGTGGATGGCCCGAGCCACTACAGCTCATGTTGTATTGTTAATAATGGTTCCTGCTGTAAATTGTATTGGTTGACAAGGGGGGGGGGGGGGGGGGGGCGGCAGTTAGGAGGTACAGGCTCCTTGCTGGGAGGCAGCGGGGGTCCATTGGCCTGACTCCTTGCTGGTTAGTGGCGGGGGTCCACCGGGTTGGCTCCTTGCTGGTAGGAGGTGGGGGTCTGAACTCGGAGCAAGGCTGGAATGTTGAGCCGCTTGGCTGGTGTTGACCATCTTGCTGGTAAGTAGCGGACGGTCGGGGGGGTTCGTTGAATCGAAACTATGAATGTTATGTGCAGGGCTTGGGCCTCCCTGGTGTTAATAAAAGCTGCAGCCTTTGTTTAAAGCCAAAGTGATGTCCATGTATTATTGGAATGTAAAAGGGGGCGGATGTGAGCGAGTGATATCCTGGATGCCTGTGTTACTTGTGATGCTAGAAGATGAAAAATCTAACCCTGCATGGTCAACCAAGGATGTGAGCCCTATGCAGCAAAATGGACATTCTGGATGCCCTTGGAAAAAACTGCCAGCCAAGCAGCAGTAGAAAAGGCATGAAGCCAAGCGTAAAGCAGAATTCATCCTACACACAAGTGTGGACATCTTAAAGCTGATTGCAGATCTGCCTACAGGGAAAAAGAAGTGGCAAACACTTACGTAGACATTTGCACAGGTGTCTATAGTTTCCAAGGTTAAGTACCAAGCTAACAGAAGAGGGGAACCGGACTACACACATGCAAAAGACTCTTAAAAGTAATCATACAAAAAGGACTCCTATGAGTTTATACTTTGCAAGCACTGCAGCCTCAGATGTCTCTGAAACATGCAACAGCAGAACGTCAAACATGCAGGCAACTGAAAGAGCAGAGAAATTCTGAAAAGGGGCATAGTGTTTTTTAAAGCAGAAACAAGATTTGTTATCTGTGTAAAAAGCAAGGGAATGTAAAAAGACATTGCAAATTAAATAATAAAAAAGCCAAAGAAATCCAATCTATCTTGAACAAAATGAGACCCTCCTCTCACCCTGCTGACCATATTCCCACCAAATCTCTCCTGTCCATCCCAGAAATCATATCACAAAAGCTAGCAGACATCATTAATTGCTCCCTATCACAAGGCCTCTACCCAGATGACCTCAAGATGGCAGCCAGTAAACCGCTTCTTAAGAAGCCAAACGCGGATCCCAATGACTTGAACAACTTCAGACCAATCGCCAATCTACCATTCTTAGCCAAGATAATGGAAAAACTAGTCAACTCGCAAATTTCAGACTACCTCGAAGACAACAAACTCCTCTACCCCTCACAATATAGGTTTCGCAAAGCATCCAGCACAGAATCCCTCCTGGTATCACTAACGGACCACCTGATCATGGGCCTTGACAAAGGCCATTCATTCCTACTGATCCTGTTGGACCTTTCAGCCGCCTTCGACACGGTCAACCACGCCAGCCTCATAAAACAACTCTCATCCATTGGAATTGCAAGTACCGCCCTAGCCTGGTTCAAAACTTTCCTTAACAACAGAGGATACAAAGTGAAAATACACAATAAGGAATCCTCCCATTTCAATGCCCCCATAGGAGTACCACAGGGATCCTCCCTATCACCTACCTTGTTCAACATATACTTATGCCCACTGTGCCACCTTCTAACGGATCTCAATCTCAAACACCTTATATATGCAGACGATGTTCAGATAGTGATTCCCCTTAAAGAATCACTAGTCAAAACACTCGAATACTGGGAATCTTGCCAATCAAAAATTAATGACCTCCTCTCCAGCCTAAATCTCATCCTAAACACCTCCAAAACCGAACTAATTCTCATTACTCCTGAAAACAACAATCACCACACTCACACATCAAACATCCCCCTATCTTCTCAAGTCAGAGACCTAGGAGCCATTATTGACAACAATTTGAACCTGAAAGCTTTTATAAACCGCACCACCAAGGACTGCTTTTATAAACTACAAGTATTGAAAAGAATTAAGCCTCTATTCCACTTTCAAGACTTCAGAACCATACTTCAAGCAATAATCTTCGCAAAATTAGATTATTGCAACACCATACTTCTGGGCCTTCCATGTTCATACACCAAACCGCTACAGATGGTACAAAACACAGCGGCTAGAATCCTCACAAATTCCAAAAGAAGAGACCACATCTCACCCATCTTAAAAAATCTTCACTGGCTCCCCATCCAAGCCAGAATCATCTACAAATCCATCACCATCATTTACAAGTCAATCCATCACCTTACCTCCCTGGACCTTCAATATCCGCTCAGCCTTCATACCTCTCAAAAACCAATCAGAGAAGTCCACCGAGGATCCCTCCAGGTACCGAACACAAAATCCACCCGACACACAACGGCAAGAGATCGGGCATTCTCGACAGCCGGACCCTCACTTTGGAACTCCATCCCCACAAATCTGCGCCTAGAACCCTGCCTACCAACTTTCCGCAAAAGATTGAAGACCTGGCTTTTCAAACAAGCCTTCCCGGACAACTCATAACCACCTCCAACTCCTGTAACAATGTTACCATTTGGTACTGTAAATAATCATTAAGTTATTTATCTTATCCCCATACAGTTCTTTTTACTCCTCATGTTCCTCTTTTTTCTCTCTCCCAGTTATTCTACCCCTGGTTTTTTGTAACTGCTTCCCCCTTGCACTAGTTTAGTTCTACTGTTCAATGCACCCCTTGTTTCTATGTAAATCGGCATGATGTGACCTGTGCATGAATGTCGGTATATAAAAAATCTAAATGAAAAAAAAAATAAAAAAACAATGGTAGAACTGCTTCTCCCAGCAGAAAACCAAAACCCTTTATTCCTGGGGGAATTCTGTGCAAGAATATTTAAAATTCTGCAAACTTTAGAATGTCGGTATATAAAAATAATAAATAAATAAATAAATATTGGTCAAAACCACAATATACATGACAGTATTTAAGTAATTCATTTAAAATGTAATACAGAAAAAGTTTTACTTTAATATGCAAAGTTTTAAATGTTTTGAGCAGAATTTCCCTAAAAATTCACTGTAAGAGTGTCCCTTCCACTCACTCTCCCTACTCTCCTGGCCAGTCTCCCTCTCAGGCCCCAACTACTCCACCTGCCAATGCCATTATCTC
The DNA here is from genome assembly GCF_901001135.1 of Rhinatrema bivittatum. Lineage (NCBI taxonomy): Eukaryota > Metazoa > Chordata > Amphibia > Gymnophiona > Rhinatrematidae > Rhinatrema > Rhinatrema bivittatum. The sequence continues at coordinate 5,046,861 of NC_042620.1, read as the reverse complement.
TACCCTCCTCCTCTATCTCCACTCCCAGAGTTTGACCCCTCTCTCAGTACTGCCCCTCACACATGCTCCCTCTGTCCCTCTCTCTTTCCCACTCACACACACACACACACACACATACATGCTCCTTCTCTCTAGTACACATACACACCCCCACATACAGACTCCTGCTCTCTCTTGCACATGCACCCATACAGGCTCCCTTTCTCTCTCACGCATACACCCTCACACAGGCTACCTATGTCTCTCTCTCACACCCCTGCACACTGGCTCCCTCTCTTGCTCACCCCCCTACACATAGGCTCCCTATCACACACACACATCCCTTCACACAGGCTCTCTCTCACACATACATACATCCCTTCACATAGGATCTCTTTCTTATGCATACATACATACACTCTCACACAGGCTCCCTCTCTCACAAACAAATGAGCACCCTCACATACACACAATCTTTTTTTCACACATACCAACTCCCAGTCTCTCACACGAATACACACACTCCTTCACAATCTCCTCCCTCTCTCTAGCACCCACACCCATGCACCCTCACACAAGCTGTCTTTCTCACCTTCCCCCAGGCTTGCAGTCTCTCAATCACACATATACACAGACTCACTCTCACTGGGGCCTGCTCCATTATCGCCATGAGAGGGCTGGCCTCCGCTCATGGCACGCGGGGCCTGTTCTATCTTCGCCACGACTCGGACGGCCTCTGCTCACATCGTGTCAGAGCCTGCCAAGTTCTGCGCAGAATCTGCAGAGCTTCGCAGGAGGGGAATTCTGTGGGGATTCTGCGCTCCACGGTAGCGCACAGTTCCCCCAGGACTAGAGCTTGGACCAAGAAAAAGGAAGCCTCCTATGTACAGTAAGGTTAAAGCACAGGTCAAAAAGAAAATGAAAATGCTTGTTAAAGATAGTAAACAGCCCAGAGAAGTTTTATATGAATTCAGGTGCCCTCTACCAATATGTGTGCAATGAAAGTGCATTCACTTGTTTAGATAAATCCAACAGATCTACCATCCTTGCAGGTGGTAGATCTGTTGAAGCAAAGGGAAAGTTTATGAATGCTTATTAGATTCTGAAACCGGATGGGAATTATCTAAATCTTCTGGAACTCTTGCCAACAAGCCATCAACAACTTACTCACTAACCTCAACTTGATCCTTAATCAAAACAAAACAGAATACCTCCTCATTTCCCAAAACGGAACCTACACACTTCCAAGTACCATCATGTCAACTCAACTATCAATAACCCCACAAGTCAGAAATCTAGGAGTTATACTTGATAACCAAATGAATTATAGATCACTCATAAATAACATCGTAAAGGATGGATTCTTCAAATTACAAGTCTTAAAAAGACTGAGACCACTCCTACATTTCAAAGACTTCCGATTAGTGCTACAAGCAATCATTCTCACGAAAATAGATTACTGCAACTCACTTCTACTGGGTCTCCCTGCCAACGCCATAAAACCGCTACAGATGCTGCAGAATGCTGCAGTGAGGATCTTAACCAAGTCCAACAAAAGAGACCACATCTCACCCATCTTAAAAAGCCTACACTGGCTTCCCGTCAAATTCAGAATACTATTCAAAGTGCTCTCACTAACCCACAAGGCAATACACAACCTGGCACCACTCGAGCTCACATTCCCTCTCCAACTCCACACATCTTCCAGACCAGTGAGACAAGCCTACAAAAACAACCTTCAAATTCCACCGATGAAGTCAGCATTAAGCAAAAGAGCTTTCTCCACAGCTGGGCCCAAACTCTGGAACTCTCTCCCATCAGAGCTCAGATCACTGCAATGCTCCACTACATTTAAAAAAAGGCTCAAGACTTGGTTATTCAACCAAGCTTTCCCATAACATCAACCTGCGAAATATCCCTGCCAATATCCCCTCAGTGGTAACACGCTAGAGAACTATATAGATCTTCTCTAGAAATCACATGATCTTTGGCAGTCTATTATCTTTGGCAGACTATTATCTTTGGCAGTCTATCATTAAAACCCAGCCTCTAGCCTATATTAGGCACCGCTCATGTTAATTATGTTATTACCCCCATATATCTTAATCCAAGTTAATTCGACCTGTTCATTGTAAGACATTTACTTGTCATTGTTGTTATTGTTTAAAATGTAAACCGAATTGATCAATAATTTTGTTATTGGAAAGTCGGTATAGAAAAATTTTATTAAAAAAAAAAAAAAAAATCTTTGCTACGTGATGGAAAAAGGTTGTAAGATCTGTTTCAAGAACAATTAATTTATAGTGGAAAGAAATGGTGGGATATTTTTCTAAAAGAAAAACTGACCAGTGCAAACTTACTTGAACTGTTGCAGCCTGCAGACAAGTGCAATGCACTTAAGGGATGAATGATGCAGAAGACCGGGTTGTCTACCTCCACCTTTTCAGCAATGCATGACAATAAATTTTCCCGGCTCGCTGACCTCCCTCTTTAACTAATCTTTGGTGATTTATGTGCAGAGATTCTTTTGCTATTTACTTTGAACACAAAGACTGAACACCGCCTCCAACATCAGGGACAGGATCAAGGGATAAATTGTTCAGCTCAAGAAGCAGCCAGGGACACTGCATCTGCTAAGCTCACAGGCTGAATAATTGCCAAAGGAGACAAAAGAAAGAGGTAATCTATGTATGTTCCATGTAAACCGCCTTCCCGGCGATAGTTATCTCTGTTAATTGTGAACCGGAGTGATATGTATTGTATACAGGAACTTCCGGTATATAAAAACCAAAAATAAATAAATAAATAAATAATCTACCTGTGAGGCCAGCAGGACGTTTGCTCTGGGCGCTTGCGCAACAAGCGGTGAAGACAACCCGAGGTGCGGGTATGTGTGAGCGAGCAGAGCTCCCCGCCCCTCACGACTTGCAAACCCAGAGCTGGTGGGAGGAGCAGTGGGCGTCCATGCCACCCCTGCCACTGCTCCTTTCTCTTAGTGGCAGCCCTGCAAACATTTTCAAAACTCGTGGGCCAGCATTTCCTGCATGTTGTCAGTCCCTCAGCTTTGAGCATGCTTATTGTGCTGGCACAGGCTGGGAGGAATAGCGGCAGCGGCTTTGCCATTAAGCAGGAATATTGACCAGGGAGAGGGCAGAAGGGACAGGCAGATGCAGGGGGGAGATGCTGTGGAGATGGGAGGGGGAAATAAGAGGTGGGGAGAGGATGCTTGGGATAAGAGATTTAAGAGATGGAGTGGATGCTAGGAAAGGGGAAGAGATGGAGAGAGAATGCTCTGGTGGGGGGTGAAGAGGCAGGGAAGAGGATGCTTGAGGAAGGATGCAGGGCAGATGCTAGGGGAGGGGGCAAGAGGCAGGAGAGAGGATGCTGGTGGAGGGAAATAAGAGGCAGGGAGTAGATGCTGGGAAGGAGGACCTTCACCTCGCTGCTCACGTGTAGAGAAAGCTTGCACACACACACACACATCCCTGCTAATCCATGCCAAGGACGAGGTCATGGGGATAATTTAGGGGGGACCAGAGTGCCATGTGCCCTAGAGTCAGCCCTGTGTGAAGCCCTTGATTCTCTGCTTGGTGGTCGCAGTACTAAGAGAGGAGGTTATAGGACAAAGCTAGAGAAGTCTCAGACAGCTCCAGTAACAGATGCTTGGCAGGTACAGATTTGCCAAACCAACGTTTATACTAATTTCATTTGCCTTAGATATTCACCTTCTAAAAGAGATCTGTCAGTGAAACTGTCTGTCTTTCTGGTAGCAGTAGCAACAGAAAGAGAGGAATGGGTGCTTAAGAGTGTTTTAAGAAGTTTGGGTTTCCTTAAAAGTTTATTTACATTCTCTGCACTCCACGAAGATTTTTCACAAAGTTCATGCACTGTGTAGTAGAAAGAAGGTGTTTAATGTGCAGATCAGACTCTGTTCTCCTCTTCACTTCTACTCTTGAAAGCAGAAGGAGGCGGCCTGATAAAAATCCACTCAGTAGAATTTCAAATGATGAACTCTATGAAACTTGCCATAGAAAACAGAGATGGACACCAAGATCATGATTCACTGAACCTCATCCAAAATGAAATGCTCAGGTGATGAGTAATATTAAGAACATAAGAAATTGCCATGCTGGGTCAGACCAAGGGTCCATCAAGCCCAGCATCCTGTTTCCAACAGTGGCCAATCCAGTCCACAAGAACCTGGCAATTACCCAAACACTAAGAAGATCCCATGCTACTGATGCAATTAATAGCAGTGGCTATTCCCTAAGTAAACTTGATTAATAGCAATTAATGGACTTGTCCTCCAAGAACTTATCCAAACCTTTTTTGAACCCAGCTACACTAACTGCACTAACCACATCCTCTGGCAACAAATTCCAGAGCTTTATTGTGCATTGAGTGAAAAAGAATTTTCTCCGATTAGTCTTAAATGTGCAACTTGCTAACTTCTTGGAATGCCCCCTAGTCCTTCTATTATCTGAAAGAGTAAATAACTGATTCACATCTACCCGTTCTAGACCTCTCATGATTTTAAACACCTCTATCATATCCCCCCTCAGCCGTCTCTTCTCCAAGCTGAAAAGTCCTAACCTCTTCAGCCTTTCCTCATAGGGGAGCTGTTCCATTCCCCTTATCATTTTAGTAGCCCTTCTCTGTACCTTCTCCATCACAACTATATCTTTTTTGAGATGCGGCGACCAGACTTGTACACAGTATTCAAGGTGCAGTCTCACCATGGAGCGATATAGAGGCATTATGACATTTTCCGTTCTATTAACCATTCCCTTCCTAATAATTCCTAACATTCTGTTTGCTTTTTTGACTGCTGCAGCACACTGAGCCGACGATTTTAAAGTATTATCCGCTATGATGCCTAGATCTTTTTCCTGGGTGGTATCTCCTAATATAGAACCTAACATCGTGTAACTACAGCAAGGGTTATTTTTCCCTACATGCAACACCTTGCACTTGTCCACATTAAATTTCATCTGCCAAGGATTCCGGAACCAAGATGGCCGCTGACCTGTGAGGACGCGAGGGCTTCACTCCTGGGAGAAGGAATTTCTACACGAACTAATATTAGTAAAAATTATTTTTCTCTGTGTTTCAATGCCTCATTCTAAGAGGAAAGCTCGTGTTCGCGAAATTACCTCCACGCCAGAACATTTTCACCAACTGAGGATTAATGAAGCCTTCGCGAGGACGCCAATGCAGAACCCGGAAGCAATAGTAGCTGGGGCAGGCAGGGAGCAGCTGCCGAGCCCCCTGACTCTGGAGACATCACTAAGCCCGGGATTTCCAACAGCACCGGAGCCACCCAGGAAATGGTCTGCGAGTGTGGAGGCACTCGAGCAGTCCTTTTTGGTAACAAGTGGTGACCAGAGAGGAGTGGATGAACCGCCCTCGGAGAACCCGATGGAAACGGGTTCCAGGAGCCACTTGGACTCGGCACAACAGCGCCCGGAACAACAAAAAAAGAATGGCAAAGGTCCCTTGGAGGTAGGAACCATGATGAATAATTTACTCCCTCTCACCACCTCAGTTTTAGCACCCTCATTGGAAGAAATTAAGAATATTCTAATAACAATGCAGAAGTCTATAATTACTTTGACTGCAACTGTACAAGAAGCAATGACTAAAACACATAAAGTAGAAGAATCGCTGATTTCTGTTGAGGAAAAGATAGTTACGTTGGAAGGGAAAGTTAAGAAAATGGAAGATGTTCAAATAAATTTAATAAAATCTGAAAAAATGGTTGAAAATAAAATAGAGTTCTTTGAAAATCAAAGAGAGCTAATTTACGATTTCTGAATTTTCCAAAAACTAAATTGCAGTCCCCGTTAGACTTGCTGAAAAGTTATTTTGTGAATATTTATTTATTTATTTATTTGAGTTTTTTCTATACCGGCATTCGCGAAGGGAATCGCATCATGCCGGTTTACAAATAACAGGGAGTGAACAACAATAAAGTGATAAAAAACATTGATAAGTGCTAAAAGAAGGGAAAATTGCAGTTACAATAAAACAGGGACATATTACAACTTGGAACTGAAGAAAAGGAGATAGTAATTTAACAGTGAAGAATAACTGGGAATATACTGAAGTACTCGACAGAAAAGATACCGGTTATATCAGCTACCTATTATCAAATACAACGTAATTCCTTTGGAGAAAATCCTATTAACCAAGAAAAGCAAGGAGAAGAAGAAATGCTGGATTTAACTGATTTTTTGGAAAAATCCTTCGAGATGGAGATTAATTCAAGAGCAACATTACTAGTACAATTTTCTTCGAAGCTGGACAGAGATAATGTTTTAAAACATTATTTCAGATTTCAAAAATTAAAATTCTTTGGACAGCCTATCCGAATTTTCCCAGACATTGCTAGGTTAACACAATTGAAACGGAGAAAATTCTTGGAAATGAGGGGGGAGGTGGTGGGAAGAGGCGCGCTGTTTTTGTTACGATTTCCTTGTCATTGCTTTATATATTATGGGAACGCAAAATATATATTTATAGAGCCGACACAGTTACGTAGTTTTTTAGATTCTTCATCATGTGCCTAGGATAATTCAAGGGTAGTTGGTATAAGAAGAATTTGGATATTGGCTCCCCTCACATGTATCAGTATGTAATACTTTAATTATTTAGATTACTTATATAATTCTGCTTATTTTTTCACCCTTGGTTTCCCTTTATTTCTTTATATTAAGATTTCAATGTGCATTTGACCAGGGATATTAAGATTTACCGTTGAGGTAAAGGTGAAAATTTGGTTTTCTTTTTATTTGTATTACTAGCCTGGAATATGATGAACACATTGGAAAAATGTTTCTGTAATTAAAGTTAAAAAGCAATAAAGTATAAATTTAAAAAAAAAAATTTCATCTGCCATTTGGATGCCCAATCTTCCAGTCTTGCAAGGTCCTCCTGTAATGTATCACAATCTGCTTGTGATTTAACTACTCTGAATAATTTTGTATCATCTGCAAATTTGTTAACCTCACTCGTCTTATTCCTTTCCAGATCATTTATATATATATTGAAAAGTACCGGTCCAAGTACAGATCCCTGAGGCACTCCACTGTTTACCCTTTTCCACTGAGAAAATTGTCCATTTAATCCTACTCTCTGTTTCCTGTCTATTAACCAGTTTGTAATCCATGAAAGGACATCGCCTCCTATCCCATGACTTTTTAGTTTTTGTAGAAGCCTCTCATGAGGAACTTTGTCAAACGCCTTCTGAAAATCCAAATACACTACATCTACCGGTTCACCTTTATCCACATGTTTATTAACCCCTTCAAAAAATTGAAGCAGATTTGTTAGGCAAGACTTCCCCTGGGTAAATCCATGTTGACTGTGTTCCATTAAATCATGTCTTTCTATATGTTCTACGATTTTGATCTTGACAATAGTTTCCACTTTTTCCCGGCACTGAAGTCAGGCTCACTGGTCTATAGTCACTCGGATCGCCCCTAAAGCCTTTTTTAAATTTATTTATTTATTTATTTTTAATTTTTATATACCGAGGTTCTTATAGAGACTATAAATCACTCCGGTTTACATATAACGATAAACTGCCCAACAGAGATAAGGGGGCTTTACATAGAACAGTGGTACATATGGAATATTATAACTGGATGACAATTTAACATAATGATAATAAATAATATAGAATAGTTTTACTTGTAATTAATAAAATTATGTAATATAAACTGTATAATTTAAATATTTAACTTGGATATAGTGACATGGGGTAACCCCAATAAATATTGGGGTTACATTGGCCACCCTCCAGTCTTCAGGTACAATGGATGATTTTAATGATAGGTTACAAATGTTAACTAATAGATCAGAAATTTCATTTTTTAGTTCCTTCAATACCCTAGGATGCATACCATCCGGTCCAGGTGATTTGCTACTCTTTAGTTTGTCAATCTGGCCTACTACATCTTCCAGGTTCACAGTGATTTTGTTCAGTTCGTCTGACTCATCACCCCTGAAAACCATCTCCGGAACTGGTATCTCCCCAACATCCTCATTAGTAAACACGGAGGCAAAGAATTCACCAAAACATACAAAAAGGCTGATAAGGTATTTTATTGAAATAAGACCTTCATTATCCATGGAGAAATAAAATTGTACTTAGTCCAAATCTCTCATGATGGTGGTTCTTTTCTGGTCTTTAATACTCCTCTCCTTCCTCTCCTTCACCCTCTCCTTCCACACTGTCTGTTCCCACCTCTTCGTAATCCTTCTCCAGGGCAGCCATGTCCTCCCGGGCCTCAGAGAACTCTCCTTCCTCCATCCCCTCTCCCACATACCAGTGCACAAAGGCTCGCTTGGCATACATCAGATCAAACTTGTGGTCCAAGCGAGCCCAAGCTTCAGCAATGGCTGTGGTATTGCTCAGCATACACACAGCACGCTGCACTTTGGCCAGGTCACCTCCTGGTACCACAGTGGGTGGTTGGTAGTTGATACCAACCTTAAAACCAGTTGGGCACCAGTCTACAAACTGTATGGTACGCTTGGTCTTGATGGTAGCTATGGCTGCATTGACATCTTTGGGCACCACATCTCCACGGTATAGCAGGCAGCAAGCCATGTATTTACCATGGCGTGGGTCACATTTCACCATCTGGTTAGCCGGTTCAAAGCAAGCATTGGTGATCTCAGCTACAGAAAGCTGCTCATGATAAGCTTTCTCTGCAGAGATCACTGGGGCATAAGTGGCTAGAGGAAAATGGATACGAGGATAAGGCACCAAGTTGGTCTGGAACTCTGTGAGATCCACATTCAGGGCACCGTCGAATCGGAGGGAGGCTGTGATTGAGGATACAATCTGACCTATTAGCCTGTTCAGGTTAGTGTAAGTTGGGCGTTCAATGTCCAGGTTTCTGCGGCAGATGTCATAAATGGCCTCATTGTCCACCATGAAGGCGCAGTCGGAATGCTCCAGGGTGGTGTGAGTGGTCAGGATGGAGTTGTAGGGCTCAACTACAGCTGTGGAAATCTGAGGAGCTGGGTAGATTGAGAACTCCAGTTTGGACTTCTTGCCGTAGTCAACAGATAGTCGCTCCATCAGCAAGGAGGTGAAACCAGATCCAGTGCCACCACCAAAGCTATGGAAGATGAGAAAGCCTTGAAGACCTGTGCACTGGTCAGCCTGTGGAAAATGAGAAGATGTATCACTAAATAATAAAAGAAATTATGAAGTTTGCATGGAGTTCAGTGTCTTTCTTTAGCAGATTCCCTATGCCTGGTCAATCATGGTTTCTGGTCCAGTGCATCTTAACTTGATTGTGTATACTGAGGATAATGTAACCAAGTAGTTATCCAGCTAAATTTCCCTGGGTGAATACTATCCCCCTCAGAGGGTATAGAGTACACATGAACTTTCCCGATGCATAGATTTATAGCTGGATTGAAAGAGGTCATCCTGATGGTGGAAGTAAATTATGCATGTACATTTGGATTTTCCACTGCTATTACTATGATGCAGATCACAGTAATAGCAGTGGAAATGTTGTTTCACTTTGAAAATTTCTGACAAGGTGTGCAGGTACAAAATCACCTACATACTTTCAACAACACACCCCTATTATAGCTTTTGTCCTGACATATTTCCAAGTCAATGTAAGGAGAAACCTGTTATATGTATGAGTTAAACTGTCATGTAATGCTTGGGCTACTGCGTGGAATTCACACACCATGGCCATCATCAAATAGCAGCCTGAGTGACTGAACTGTGTGACACGCACACACATCACGCCTTAAAATCTAGCAAGTGAATCAGACTCCTGTCTGCCACAGAGGTAACAAGCTACTTTATGGGAATGACATGATAGCAAAGTTTCATCATCTCTGCCCCAGAAGTCCCATTGCTGGCACCATTACTTCCTGAGGTAGGGTGGACCTCTCCTCAGCAGTCCCCATTAATTATATATTTGTATAGAAAGCTACTTACTAGCTTCCGGATCCTGTCCAGCACCAGGTCAATGATTTCCTTCCCGATAGTATAGTGCCCACGGGCGTAATTATTGGCAGCATCTTCTTTGCCTGTGATGAGTTGCTCTGGGTGGAACAGTTGGCGGTAAGTTCCTGTACGAACCTCATCTAAGAATTGACAATTTAAATTGGTCAGTACTCAATCTGTCATACAGTAATCTCATAACGAGAACAGAGCTGAGGGATATCACCTAATCTATCATGGTGTTTTCTTTGATTCTCTCCTAGTAATGAGAAACTAACCCAAAGGAAAACAACTCCAGTCTGCAAGAATTGGACATTGGGCTGGATATCACGGTTACCAAGGGTTATGGACAAATTTAACACCCAATACACGTTTCTTACACACCAGAGCACATTTTCAAAGGAGTTATGCACATAAAAAGAGCAATTTTCAAAAGCCCATTTGCACACATAAAATCATCAGTTTTACACGCAAAAATCTATTTGAAAATTTCCTTCTTTGGGTGCAATAATGAAACCATCTGCATTGGTTGAAGCACAGTGAGTACATTTTACCTGCAGGATTGGCACCAGTAATCAACGTAAGAAGTGCCATGCTGGGTCAGACCAAAGGTCCATCAAGCCCAGCATCCCATCTCTGAGAATGGCCAAAACCAAAATGTAGATCCAGTTTCTTCCTGTGACAAGTGAGGGGCCTCTAAGTCATCTGGTTAATAACTGCTTCTGGATTTTTTTCCAGGAATTTGTTCACTCCCTTTATAAACCCAGTTATGCTACTCACTATAACCACACCCTCCAGCAACAAATCCCACAGCTTGATCATGCACTGAGTGAAAAAATGTTTTCTGCAATTTGAAGCTGCTACCTATTCGCTTCAAGGAATATCCGCTAGCCCTAAGTGTTATTTGAAAGGGTAAACTCTTTCCCTATTTATCCACTCTACCCCACTCATGATTTTCTAGACCTCAATCATAAGAGCCCTAACCTCTTTAGCCTTTCCTCACAAGGGAGCTGTGGATTGGCGGTTGCTGAATGATCATAGTGTTGTTATGGTCTGTTATGTATTGAATAAGGTTGAAGCTGCCAATAAAAAATTTAGATTAAAAAATAAATGTGTTCAGTTCCTAGTTAAGTTTTAGGTTGCTCTGGGAGTAGGAATGCATTTAATTATGTTATTACCCCCATATATCTTAATCCAAGTTAATTCGACCTGTTCATTGTAAGACATTTACTTGTCATTGTTGTTATTGTTTAAAATGTAAACCGAATTGATCAGTAATTCTGTTATTGGAAAGTCGGTATAGAAAAATGCTAAATAAATAAATAAATAAATAATTATGGTCCTTTAAATGTGTTAGTGTATTCACTATATGTCTGGTAGAGACCTACAAGGGAATGATTAAACTCTTGATAAAGTGTGGGCAATTTCTGAATTTAAGTTAAAAGGCTGATTTATTTTTTAAGTGTGAAAGGGACACCTACCTATAAATTAAAGGATGAGCTAGGGGTGAGTGGGCGAGGGTGGGAGCATTGGGAAATACGAACACACAAACTTCTGTTTGTCGCCTGCCTGTCTGACTATCTATTTAAAACAAAACACATGAACACACTAAATAATATACCCCAATAGTTTATTTCTCCCCTCTGCTTTTAAGTTTAAAACATTTCTCCGAGCAGTACTTGCTGATTCTTTCCAGCCACCAGCAAGGTGATGGTCTCATCTTAGGGCTCCGCTCGTGGCCTCAGATGGCTGCTCTTTGCTGTCCCCTACTGGTTGGTGCTCTAATCGACCGCCTAGTGGACGTGCCGGCCCTGCACCCCAGGAGCAGTGCAGGACTGCAAGGCAGGACACTGGGCTAGACAAGGGCTGGTCTTCCACCTATCTAGCCCCCTTTCCTGCAGGTTTAGCAGTACATCATGGTGAGGCTGGAGCAGGGCTGAAACAGTTACTGGAGCAGGGCTGGACAGGCTGGAGCAGGGCTGAAACAGTTACTGGAGCAGGGCTGGAGCAGGGCTGGACAGGCTGGAGCAGGGCTGAAACAGTTACTGGAGCAGGGCTGGACAGGCTGGAGCAGGGCTGAAACAGTTACTGGAGCAGGGCTGGACAGGCTGGAGCAGGGCTGAAACAGTTACTGGAGCAGGGCTGGACAGGCTGGAGCAGGGCTGAAACAGTTACTGGAGCAGGGCTGGACAGGCAGCAGTACATCATGGTGAGGCTGGAGCAGGGCTGGACAGGCTGGAGCAGGGCTGAAACAGTTACTGGAGCAGGGCTGGAGCAGGGCTGGACAGGCTGGAGCAGGGCTGAAACAGTTACTGGAGCAGGGCTGGACATGCTGGAGCAGGGCTGGACAGGCTGGAGCAGGGCTGAAACAGTTACTGGAGCAGGGCTGGACAGGCTGGAGCAGGGCTGAAACAGTTACTGGAGCAGGGCTGGAGCAGGGCTGGACAGGCTGGAGCAGGGCTGAAACAGTTACTGGAGCAGGGCTGGACAGGCGGCAGTACATCATGATGAGTCTAGACAGGCTGGAGCAGGGCTGAAACAGTTACTGGAGCAGGGCTGGACAGGCTGGAGCAGGGCTGAAACAGTTACTGGAGCAGGGCTGGACAGGCTGGAGCAGGGCTGAAACAGTTACTGGAGCAGGGCTGGACAGGTGGCAGTACATCATGATGAGTCTAGACAGGCTGGAGCAGGGCTGAAACAGTTACTGGAGCAGGGCTGGACAGGCTGGAGCAGGGCTGAAACAGTTACTGGAGCAGGGCTGGACAGGTGGCAGTACATCATGATGAGTCTAGACAGGCTGAAGCAGGGCTGAAACAGTCTGGAGCAGGGCTAGACAGGCTGTAGCAGGGCTGAAACAGTTACTGGAGTAGGGCTGGACAGGTGGCAGTACATCATGGTGAGTCTAGACAGGCTGCAGCAGGGCTGGACAGGCTGTAGCAGGGCTGAAACAGTTACTGGAGCAGGGCTGGACAGGTGGCAGTACATCATGGTGAGTCTAGACAGGCTGCAGCAGGGCTGGACAGGCTGTAGCAGGGCTGGACAGGCTGTAGCAGGGCTGAAACAGTTACTGGAGCAGGGCTGAAACAGTTACTGGAGCAGGGCTGGACAGGTGGCAGTACATCATGGTGAGTCTAGACAGGCTGCAGCAGGGCTGGACAGGCTGGAGCAGGGCTGGACAGGCTGTAGCAGGGCTGAAACAGTTACTGGAGCAGGGCTGGACAGGCTGCAGCAGGGCTGAAACAGTTACTGGAGCAGGGCTGGACAGGCTGCAGCAGGGCTGAAACAGTTACTGGAGCAGGGCTGGACAGGCTGCAGCAGGGCTGAAATGGCAGTACATCATGGTGAGTCTAGACAGGCTGTAGCAGGGCTGGACAGGCTGCAGCAGGGCTGGATAGGCTGGAGCAGGGCTGGACAGGCTGCAGCAGGGCTGGACAGGCTGGAGCAGGATTCTGAGCTGGGCTTGGCACTGAATACCAACATGGACAAGGCAAGGGACAAGGAGAGACACAGGCAAGGCAGGATACTGGACAGGAAGTGGAACTAGATACAGGCTGGGGCAAGACAAGGCACAGGCAAAACAAAGAGTGAATATCAGAAACAGGACTGGTTGGGCACGGAAAACCAAACCGAGACAGAACAGGACAAGACAGACTAGGACAGAACCAGACAATAACTAGGCAAGAGAACACAGAGCCCCAAAATGCAACAAGGCTGGGGGCCCAGAGGCCACAAGGCAAGGTACAAGACCAGAGTGGCCACGTCAGAGGGCCAAGGGTGACTCCATGAAGAGGCAAGGTGGTTCTGGCAAAGCAGGGTTAAATGGGGCTGGAGCTTGAGCTCACTGAGGAGCCAGGTGGTCAGTGAGGGGATGGCGTGGGTAGCTGGATGCAGAGGTCACTGAAAGCCTCTGCAGGCGGGGAGCAGGACCAGAGCACGGTGAGGCTGCACAGCAAAACTGTGACCCATCAAAGCCACTCCTGCAGGTAAAATGGAGTTTTACATGCAAAAATGAACTGTTTGGGTAAGATTACACAGGAGGCACGCCAAGGGGCAAAGTATATAATATATATATAAATACATTTTCAAATCTCCAAGGACCTGCAGAAATAGCACACACCAAGTTTTGCAGGTCCTTTTTCCTGAGGTAATAATTCATTAAAAACATGCAGCTAGTTTTGCTTTAATTATTATATCTAATCAGAGGGGGATTGTAAGGCAGTGCAGAAGGGATTGGATGAGATTTAACGTGCACAAGTATAAAGTGATGCACAGAGGGAAAAGTCACCCTAATATTAGGTACATGGTGACGGCTCCACCACCCAGGAAAAGGATCTTGCAGTCACTGTGGACAATACGTTGAAATCCTCAGAGGCCAGAAAAAGCAAACTGAATGCTAGGAATTATTTGGCAAGGAATGGAGAGGTCCATATTCAGGCACTGCATGGCTCGCTGAATATTCCTGGCTGTCTTAAAGCTGGTAGGTTATATAGATAACGAGAATTGAGCTGTATAAGCCATTCAAATGGGTAATTATCCGTCTAAATGGCTTTTCAATATGGACCTCAGAATATTGTAGATCAATAGTGCAGTTGCACCATGAATATTGTGTGCCTTTCTGGTCACCCCATCTCAAAATGGATATAGAGGAATTAGGAAAGGTACAGAGAAGGAGAAAAAAGGGTTGAGGGGCCTCGTGGCCAAGAGGAGTAGAGACGGCAGGCTGTGAGCGGTGCCCATCCCAGTCACATCCGAGAGAAGCAGACTCGGCAGGCTGCTAGCAGCGGCTCTGTGTCTGTGTATGAGATAGAGAGAGGAAGCCTTTGTGAGAGAGTAAGAATGCATATGTGTGTGTGAGAAAGGGAACTTATGTAAGGGTGTGTGTGTGTCAGAGAGAGAGGGAAGATGTGTGAAGGGGGTGTGTGTGCAAGAGACAGAGAGTGTCTGTACGATGGGGTGTATGAGAGAGAGACAGAGGAAAGGTGTGATTGTGGGAGACAGAGGGAGCCTTTATGAGGGAATGTGTATGTGAGTGTGAGAGAGGGAGATTGTATGTGTTTGAGAGGGATTGGGTGTGTATGAGAGAGTAATGGTGTTAGTGAGAGGGAGGGAGCCTGAGTAAGGGAATGTCTCTTAATGAGATAAGGAACCTAAGTGTGTGCCTGAGAAAAGGGGCCTGTCTGAGTGAATAAGAGCATGTGTATGTGAGGGAGAGAGGGTGTGAGAGTGAGAGAGCGCGCGCGCGTGTGTGTGTGTGTGTCTATGTGTGTGTTGCGTATCCCGGCTGCAGCAGGCCTGTAACTGGCCCTATTCACCCCGACGCCCGGGTCTCGGACCTGGCCCTTCCTCTTTGGCAGCGGTAGGCAGTTGCCTACGCGCTCGAGCTCCTGCTATGTTCCCAGGTTTCTCTGGCAGCTCCGTGGCCGCCTCCGGTCCCAGGCGGGTCTCCCCACCTGTGCTGAAGGGAGGTGCTGCCACCATGTAATTCTAGTCTGCCTGCCTTAGGCGTGGGCACGCCTTCTCAGACTTTAAAGGGCCGCGACAGGAAACCTTCCTGCGGCCCCGGGGTGTTGACGTCTCCGGGCCTTGCTACTTAAGGCAGGCTCCGCCATCCGGTCTTTGCCTTGACAACAGGTCTCCACGCTTCCAGTCGTGTGCTTAGTTGCTACTCGTTCGTGTTCCTGATCTGTTTTAGTCCTGTGTTCTTGTTCTAATCCTTGTGCTTCTTCAGTTCGTTCCTGTTTCT